>NC_085019.1:2124596-2442964 GCF_963692335.1 Osmerus eperlanus
ATGACAGATGGTTACAGGAGAAGAGATTCTGTATTCACCACTTACACACACAACTGAGTGAGCGAGAGAGACAGGAGCGAGAGAGACATAGAGAAAGAAGAAAGATGTTGACCGAGAGAGGAAAAGAACGAGTGGGGAAAAAAGAGAGGCAAAACGAAGGAGAAAGGAAAGAGAGGGTAAAAGACGCCAAAAACAAAGATACACAGATGAAGAATGAAAGATGGACAGAGGAAGTGTGAGAGAGAGATAGATGGAGAGACAGACAGGCAGAGACAGAAAGACGAAGAGACAGAGACAGAGAGAGATGAATAGACCAGAGAGAGGAGGCTGGTGGGTACTCACCGTGATCTTGGTCTCCTTCATCTCCTTGGGGGGCTTCCTGGCTGGGGAGGCAGCTCCAGGGGGCTGGGGGGACAAACAAGACGGGTCATCAAAGCTCTCCTCGGTATCAAAACTAGCCTCCATCATTGTCATCCACCCTCAACACTCTCTCTGATGGTCTTTTCTATCTCTTTCTTTCTCTGTCTGTTTGCTCTCTCTCTCTCTCTCTCTCTCTCTCTCTCTCTCTCTCTCTCTCTCTCTCTCTCTCTCTCTCTCTCTCTCTCTCTCTCTCTCTCTCTCTCTCTCTCTCTCTCTCTCTCTCTCTCTCTCTCTCTCTCTCTCTCTCTCACTGTCTGTCTGCCTGTCTCTCTGTTTCTCTGCCTGCCTGTCTGTCTCTCTCTGTTTCTCTGTCTGCCTGTCTGTCTCTCTCTGTTTCTCTGTCTGCCTGTCTGTCTCTCTCTGTTTCTCTGCCTGTCTGTCTCTCTCTGTTTCTCTGCTTGTCTGTCTCTCTCTGTTTCTCTGCCTGTCTGTCTCTCTCTGTTTCTCTGCCTGTCTGTCTCTCCTTATTCCTGTCTCTGTCTGTACTTCACTTGGCTCTGCTGCTCTGTCTGAGCTGGGGAAAGCCCTTTGCTGCTGACAGAGTCTGCCTCTGCCACTCCCCCCCCCTCCCCCCCACCCCCAGCCTGCTCTGACTGGCCACCGTCGGGGGAGGGGAGGGGCGTCGTGGGGGGTTGGGGGGAGGGGAGAGGGGGAGGTGAGGAGGGAGGAGGAGAGGTCCAGAAAACGTGACGAGGCGAGCCTGCAGTTCAGCTGCTGTCAGAGGGGGTGTGGAGGATGGAGAGATGAAGAAGAGAAAGATGAAGGGATGGCTGAGAGAAAAGAAGAGCGAGGGGGGGAGACAGGGATGGAGAGAGGAGAGGTGGGTGAGGACAGGTGAGAGGATAAAGAGACGGAGAAAAGGGGAGAGAGATGGAGGGATGAGGATAGCGGTGGAGGGAGGGAGGGAAGGTGGAGAGAGGAGAGATGGATGGAGGAATGAGAGAAAGATGTAGTGCTGCCTCTCACTACTTTCCTCACACACTGACTGCTGAAGCAACACAATGATGGAGACATGCGCGTCTTGGAGAGAGTGTGAGAGAAAAAGGGAAAGTGAGAAAGAAAGTGAGCGAGAAAGAGAGAGAGAGAAACAGGCGGGAGGTTATTTTGTGCCACACACACACACCCCCTCCTCCCTTTCTCTAGAGAGAGGATACGAAATGTGAATAAGGGAGGAGAGGAGAGTGGTAGAAGAGAGGGAGAGACAGGATGTGGGGCGGGGGCGGGGTTGTGAGAAATGGCCGAATGATGAACGCTCAAAGGCTAATTACAAAACTGGAGGCTGGAAGGAAGGATAGTGAGAAAAAGAGGGGGAGGCAGGAGAGGAGGGCGAGGAGGAGAGGCGGGGGGAAACACACCCTCCCTGCCAACGAGCAGACTGTTGGATGACGCTGTGTGTGCGTGTGTGTTTGTGAGCAGTCATAATGTTAGCTGTTAAGAAATGTGTGTGCGTGTGTTTTTAAAACTCTAAGACACATTGTGTATAGTACATATCTGTAAAAGTGTCTGGGTGCATCTAAAACATTTGTTTAGTATGTCGGTGAAAGGGCACCAGAAATTGTTTGTGTGTGGTTGTGTGCAGTGTTTTCCATACGCATAGCTACAGCCCCACAGTTCTCACTTCTCGATAATGAATTTTTTGATTTTCATTTCCACCAGAGGCATCAGGCACACACTCGCACACAGTAAACACACACACACACTCGCACACAGTACACACACACACACGCAGTCCATAGCCGAGTAAACGCTCCAGGGAGCACAGCCCTGCCCCACCTCTACCTGCATAGACCAGCACAAACTGAGACAACAACACTGTCTCCATCTCCGTCTCTCTCTGCCTTCTCCTCTCATACCTTCCCTCCCTCAATGTCTCGCTTTCTGTTTCCATCTCTCTCTCTCTCTCTCTTTCTCTGTGTGTCTCTCCATTTCCATTTCCATCTCTCTCTTTCTTGCTCTGTTTCTCTCTCCCTCCCCCCTGTTTCTTTCTCACACAAAGCAAATCCCTACAAACAATGACTGAAAAATATCTTCAAGCTAATCTCTCACCTTGGTTGCGCAGAACATCCCTAAAGATGTCTCCAGCCTTCCCGACCAGCGCAGCCCTTCAAGGATGCTCCAGCCTTCACAATTCAACCCAGTCCTGTCGCTCTGATCAAGCCCAGATCCAGGCTCTAGTTTGGGCTACGGTGATCCGATCTGGCCAGCCTCTTGGCCCAGACCCAGACCTCCCAGAGCTCCCAATATGAGATGACTCTCTTGCTGGCTTTCTCTCAGCAACTGACAAGCCCTGGTGTATGTGTGTGTATGCATATATGCCTGTGTGTGTGTGTGTGTGTGTGTGTGTGTGTGTGTGTGTGTGTGTGTGTGTGTGTGTGTGTGTGTGCGTGCGTGTGTGTGTGTGTATATATATACGTGTGTGTGTGTGTGTGTGTATGCATATATGCCTGTGTGTGTGTGTGTGTGTGTGTGTGTGTGTGTGTATATATGTGTGTGTGTGTGTGTGTGCCTGTGGGGATGTGTGAATGTGTGTGTGTTTCTGCTCTAGATATCGTCCTATATGGCCCAGGTCTGTCTGTTCCTGTCTGTAGCCTGTTCAGCTACTCTGTTCTCCTGTGTTGTGTGTGCTAGCGATAGGATCTGTCCCCACATGACTGGTGCGTGGTCATGTGGGCTGGATGGGACCTGACTGAACCAGACTGGATTTGCTTGGACTGGACTGGGTTATACTGGACCAGACTGGACTGGATTATACTGGACTGGACGTACGGTTATGGCTAAGAATATCAACCTGTGCCATGTCCAGGAAAAAGGTTGTAATCGGTGTCTGGGAAAACGTGTAATCTAGAACCAGGCCTAATCTAGAACCAGGCCTAATCTAAAACCAGGCCTAATCTAGAATCACTGAGGCAGTGGATCCAGGAAAGGCAGTAGAGAGATGGAAGGAGAGGCATTAGAGGCAGTAGAGGGGAGGGATTAGAGTCAGTAGAGAAGAGAGGGAGGGAGTAAAAGTAGAGGTTGTTATTAACCAACAGCTGCTGTACCTAGATTGGTTTGCACGTCCACCTACTTACCCTCAGGAAAGAGTAAAGACGAGACAGTAAAGAGAAGGCGGCAGAGGTAGTAAAGATGAGACAGTAAAGAGAGCACACCCTATGTGTACCACCCAGATCTGTTTGTGTGTGAACTACCTGTTTGTCCATGGTGGGCCTCCGTAGGGCCACGTCAGGAGCGGGAGCCGGGCCTCTGCTGCCTTGGCAACCACTCTCTACAGAGACACAGAACGGATGATTGACAGGGGTTTGGGTTTTGATCCACCCTTGTGTGTGAGACGTTAAGATAAAGTTGTCGTGCTTCTGACCATGCCCCTCTTGATCTGAAGGTGTGCAAGTGCTAAATGAATACATTATTGCCTGTCTGGTGTTAAGTACAAGCACAGCACCATATTTGATAGAGGCCTTCCAGAATGAATACCTGTGAAGGTTCCAGAGAGTGTCGAGGGGCCTCTGGTGGGGGTAGGAGGGTTGGAGGGTCGAACCCAGGTCGTCTCTGTAATCACACAGCATATTCATCTGGATGACAACCTAGGCTTGGTCTGGCGGGTCATGTAGCAGAGGTGGTTTGGAACCCAAGTCTTGCGATAAATGTCTGATCGGGTCCCATCAATAAGAAATGAAGGCCTTAGTGACAAAGACTAACCCCCCTATTTTGACGATCTGAAACGCAAGTACCAAACCGCAAAGCGCAAGTAACTTTGTGGGCGGGATTCCGGCTCGGTTGCTATTTTGCCGGCGGGATAAATGACTTTGCGCCTGGCGCAAATCTAAAATGGGTAGGTCCGAAGTAGCTACATTACTAATGGGTGTGGTTTGGGCGTAACGTGCAATAAACCAATCAGAGCGTCATCTCACATTCCCTTTAAGAGCAGCGCTTGTTCCATGGCGGATTGCTATTATAACGGCGGATTTGCCAGGCGCACGCCAGGAGCGGTTCACAGCCAAGGAGACCGACGTTCTAGTCAGGGCCGTAACAGACAAGTGACATTGTATGGGAAAGGCAGAGCAGTTTTCTCATTGCACTAAATTGCCCGCTCATGCTGCTCATTCAAATTCTTATTCTTATTTTTATATAGCCTACCCTATATTTTATTTTTTAAATTGTTTGGTTCTAGGAATTAGTTTAACTATTGTACTTTTTTACTTAATTTAAGACCCGTATATGTTTATTGTTTGCACCTTCCTGCCACAGTAAATTCCATGTTTGTGTAACATAGGCTACATGGCGAATAAACCGAATTCTGATTCTGATGGAGATGGGAGAAGAAACCCACCCAAATTAGCTTCGGTTAAACAGGCGTGGGAGAAAATTGGCACAATTGTTACAAATCATGTTCACATACATAGAGATTTCTCGTGAAAATCTTTTTATAATCATTGAAGAAATGTAACACGCCATAAATCAAAACAATGTAATGTAGCTTCGCAGAAAGAAGACCCGGCCTCGCCAGCAGTGTGCACGGACCAAGCTTGCGCCCTTAAAATAGCATCTGAATAATGCGCCATTGACTTTAGACCACGTTTTTTCTGGTCAGTGGCGGAATTGTTTTTCGGAAACTGCAAAATAGCACCAGGGAACGTTTGCGCCGGAACACGCCTCCTTTTTCGCTGAACCGCCCACGGGAGCGCAAGGTCATTTCGACGTGCGTCTGTGGAGGGAAAAGTCCGCTTTGCGTCGAATGCAAACTAGGAATGATACTTGCGTCGTTGACAAAGTCAATTGCGCTGGGTGCAAGATCGGGCCCTAAATGTCAATGTGGTATTTCAGTTATTTTTTACCATATTTCATAATAGCAAATATGCAAAATGTTCCAAATGCTTTGTCATTGTGGGGAATTTTGGGTCAATAGTAGAGGAAAAAATACAATGGATACGATCTCTTTCAGAGTGAAGCTGTGATGTATGAAATGTGTAGAAAGTGAAGGGGTCTGAACATTGTCTGAATGCACGGTGCATACAGCTAGCGCAGCACCCGGTAATGGAGTACCACGGAGATTGCAGGGCTATAATGATTGAGTGGCCAACATGAATAACAGCATCACTGATTACAGTAGCGGGATAATGATTACAGTCATAAATCCAGGCCCAGACTGCAGAATAATACTGAGCACTGTAGCATATGGCCATGCAGCATGTAGAAATAGCCCTGGGTGTTTCATGTGCTCACTACTGTGTGTTTGTGTGTGGGTGGGTGTCTAAATGTGTGAGTATACATGTGTTTGTGTGAGTGTGTGTGTGTGTGTGAGAGAGAGAGAGAGAGAGAGAGAGAGAGAGAGGAGAGAGAGAGAGAGAGAGAGAGAGAGAGAGAGAGAGAGAGTGTGCAAAGGTGCAGGCCTTTGCCAGAGAGCTGTGCTGGTGTTTGTTGGGAGCCCAGTCCTCTGGGAACTAGGTGCTCCCTCTGGAACCCCTCCCACAGTAAACACACACACACACACACCAGTACACCCTTCTACACACACATCTACACACACACCAGTACACCCCTCTACACACACACACACACACCAGTACACCCCTCTACACACACACACAAGTACACCCCTCTACACACACACACTCACAAACAGATACCGTGCTTACACACGCACACACACATGCTCTCACACCAGACAAACCACACACACACAGCTGATATGAATCAGTATCAAAAGTTTTCTGCCTATTTGTCCTGCTTCTTCACACAGTCCTCAGTCTCCAGTGTAGTAAACAGGGTTATTCCCCCATGTTAGCACAGAGAGGGGGTTGGGGGGTTGGAGACCTGGCAACGCCGACCAAGAGAGCCCCAGAAATGACTCATAGTAATGAGTCCTCCGAGTCCATATTGCCTGGAGGCAGATGTGGATACTATGGTAACAAAACGGACCTCAGAGAGAGTTGGTGATGCTGTGTCCCTTTCACTCCCTCTCATCAGATCACACACCACTGAGATGGGCTCTGGTTGTCACCTGGAGATTGAACCTGTTGACTATTCATCTTTTCAAGTATTTGGAAATCTGAAGGGGTATATTTACTGGGGGGTGGGATAACTGGTACGGTATATTTGGTTGGAGTGAAGGAGATATTGTGAAAGTGTATGAACAGCAGTTAAGAACTCTGGAGTGGGATTAAGGTTGAACCAATATTTTCAACAAAGAAAAGAATTTGGAAGTTGTGTTGTCCTTTTTTTATTTTTACGAAACCTTTTCGAAACAAAAAAGTGGCGTTTTTTTTTTTACTAGACTGAATCTGCATATTCTACATAGTAACTAGGCCTTCTTATGATGATTATTATTATCCATTAACCTTCATCAACACAGCTTGGTCTCCCTGTCTGTCTTTTCTCTGGTGCCGCTGGCGGTGATGTCACAATGGGATGCACATCCCGTCATCATGGTTCTGAACCAGCGGGTTTCGAAAGGTTGAATTTTTTTTTTTTTTTTTACATTAGGGTAAAAAATAGAAAAACGTTTTTGTGTCGTGTGTGGAAAAAAAGTTAACAAAAAAAGGTTTAGAAAGGTTGATGTGTATATGTGTATGTGGATGCACGTATGTGAGTGTGGGGGGGTGTAATACGAAAACATATGCTTTGATTTGAATCTGTAGTGACTTGGTAGACAGTGAGTGTGCATAAGTTATGGAGCGTTTACATGAAAGGGTGGGAGTCGCAGGTCTGTCTTACCTTTGCTGGAGCTGTTGACGTAGTAACAGCGACCTTCAATGGAGGTGTAGCCCCTCCCTCTTGGGGTCAGGGGGGCTGTGGGGGCTGCGTGGGGCAGGGAGGGCAGGGGGGCTGTGGGGGCTGCGTGGGGCAGGGAGGGCAGGGGGGCTGTGGGGGCTGCGTGGGGCAGGGAGGGCAGGGGGGCTGTGGGGGCTGCGTGGGGCAGGGAGGGCAGGGGGCCACTGTCAGGCTCTGCTGATGCTCCTGGGGAAGTTCTGCAAGCCACAGGCTTCTGTCACAAACACACACACACCTCACAAGTCACCACAAATGTAAAGTCAAAACACACACACACACCGAAAGACACCTCTCATGTCACTACAAATTTAATGTCAGAACACACCTTGGTCTTCAACACACAGACACACAGACACACCAGACACACAGACACACATACACAGACACACCAGACACAGACACACCAGACACACCAGACACACAGACACACCGACACACCAGACACAGACACACCAGACACACAGACACACCAGACACAGACACACCAGACACACAGACACACTGACACACTGACACACCAGACACACATACACACCAGACACACAGACACACCAGACACACCGACACACCAGACACAGACAAACCAGACACACAGACACACCAGACACACCGACACACCAGACACACCAGACACACCAGACACACCAGACACACAGACACACCAGACACACAGACACACCAGACACAGACACACCAGACACACCAACACACCAGACACAGACACACCAGACACACCAGACACAGACACACCACACACCAGACACACCACACACCAGACACAGACACACCACACACCAGACACACAGACACACCACACACCAGACACAACACACCAGGTTCACTGATATAGACTAGAGGAGCCCGGTTAGTTAGAGTCATCTTCATGCCATCTCATGATGGATGCTGCATGACATGTGACCGTTCACTGATTGGATCCAGTCAGCCTGCGGTGTCACTGTTTTCCTTAGCTCCCTGCAACACATCTGAAGCACATTTAACTGGGTCTCCACATGGGTGGAGAGGAGATTTACTCTAATGTTGCCAATTAGTGCATCTCGTGAGTGATTTTCTCTCCATGATTACAGTTTGTCCTGCAAACATGCATGCATACACACACACACACAGTGTAAACATACACTCTCACCTTCAGCCACAATCACACACACACACACACAATTTAGTTGTGTAAGAAGAATCTGTTCTAATTAGGTACAAGTTCGTTAAGTTGATTCAGTCAAGAAAATATTCCACTCCAGAGGAGTCCCTAAGGGATGTCCCACTCAGTATAAAGCTGTAACAACCATTTTTCACCATATAATAGTGAGCAGATGTTTACTAACAAATGTAACCGTTGCCCTTCTGACTGTGGTGCTTTAACAATGCGGTTGCTTTCCCAGCTGACAAAGCGTTTTTCCTCATTCGAGTACGGCTTCATGGTGGGGCTCCATTTAGGGAGATGATCCATCATTCACCTGGGTAAATAAACTGTCCCTCAAACCTTATCAGCTGCACGCAGGAGTCTCTAAACACACAAACACAAACCAATATTCACACGCACACACTCTAACACACACCCAGAATCAGACACAAACTCGCTCACACACACACACACTCAGAACCACTGCAGACTTCATGGGCATCCTTTTCTGTGGGTTGTTTAACAAAATCTCCAATGTGCAAGGTGAGACTGGGGTTTGGTTCAGTATTAGAGGCAGCAGGGGTGTTCAGTATTAGAGGCAGCAGAGGTGTCTATATGGACCGATCAGAGCCTGGAGTCTTTAAGGGCTTCTGATCCTGACAGAAATGTACTGCTGGGGAGGCAACAGAGAAGGATGAGAGAGGGAAGAGGATGGAGGATAGAGAGATGGAAGGAGAGGAGAAAAAGGGGAGTCAGGTGGCTGAGCGGTTCAATTCCCGGCCGTGCAAAAATGAAGTTGTGTCCTTGGGCAAGGCACTTCACCCTACTTGCCTCGGGGGGAATGTCCCTGTACTTACTGTAAGTCGCTCAGGATAAGAGCGTCTGCTAAATGACTAAATGTAAATGTAAAAACTGCTGAAGTGACAGAGAGCGAGGAAGAGGCAGGTAAACAGAGCGAGTGGTGAGCTGGAGATGGGAAAGGAGAAAGGCAGGAGGGAGGGGGAGAGAGAGAGAGAAAGAGAGGCACTGCTGAACTTTTCTAACTCAGCAGGGTGCTACACATCTCACCAGGACCTCTCTGTACTCCATTCAGGGGGAAGAGAGGGGGTTTGAGGGAGGGAGGGAAGGGATGAGGGGAAGTGAAAAGAGAATGACGGAAGAGGGAGGGTTGGAATGAAAAATAGAGAAGAACATGCATTCTATAGCACCAGTCCAGCTCAATAAAGGGAGAGAAAGTAATAGGGGACAAGAAGGGAGGGAGGAGATGCAGGGAGAGAGGAGGAGCGAGGATGGAAGGAGAGTATGGAGGCAGGGAGAGGGAATGGGGGGTGAGAGGAGAGAGGGAGGGAGAAGGGAGGCTATGGGACAGGGGATGGAGGGAGGATAGGGGACAAATGATGGAGGGAGGGAAGAGGAGGGGACGGAAGCAGGAGGGAGGGAGGAGAGAAGGAGAGCGTGAGGATGCTGGTGGAATGATAAAGCAGAGGGATCCTGTATTCTACAGTGAAGCCAGAGTGTCATGCCAGCGTAGGAGGATTCACTCCTTTGAAGTGTAACTTAAAAGGGATTCCTCTATCTCTCCCTCTCCCCATCTTTTTTTTCTCCCACTCCCTGTCTCTCTACTTCACTCTCCCTGCCTCTCTACTTCACTCTCCCTGCCTCTCTACTTCACTCTCCCTGTCTCTCTACTTCACTCTCCCTGCCTCTCTACTTCACTCTCCCTGTCTCTCTACTTCACTTTCCCTGTTTCTCGACCCCTGTTCTCTCTTTCTCGTTTTTCTCTTCCTCTCCTCCTCTCACTCCTCCACCCACTCTCTTTTCCCCTCTCTTCCTTGTTTTGAGTAACTGGTTCACACATACACACTGATTTGAAGCTTTGGCCTTAGATTTCACAGTGACTACTACAGACAGAGGCTCAGCCTTGGCCATCTTAAGCTGCAATAGATCAGCTCTTTGACTTCACTCAGACAGGCCATTAACTGTAGATAACACACACACTATGACAACGCCACAGTTTATAGCTGCCTTCTCACACAGGGTGAACCTCAATAATCCGAACCATGTGTTCACATGAAGACTAATTATGAATAAAGAATGTGAGGACACACACACACACACTGATTGAACCATGGCACATAAATGAACTGTTTTGCCTGTTACCTGCGACATGAATCGTTAGCTAATTGTTCCGCCCAGGGAAATGTAAATGAAAGATCCTTATCTGGGGATCATATCATCCTAGCTTCATCCTTCCCCTCCATGCCGACCCATTTCACAGATCCCCGTGGCAACCAGCAGCGGGGTAGGAAAAGCGTGACGGCGTACGAGCCTTCACAGAATCCTGAGAACCCTCATATCCCACAATCCTCCACTGCAGGCCCCAGGATAACAGAACCCTCCACCTCACCCTCCTGTGAATACCCAGAATTCACCAGCACTAGTTCCTCTCCACATTAACGACAGGGCTTAGTTCTCAACCCGGCAGGGATTCGATCCAGGAATGTCTCAAAGGCCTCGTGTCTCTGACGGGATGGCGGTACGGTTTGAGAAGGGAGTAAATCACAGACTCATAATTCCCCAAAAGATGACTAGATAGCGCTGATATATTCTCACAGATGGGGGTGTCTAGCTCCTAGCTGTTGGGAATGAGAGAATTACCTCCTTTTCGAATTAACTGACAATGGAAATAATACAGATAGCTGCACTGTGTTATAGGTGAGTCATTTCAAGAGATTTAGTTGATCAAAGACACTATTCAACCATGCCAACAAAAGACCTCCTAATGTCCCACCATGCTTTTCAGCTGAATTCACGATTATTTTCAGGTTTAACACAACAATGAGCCAAATATTGACACTACAAAGCATTTTGTTGCAAAATCCAAAGTAAAAGAGGTTACCAAATTGAGTCCATTCACAGCACACACCACTAAGCATCGCAGCTTTCATGAGTCGATCAAGAAATATTCTAAGTAGTGTTATCTACATGGCTTCAGGATATGAAGATAATGCAGTGGAAGAGAAGCAATCCTTAGGAGGAGAGAATGACCCAGATCACCTTTCTGGGTTAGGGTAGAAAAGAAGAGGAAAGAGAGGATTGTAGAACAGGTGGAGGAGAGACAGGGAGAGTAAAGAGAGGATTGTAGAACAGGTGGAGGAGAGACAGGGAGAGTAAAGAGAGGATTGTAGAACAGGTGGAGGAGAGACAGGGAGAGTAAAGAGAGGATTGTAGAACAGGTGGAGGAGAGACAGGGAGAGCGGATGAAAGAGTGAAAAGAAGTCGGGATGAAGGGGAGACTGGAGGAGTGGAAAGATGAGAATACAGAGGACATTGGTCGAGCTGTGAACTCTGTCCCTCTCTATCTGAATAACCAACATGGAGATGAACAATGTACACCTTCTCTGACAAAGTCTTCTCTGCTTGAGGGAGATTGGGACGGGAGCCGAGGAAGTGGAGGTGATCTAAAAGGAGATGAAAGGAAAAGCAGGCAGCAACAGAGCTGGAGGAAGGAGGGACGAGAGCAAAGGAGGAGCAGGAGGCGGAGAGCAAGGCAGAGGAGAAGAAAGAACCGAAAAAAGAAAAATATGGAAGGACTGGAAATGTAGGGGGAAGAGTACGAGGAAGATAAGGATGAAGATGTGAGTTTGCTAAGAGAGCAACACTGCTGTCAACACCATCAGTCATGTTACAGATGTGATCTTTCAAGTCTAATCCGTCACCGCAAAACAAATGCCTACTTGTGACACACTGCTTACAGATCACTATAAAATTACAAATATAGACAGTTAACCCTTGTGTTATCTTCGGGTCGTTCTGACCCATCAGTCATTGTGACCCACCGTCGTATTGCGACAACTTTACCGCATACAAAAACAAAGTGAAGCATTTTCTTTTAACAGTTGGGCTGTCTCAGACCCCCCACATTGCGAAGGTTAAAAGAAAATTATTTTTATTTGTTTTTGTATTGGGTAAAATTGGGTAAACACAACGATGGTTCGTTATGAACCTTTGGGTCATGTGACCCGAAGGCAGCACGAGGGTTAAGAACGTGTTTGACGTAGTCCTTACCATGTCGGCCAAGCTCCTAAGCAGAGAAGTGTCTGTGCCGCGTCTTGAGAGTCTAGCTGAAGGCGACAAGCAATGGAAACACAACGGTTCTGAGGCAGGAAAGTCTTTTACACACATGGAGTCTCATAACAACCTAGACAGACCCACTCCCTAGGGCCAGGGCTAGGGATGGAGGGAGGGAGGAATTGGATGGATAGAAGAACAGACAGGCTGCCTTTTCAACTTCAACCCCAGCCACAACTCTTCATTTACGCCCGACCACATCAGCCTGACAGAGACATGTCTGGAGTGCGAAACTCGACTCTCTATGAGGCTTTGTCTGGGTCTGGCAGATGTGAGAACCTCAGAAGGCCTTACCCAGATGGGACTCCTTCAGCCCTGGTCCTATCAGGCCACCAAACAATGCCCAGCAGTGTAATGCCGAGCTGGGCTCTGCTCAGACTCAACAAGGCCTTGTCTGTGCTGCCCAAACCCTCCAGTTGGGCTAAATCGGACTAACACTGTGTACAACCAGTCAATGAGTCAGTCCATCTCTGTGTTGACACTCACCCCATCACATCTCTTTCTCTCTCCCTATCAAAGGGGCAGACAGTAAGATATACAGACAGACAGTCGTAGGACCTTCAGACAGACAGACGACCAAATAAAGAAGAACGAGAACGGAATCTCGAGTGAGCAGATGTAAGCAGTGCAGTCCTTCACACAGACTGACACTGACACACATTGTGACCGAGCTCGGACATTCCACATCTCTCCAAAGCCACTGACTTTTAGTGTGTCTGAGCGCATGTGCGGAACGCATCGCTTCTGTATTACTACGGGGTAACCATGGTAACAGACGGGTCCGTTAGTTTGAATGCTTGCTTCCCAATGTAGTTTGACAGGGCGGGTTCAGATCCAGAAACGCTACAGCTAACAGGCATGAATGGTAGGTTTTATGGGGGCTTTTTTTCTCTATGTGGACAGAAGCCAAATCATCACTTGCAGATGGGCCTTGATCAAATCTGGATTTCCAGTAGCTCGGTAGCAGCTGTACATAAACAGAGACAAACGGTCAGTGAGTCGAGAAACACATTTGCACCAGCAAGACTTCATAGCACATTCACCAGCGCCCTCTGCTGGTGAATGTGTGAAAGGCAAAAGCAATGTGTGGATCGTAGGTACTGACAGAGGCCGGGTTTCCCAGATTCGTTAAGAAGCTCTCTTAACGCTAAGAGCTTCTTAGGAGCGTTCTAAGAGAGCTTCTTAACGAATCTGGGAAACCCGGCCAGAGCCTGTCTACGACATTATCTGGTACTGACCACTGCAGACGGGGAACACCCCACAAGAGCTGCAGTTTTGGAGTAGCTCTGGCTTTGACGTCTAGCCATCACAATTTGGCCCTTATCAAAGGCTCTCAAATCCTTGCCTATTTTTCCTGCTTCCAACACCTCAACTTAAACAACAAAATGTTCACTTTCATGTATAATATATCCCACCCACTGACAGGTGCCGTAACGAGATAATCAGTGTTATTCACTTCACCCGTCAGTGGTCATAATTATATAGCTGATCGGCGTATATTACAAAGCGTTATCATTTTTTGATTAAAATGGCAATTGCCTAACTAGGAGGTGCGCTTCAAGGCCACCAATCATTCCTAACATTCCTGATTAGGAAGAAAACAGCTCCATGTCTTTCAATGCCTACTTTAGTTATTTTTGACAGTCATTTAACATAATCATATCACAGGTGAAAGAAACAGATGGAGCACAACATATTCAATATTATTCACTGATATGGCTAAAGCAGTGGTTCTCAACCCTGGTCCTCAGGGACCCCCTGTCCTGTATAGACGTTTCCCTGCTCCAACACACCTGATTCAAATAAATGGGTCGTTATCTAGCTCTCTAGAAGCCTGGTAACGAACATGCATTTGAATCAGGTGTGTTGGAGCCAAGACACATCTAAAGCATGCAGAACAGGGGTTCCCTGAGGACCAGGGTTGAGAACCACTGGGCTAAAGGCTGCACAGGACAAAGTACCAAAGAACCTCTGTGATGAAGACCAACACAAGGGTGTACAAATTCAACATTTTATTTTCTACCCGGTTACATAGACTTCTACGATTTTGTGATTGGTTTGAAAACAACTTATACAAATAAAAAATAGCATTCTTTAGATTTTCGTCTGTTCTTTATTTGCTCATCTATATGACAGCTTAAAAGCCTGTAGGCTACTGTCCAGCAACAGTGCATGGAGGAAACGTCCCTGATTTATTAAAAAACAAAAACATTTCACATCAGTAAGCTCGCAGTATCTATATTGCCCTAATTGTCAGTAAAAACATAACATCCAAAGAAAGATTTGTTTACAGTTAAAGCAGATTGTTGGTGTTACGCTTAATATTCATAATTGTTCTAATAACAAAAAATACCTATAAAGACCAAGGTTGCAAGCATAAAGTTTATACAGCTATATGAAAAGGGATGGGGGTGAACTGGATTTGAAGCGATATTTCTTCGGGACAGCATTACTAAGGCCTGCAAAAATCTTTCACCGTCGTTTATCAATAACTTGATAAACGGGAAAACAAATAGCTCCATTATAACGTCTTAGTCAAGCTTGCTTTTACTACCATTGCAGATGTTCTACATTAGACTTCTAGATCTTAATCTTAAAGCATTGCATGAAACAACAGGTCATTTTAATTGGTCTGAAAAACATCCAGCACGACTTTAAAAGTTTCTCCTTTATTCTATCGAATATGATTTACCACCCGTTTCTGAATCATTAATTACTGACGCCTGCCCCCCAAGCACATCATCTCTTTTGCAATTCTCAAGTCATCAACATACCATCACTCAATCAGTAAGATCTATACCAGCTACTGTATAGTACCCATCAGAAGGCCTGGTGACCCGTCGGTCCAGCGCCAATGAATACTTTAGTAATGACGCAATGGCAAGTTTGAGATGCACCTTCAGTTCAGTTAGTGCGAAACCTGGGGTCTCTTGCCCAAAGGTAAAACCTTGCAAATAAAATTACCATAAATGCAGTCTATCAAGTTGTTGAGCATCATCTCTTTTCACATGAAACTGTTAAATAAGTGGGTTGAAGCAGAAGCATAGTGGTCAAAGTTGAGGTACAAAGTTCTTATAGTAAACCAAAGAAAAGAGTGAATATGAAAGGGCAGTGAGAGAAGAGGGGGAAACAGACAAAATGTCATTGAAAAAAGGAGGATAATAGAAAAGACTTGAGATCCTGAAACAGCACAGAGAATGGGTATTTCTTAGTCACTGACAGCCCACACTTAACTTTTAGTTTTAACTTTTAAGACAAATAGGAGCAAGTAGGGATGACAGTTGGTTAAGAACTCAACAATTCACATCTACGGAAAAGCAATGGTGAGGTGAAAAGACAGTGAAACATATGATGGCAAATTTCAAATAAATGGTTCTCTTTATTTAATCAATGACTTCCAAATAGACTAAACTCAACCCGTTAGTTTTAAATGTTGAATCCTCTACAAAAGAAAAGAAAAAAAGAAGCAAAACTATTTCACATCCACGATTGCGTTATCAAATCATTGGTTTTCAAAGGGAAAGAAAAGAACTGTGTCCACCTTGCTTGCTCCAAGTGAATCCATCGACTCAAGAATCCATCTGCACTTATCCACCTGTGCTCGAAGTGGTGCATGCCGTTACCATATGACCGTGCAACTTGACCCCCCCCCCCTCACCCCACATACACACACTCACACACATACATACACACAAACCTCTCAAACAGGATATACAAAAGCTTGTGTTTAGCATTAAAACAGTGCAGGGCCTTAACATACACAGTAGACACCTCCCACAATCCTCCCCCCCCCCCATCCTTCCCCTTATCCTCCACAGCGCCTGCGTGTGCATTTACACCACTGAAAGGAAGGGCCAGTTTCATCATCAAAGTGACAGGATAACAGAGCAGGAGAAGGGGAGAACACACACACACAGTACAACAAACCCCCTCTCTCACACATTCATACAAACAGTTAAAAACAGTAGTTTTAGAGAAAAACAGGACTGAACCCTGGGTACTGTTTGCCATGTTGCTGTTTGGTGAAGAGGGAACAAGAAGTGGGAAGGTAGAGGAAGAGTATGGGGGTGATGGGGGCGGCTGAGGTGGGGAGAGAGGTTCAGCGGGTGTTATTTCTTGGCTTTTCCGCCCTTGGCTGAATTTCTTGGCGGAGTGACGGGTCTTCCAGACCCCATACCGCCGCCTCCGTAGGAATACAGCTTCTTGTCGGCTGGCTTGAGAATCTGGGGGACAAAGAGAGTCTCGTCTTAACACAGCGCTGCTAAAGACATTCGCCACAACAGACTGGAACTAAACAGGTATGCTGATGTTGACAGAGAGAGCGTGACAGTGACGGAAGGAGCATGCAAGGAGGTAAAAGCAGCAGGAAAAACTTCCAGGCTACGGCTGAAACGCTTCAGAAATTTCTGCGTACCTGGAAGGAACACATGAGGGTTTCGTCCACGCTCATCATGGCACCAGCATTGTCAAACTCCCCACAGTAGTTAGGAGCCGAGAACAGGGTAACAAGTTGTCTCTTTGCAAAGAACTCGTAGCCATCTTCTACGACCTATGGACAAGGATGGGTGGTTTAAAAACACGCGAGAGACAGAGAGAAAGACAAGAGAGCGAGAGGTAGCTCAATATGACCCAGTATTTGTTATCCCAACAGCCTTTACCTGATGTGCCCTGCATATAAGGTCCATATCGTGCTTGTGCAAAAATTTGGCCACCACATCTGCCCCAAATGTGAAGGAGACTCCACGGTCATTCTCTCCCCATCCCAGGACATCTTTGTCTGGGTCGGCCCACAGCAGGTCACACAGCAAGCCCTGGTCGGGCACGTCTGTGGGGCGCATTACTCTGCGTACCTGCTCCATGGACTGGAGGTCTGGAGACAGGCCTAGGTAGGAAACATCAAACACGTGATGAGCCACACACAACCATTTATAAACGAGTGACTACGCTCCAGGGCTCTAGAGTGCGACCACTTTGGTCGCACTATGCGACCAAAATGTGTACGGGTGCGACTAAATTTTTTCCTAGGTCGCACCGGTGCACCTAACCTCCTCGCATCCGCTGTCTCTCCACAAACGAAGCGTTTGTTATCCTAAAACGGAACTGACACTCATGGTTGGATCATATCGTGGTCTAAACCAATCAGAGACAGAGATGGGGCGGGTCTTTGCCTCTGATTGGCTGTGGTCCAGATATTCCTGTAGCTCCGTGCTGTGTGATTGAAATTACGACCTGAGCACCAGAGTCAGTTTAGCAGACCTGGGCATTGTATGGCCCGCGGGCCATAACCGGCCACAGGCTGTCTCAATCCGGCCAGCGTGAGGTAAATCAAAAATTTAAAATAAATAAATGTGTTGAGCGGTAGTAACTATGTAGTCCTGAAAGACTACAGTGATCAGGCGATTTACATATGTGCACTTGCGCAACCTCACAGACAGGAGAGTTAGCTGTTGGTTAGCCCTCGAAAATGAAAAACTTTGCCACTGATTAACTTTTAACAAGACATGGACTTCTAAGTATCTGTTTACTGAGGTCAAAGTGAAAGCTGTGAAGAAAAAAAACTAACGCGGACATAATAAGAACTTGACTGATTCAGTGGGCGCGGGCTGATGGTTTGCTAGTTGAACTGCAGACCCTGGTCATTACCTGTCAGCTGTCCTTCGCATATCCACCTCAGACATTCAGACAGATTTCGATGCACTTGTTCAAGCCCACTGGATTTCTCTCACAGAACAAAATGAACTGAAAAAACTTATTGCTTTTTGTATAAAGTTGATCAATTCCACATCTAACATACTGCAAAACAACTTTTCAGTGGTTGTGAAGATTAACTGGTTACAAATAAAATGAAACACTGTTGTTGTTGTTTATACTGTTTATTACTTCTATAATCTTTCCTATTTGACCTACACCAAAATCTAAAATATTTATATAAATATTTACAGAATATCCTTATTCTTCTGATAACCAGTAGCAGCTAATCAAAATATATACTTTACTGCTTTTTACAATGGGAGAAAATGAATAGTGAGCAAATTGATGAGGCCCTCCAACACATTTCAGGTTTCTCATGTGGCCCCTTGTAAAAATGAATTGCGGACCCGAGTTACGAAGCTGGGTCATGGAGCTAACCCATGGAGCTAGGATTTTGATGCTAGGGAGAGTGTGGCAAGATGATTTAGCCAAGGCCATAGGGCAAGAAGGCCAAATTACAGGTGTTGGCCATCTGAAGGGCATGGGACAGCAAGGTGGGACCTGCTATAAGACTTTGAGCCATGAAATGTTAGGTCTCAGTTCAGGGAAGCACTTTTAAACAGTAGCACTTTCTATTTTGAAATGTTTTATTTTGCTTAAAATGTTTTAGTTTGGTAGCTCAGTGAAGCACTTAAGATTTTTTTATATATATACAGTATGATTGTGCTTCAAATAAAAAATGTATTTACCTACTCCTTATTCTTGTTTAAGATCATTTACATAATATATATGAATGTATATGGAGCGTGATAAAAAGGTGACCTTGAAATTGTGGCGACGCAAGGAAAAATTTGGGTGCACCTAAATTTTGTGCTGGTGCACCTAAATAAAAAAGTTAGGCGCACCAGTGCAACCAAGGCAACAAGTTAGTCTGGAGCCCTGCGCTCTATTATAAATTTGATCACCCACCGATCGACAACGAACGGACGTTGCCGGGTGATACCAGATAAAACAAGAGCATCATAGCCTCATCCCCACTCACCTCCGTGACAACAGAAGATCTTCTCGTCTACGATGGCAGCCACAGGCAAGCAGTTGAAGCAGTCTGTGAAAGTCTTCCACAACTTGATGTTGTATCGTCTCTTACCTAGGATAGGAGGTTCCACAACGGACAACCGTTAACCGGATGATGATGTGCGTGTGGTGAACGTAGCCACGGGAGAGGCCTCGTACTTACACTCGTCATAGAAGCCGTAAATGCGGTTTATAGAGGCACACTCGTGGTTGCCGCGCAGCAGAAAGAAGTTCTCTGGATATTTGACCTTGTAGGCTAGCAACAGGCAGATGGTCTCCAGGGACTGTTTCCCTCGGTCCACATAGTCTCCCAGGAACAGGTAGTTGCTCTCCGGGGGGAAGCCTCCGTACTCAAACAGACGCAGGAGGTCATAATACTGACCATGGACATCACCTACAGAGAGCACCACAAAGATGTACACCTTGAAAAACGCATAAACGCTTTGCTTGGCGTATAATGTCCCAACTTTAAAATCTAGGCCGCTGTAGCTAGCGGCGAGACGCCTGCCAGTTTCCTGCAGAACTCACCGCAGATTTTGAGTGGTGCCTCTAGCTCGAGCAGAATGGGCTGGCTGAGGAAGATTTCACGGGACTTGAGACAAAGGCCGCGGATCTCGTTTTCTGTCAGCTGAACGTTTTTGCCTGGCCGAGAGCCCTTAACTGTACCAACAGAAGACAGGGAGAACAAGGGTAACATCACGCATCATGTCATCAACCCAAGGTCAGAGAAATGCACAGTCACAGCACTGGATGTGAAAAACATAAAACGTGACAAGATACACGGTACCATGTCAATCGATACCAGGGGCCAGCGTTTTGAAGCAAAGGCTACTTCAGAGTAAATATGTGGCCCTAGTACGAGTAGGCATGCCTTCTTTCTCCTAATCCTACCAGAACATTGTCTGTTAACTCAGCCCAGCTTGCAGCCTTGCTCACTGAGATATAAAACACCATATACGCGACAGCACACTACACTTCCTCGATTTCATCCTATTAAGATTTCATCAAGGCATGCTAACTATTTCAGAGCACAGTTAGCATGACGTGTTGGGAGGGTCACATGGGCGTTGCTGGGTTAGGCGTCGCCCTGCACTTTCAAAACATTCCGGTGTCTTCACGCCATTTCAAGAATCTAGCAGGTTTATGGAGCAGGTGTTTTTTTGCATTCACACCCAAACCACAAGAATGGGAAATCAGAAATAAATCTTATTTAGATTAGAATGTAAATCACAAAACAAAAAAGGCACATATGAAGGTCAAGTTGTTAGTCTACAACAGACAAGTACACCGGCCTATCCTGTAGCTGATTTTCCACTTGACGTCTTGACATCTGCACGATTCTGATTGAAGGACGCTTTGAGGCTTTTGTGATGTAACTTCCTGCTTTGGCTTCCACTTCCTGCCCTCACCCCAAACCAAAGCATCCACAGTACCTTTGACAGGGACAGGGATTGAAGCTCATCCATATGCAAGCAAATCACCCTATGACTGCTGTTCAAAAATGTCCTCTGCTTGGCAAGTTCCAGGCCAGGGAATAGCAGCTAATGTACGTGTAATTCAGTGACTCATGTACTGTGGGTTTATGCAAGACCGCGTTAGATTGGAGTTTGGAATTGGGTTTGTTTGTGTCATGACACAATTCCTTCCTCCCCCTCGCCTGCACGTTCTGCTGGCTGCAACAGGTGAAGGTTACCTGACATACAACTGTACGCAGTCCTGCAACAAAAAGGACCATAAGACAAGACATTTTACTGTAAATTCTTCAAAAATGTCAAACAAAACAAATATTATGTAAGTGCTTATTGGTTTAGTCTTCAATCACACTAAGTGAGGAGAAACACACAGTGTGACCATTAAACTTGTGAACTTTACACAAAAGGAAATATTAGATGACAAAAGGAACCTAATGAAACCCGGATATTAATGACAATGTCAGTCTTAATCCAAAACACACCCCTCTTATTTGTAGCCACTTTCCATGATTTAGAGATAGGGGCTTTCACCCACGCAAAACCTAATTAGTGTTTGGGCTGATTCAGGCCTGGACTGCTTGAAGTTGTGACCCGAGTGAAAAGTAGGTATAAATAGGGTAGTGCTCCTTGGTCACTTTAAACCTGGATTATGGGTGGCTAAGCCTCAACAGAGCTTACTCTAAAGTTAGCCACATAGCCAATGGACAACACTACTTAGAGAAGGGGCAAGGGCGAGGAGGGAGAGGGGCAGTGGTGGGTTGAGACGAAAATATCAAAATCAGGGAGAAAATGTCACTACAGACATTGCCTTTTTTTTTATGTCCAAGCACAATGTTTAATAGCACTATATCAATTGTTATGCACCACCTACCAAAGAAATATCCTCAGATGTAAAAACCTACTTGTCAACTATCCAGATTTTGATTCTAGTTTTGGGTGGTTTGGATTCAACCTCTACTTAGGATCAGGACTTCCTGGTTCCCTCCATCCTGACTCGTCACCCTCAGAGATGCTAGGGTGAAGACACCTTCTAGGAAGGCCCAGCACTATCGACTGCATACCAATCAGCTGACTGTACCCAGCAAACCGACTCAGCCACTGAGGAGGAAACTGGCTAGTATTAAAAAGGAATAAAACCTATTCCTTAGTAGCGTTAGAACATATTACAAATATTCACGGCACTGAAGTAGTGTGGCCACGCTTTGATAGAAAAAAAAAAGGTCAGGTAGATTACATAAGATATAAATACTGCCATTATCTGGCTTGTTTATTTTCTCCTTTGCCGTGCAGAAAAGATTAGCACGGCCCAAGTAAAACAGTTTGTATACAAAACAGGCGGCTCCAGACCCAAAGTCAAAAGTCAAACTAACTGGGAAAGGCAGCGTACGCCTGTATAAATGCAGCAGATTGTAAATGGTGGCATGATAGCAGTAAGTGCAAAAGAGAAAAGGGTTACACTGCTTTTGACTCAATTATTGTTTAAACTCAGAAAAAAACATCTTTATCTACTAAATTAACCTGTTTAGCCGTCTAAAACCATCACTCCAATTCCATGAGTGAAGTGTTTGACGAACTTGTCAGTAGACAATAATAACAGGACCTATGTAACTTATCATAAAATCATAAATGTGTCCAAGTCCGTGGGTCTTATCTAATTATATATGTATAAAAAATATATACACGTAAATAATATCCAGATGATGCCTGGTTTGTGAGGTTGTTACACGTCTGATCGTCTTAAATAATATTTAAATATTAAGAATACATAGGCCTACATGCTGTGTTGTCCCCAACACATCAGGTTAGCGTACAACTGAACCGTTCATTAATCTACTGGGGGGCCCGTGTAAGCGGCATGACTAACCTAGACGTACCTCACTGCAGCCTTCCCAAAAGGCTCTACAAACACACCTAGTTGTCCCTTGCAACGTACGAATTCAAATTGTGAACGGTACTATGTTAGCAGTTGTTTTATAAGAGCAACCGGGAAGGGCTGCGAGCTTGGTGATGATGTAGCCCTGGCTTGAGCTAAACGTTGAGCAACACAGATCTAGCTAGCTTGTGCTAAATTGCTCATGTTAGCGACGACAAATCAAACATAGCATTTACTGCATCTAACGACCTTTTAGTTTTACAAACACTCACATTTCATTATTGTTTACTGCAAAATAAGTTTCTTCAATCAACTTAATGGTAGAATTGCAAGATATAAATTCTCACCTTCCAGGAGACGCTGAATTATGGAGTCGATGTTCAATTTGTCCGGCTCCGCCATTTTACGTATTTCTGTCGTGTGTGAAGCAGTCAAGACCTCCTTTCCGCGTTGATCCTTCGATACCTAGAACAAAAAAAAATCGGTGTTTAGAAAAACAAATATATAAGCAAACAATATTTTCCACAATCAATAAAAATTTGATGACAGTCAGGCGCTAGTGCTGCCCTGGCTTGCGTAGCAATTTGCTACCTAGCTCGCTAGCTAGTGGTCAACCAGCCACCATCCCGCTTATACCAACTAGCTTCCTAGCTTCATCCTAGCTGGCTAGCTTTTCTATCTACACAGGATCAAACAACGTGATACAAACGAACTTTGAATATGAAATAAACCTTTTGATTTGACAACCGTGAATCGAGGACAGGACTCCCTTTCCTCTATTTCGTCCCTTTTCTTTCGTATATCAGTGCCCCCCTAACTCTTCCCCCGCGGAACTTTAAAAGGGCCGTGTTTTTCGGAACCAAGAAAAGAAGGAGGTAAAGGCAAAGCGTCTTCTTTACATTTACTCAATGACGATTGGGCCAGTACTTGGCTCCAATAGGCTACAAAACACGTCGATTTAGTACTTGTGCCCCTCCTACAGTTGTACTTGGATGACGTCAAGAGAGTTGAGATTCATCCACAAGGCGGCAACAAAATTAAAATGATACAGAAATAAATGTAAAAAGGCTACACGATATTTTTAATGTGTGTTTTTAGTATGTTTAGACGCGCTTTTAAAGCATGTTGGTAAACGAACCACATGGTGGCATTTGGTCATGAAAAATTAGCAGCGCCACTTTAATTCGGCCACGCCAATATTTTTAAAGGTAGCCTATTTTCTGAATGGTAAAGCAACTACACATATCCACAATGGCTCCTGGTACATTCATATGTTCTTGTGGAAGAACTAATGTTCGTCCTGGCACAATCTCGTTTCCAAAGTGTTTGGCCATGAGATGAGTTACTAAATACAACGTGACTTTTAGAATGACATCACACTATCAGGTTGGCGAGGTACGCTTGACGGAGAAGTAGACTACAGCCTACTACTGTAAAACTATTAGATGAATGGATAGGTCCGAAAACACATGATAATTTATTGTTTTATTTTTAAGTAGCTTAGGCTACATCTCTCAAAACGTGTGTTATAAGGTAAAAAAGGTATTTAAGGTGGTGTGTCTTTACACTCACAAGAGTGTAGGGGTGGTGTGTATGTTTATGTTTGTGTGTGTAGGTGAAATATTTTGCAACTTAATCCACTGATCTAGGTACTCTCCACAAATCCAGGCATCTCCCAATGTCACCATTACTCAATCCTCACTGCATTCCAACTCAATCAACAAGAACGCTGTGTAGTAATGACTCATGTTTTCCTGTGTATGGAGACAGTGGGTGAAACTACAGAATTTCCTGAAACAATTAATTCGTTTTAGAAATATTTTATATTTTCATTTGCATATTTCAATCTACTAGGCCATCAAAACTATACAAGCGGTTCAAAAGAAACTTGTGTTACGCGAGCAGACCCTACAAAAGCAAAAACAACTCCCAAATCCTATAGGAATATGTTATTCAAAGATGAGAGAAGGAAGTCATGATAGGCACCAGACAAGTTCAGTCTTGTTCAGAGGTACATCCTTACTACCTTACACCCCATTTTTTCCCTCTGCCACACCCTACACCTCAAATTCCACTACAAAACTCCTCACACATCACACCATCTCTACACAACTCTACGCTGCTATACACGAGCCAAGAAGCAACATCTGGATTTGTTAAAGCAAGGAAAAAGGGAAATCCTTTCAGAAGACTATTTTCACAACTTCCAATTCAAGAACACATCAAGGTATTTGTTCATTCAGCAAATCAATTCCTTTCTTATAGCATCATTTAGAAATGTTTCATCTATCTGCATCTGTATCACAACTTTACATTTTGTTATAATTGTTTTCTGGCAAGTATTATGTTGAGGTAATGGGATAAAACTGAAATACTATGGGTTAGAAGAGGATTTACAAGATTGAGACCCCATTGAAATAATAGATTTGAATACAATAAATGTACAAATAAGAAGGAGGTGTGTATACTAGTATTTTCTCATAAAAGATTTGGCAGCAGATGAGTTGGCTCAAATGCAAATTTCCGTGATTTTTTTTTCTCTCCAACCGTTGTGATGTTGGTGCATTGGTTTCCTGACACTATTCAATGATTATAGGTTGACTGTAAATGTATCATACTCTTTTCTGAAAATACACATCTGTATAACTATTATACAGTCACCCTATTCTTATTCCTAGAAAGAGAATTCCAAATTGATGGGGATGATATCTTCTAGGAGTGGCTGTTAGCCATAGAGCAGTAGAGTGAAACGGCGCAGATAGACCGGGCCAGTCAGGACACGAGTCAGCCCCTACAGCTTGAATTTTCTCAGACTTTGTTTTTAAACATAGCTTGGAGCTAGACAATCTTGTACAGGCTTGTCACTGGGGAGTGACTGAGTCAGTGTATGTATTCATGGGGACGGTGGATGTGTGTGTGAATGTTAAGTTGTGTGTGGGTGGGGTGAGGCTAGGTTTGTGTGGTCGTACTGCCGTGTTTTGTACCATGTACAATAATTGTGCTTCACCTTTTTCCACATCATTCATTTTCACAACGAATGATAAATACTCAGTGTTCCCCACCTTTTCCTTCCCACTCCAGAATGGGATCTGCTGGAGTGCAGATTGTGTGTGTGGCCCTTGGGATCCTGGGTCTCGTCGGCGCCATTGTGTGCTGTGCTGTTCCAAGATGGAAAGTGTCGTCATTCGTTGGATCCAACATCGTAACTGCCCAGGTAACAAACAGTTAACTAAATATCGACCGTTGTACAGTCGTGTGGACGAATGCAAAGGCTTGTAAAATGCATATTGACGCAACTCTTTATCCACAGAGCACTGAGGACGGCCTGTGGAAGACCTGCGTGGTGCAGAGTACAGGCCAGCAGCAGTGTAAGAGCTACGACTCCCTACTAGTCCTGTCCTCTGACCTCCAGGCTGCCCGTGCTCTGATCATCATCAGCTGCATGATCACTTGCCTTTGCCTGCTCCTCCTGTGCGCCGGAGCCGAGTTTACTACGTGTGTGCAGAACGAGAGCGCCAAGCCCAAGATCAGCCTGGTGGCTGGGATCGGCCTGCTGCTGGCTGGCATCCTGCTCATCATTCCCGTCAGCTGGTCTGCTCACATTGTGATCCAGGACTTCTATAACCCCCTGGTTCCGCAGAAGAAGGAGCTGGGAGCCTGCATCTTCGTGGGCTGGGCTGGAGGGGTGCTGCTGGTGCTGGGTGGAGGTCTTCTATGCTGCTTCAGCCGAAACACCTCCAGCAGCTCAGGGGGAACTGCCAAGTACTACAGCAACAGTGCCTCTGCCCCCAGCAAGAACTACGTCTAGAGCCTTCAGCAGGTTCTTCTTGCGTAAGGTTTAGGAAAATGGGCATAAGGATGGTGGTGGTGTCGAAGCAGATAAACACGTAGAAAGGTGGAACCGTTGTGAAACATTTTACATTGTAAATATTGCTTATTGAGTAGGACTAGTTTAGTAGGTAGAGTCTTGTGAGACCTGTTCAGATAGGGTGTCTGGGTTTTACACTGTCACAAAACAGCAACAGATACAATTTCGGCTTTTATTTTCCATTTAATTGTATTTTATATGTTGTACATACATAACACTAGCTTGTTAAAATCCACGTTCAGATTGATAATCAAACAGTGATTGTAATTTCAGGAATCGCAATGTTGTAACCATAGATACCATGTTTATGTGTTGATGTCAGCACCACTCACTGTACACAAGCAAACAGTTCATTCCTGTAATTCTGACATTAACAGAAATAAATGGTAGGGAGCTCAGTGGTTAGAGCACTTGATTGCAGATCAAGAGGCAGCAGGTTCAAACTCCCCCTGTACTGTATGTTGCTGAATGAACATATTACTATTACTTTACTTTGTCTTATACAATTTCAAGTGTCTTTACATTTAAATGTGTCTTTAAATGTTAACACCATTTTTTAAATAAAATAACTCAGAGTACTATCATTTTATTTTGAAAATAAGAGCACTTTTATTTCAAACTTTGTAAGCATATATTAAAACCTGTTTAGAAAACATTAGAAAATAACATATTTGAACTTCTGGCAGAAAATATTTGTCTTCTTAAAAATTCCACTAAATTGTTGTCTTATCCCCTCCCTTTATCCACCTTTCATTCAAACATACTTTAACTTTATCTAAACTCATGATTCAGTAACTTTTTGGTTTTCTTCCTCCTTGAGCTTCTTGGTAAAATCTCCCGCTCTTCTACACTCAGCTCCACACCATCATCCCTCTTCACTAATTTCTAATTCTTGCTCTCCAGCTCGCTCACACGCTTGGTCAGTTCCTCTACTGCCTCCTTCAGCGTTTTGACCTCTTCCTGCAACGCTTGTACCTAGGGAGAAAGAGGGGGAGAGAAAGGAAGGTAGAGGGACAGAGATAAGAGTGTTATTAGGTAAACTGTAGGAAAGACAACCCACAATATCAAACTCTATTCTCCTTCTTAAACTTCATTCTGCTCCGTTGAAATAAAACATACTTTCTTTACCTCGTTGTTGTTTTGCTGATACCCAACGGAGGAACTTGTGGTCTTCAAAAGACTTTTGTTAACTTTGAACTCTTTGGGTTTGGTTACCACAAAACCGTCTTTCAAGGAGATCAGGATAGGTTGGCCGTCCTTGCCGTCAAACCACTCATTAGCTTCTACAGATGGTTCTGGACCAATTGTGTCAGGGAACAGATCTTCCTGGAAAAGATCCGACTGCAAGGACGAGACAAATAGAAGAGTACTTTGAATAAATAGAAAAGAGAGTGAGATCAGTTGACTGATCGTCTCCATGTCCTGATTGAAAGCTAGAAGATGTATTACCTTCCGTGGCACAGTCATGACAATGGGTTCACATTTCCTCTCGTGAAGTTTGTAGAATCTAAAGTTAAAATAAACACAACTGTGTTCATATACCTCGGAAATATATATGGAAAGAGATAAAAAGAGAGAGACTGTATGGTATTAAGATTGTGTGTTGGGTCACTGTTTCAGTGTTGTTACCTGGCAATTTCACATTTGTTGACCTCAAGACCCCTCTTTGGCATGTAGCCCATGCCTTTCTGGCTGTCCTTACTGCTGTACATAGAAAGGTAGTGGACATAGGGAGCTTCATCCGTCACCTCAAAGTACCGAATACTGCTATCACCCTGAAGTCAGGAGACAGAAGATGACCAAAATGTGCATGTATACATTACATTTACATTTAGGCATTTAGCAGACGCTCTTATCCAGAGCGACTTACAGTAAGTACAGGGACATTCCCCCGAGGCAAGTAGGGTGAAATGCCTTGCCCAAGGACACAACGTCATTGGCACAGCCAGGAATCGAACCGGCAACCTTCTGATTACTAGCCCGATTCCCTAACCGCTCAGCCACCTGACTCCCCATGTATGCGCAAATATGTCTGTAAGTATCGGACAGGAGAAGAAGAAGGTCCTTCAAGGCCCCTGGCCTAGGCGAAGGTGCCCCTTTGAATGTACGTGTGTGCGCGTGCATTGGTTCAATCGGTTTACCTTGCCACAGAGGTAGACGACGCCAGTGTCAGGATCATAGAAGGGCAGGAGGACACCACTGCTGGTGTCCAACTCCTGCAGGGTGAGAGGCTCTCCAAAGCTCGCCTGTCAATCACACATCAATCCATGTAGGTCAAACCCACAAGCTTCTAAAGAAGCACATGACCCCTTCACAAGACGCGATTAAAGAACAAAAACACTCACCGGGTCCCAAAGTGCCACCTGCCTCTCGCTCATGCGACTGAAGCCTGTGCTGAAGATCTTCCCGTCGGCCATGAACACAGCTCTGATAGGCCTGGAGCCATCGTGGGCCTTGTCCTTCTCCTGTGGGGGCAGAGAGAGGGTCAGGCGATTCATGCAGACACGTCGCATCAGGTACTCAACACAGGCAATAAATGATTTGATGTCGCCCTTAATATACCCACGCAAGTTACATTTTCATTTACATTTAGTCATTTAGCAGACACTCTTATCCAGAGCGACTTACAGTAAGTACAGGGACATTCCCCCAAGGCAAGTAGGGTGAAGTGCCTTGCCCAAGGACACAACGTCATTTTGGACGGCAGGGAATTGAACCGGAAACCTTCTGATTACTAGCCCGATTCCCTAACCGCTCAGCCACCTGACACCTGACTAGTTAGTGAACTAATTCAGAGCTCTTCACATGGGACCGAAGATTAAAGGCGGGGAGAGGAGAGAGACTCACGGCAATGACAGTGCCCTTGCGCGGGTCCAGAACACGCAGCTTCTTGTCCTTGCAGGAGGTGGCGATCCTGGAGCCGTCCCTGTTCCAGCAGGCGCTGTAGATGAGGTCTGGGTGAACTTCATCGATCCTTACCACCGCCTCGCCACACGCCACGTTCCACAGGATCACCACGTTATCGCATCCTGCGAGGGGCGACAACCAGCCGGACAGGCAGAGGGACGGACGCGGCGTAAGGGCATGCGCAAGCAGTGGTTCTAGCAATGCTTACACTCAAAACATCTCGAAAGGTAGGCCGTGGTGACTATGACTAAGAAGCCAAGTGTGTGAGTCTCAGACGTGGTGACGGTATGCATGGGATTCCTGCTGATGTCACACATGTGCACGCGTGTGACATTTGTCATTGTCATCGTGTACTAGGGTGGAGCCACAAAAGCAGCATTCATACCTGCACTCATGAGCACGTTGTGAGCTGTAGGGTGCCAACTCAGGATGCCCACTCGCTTGGAGTGCCCCTCGAGCTTGACAACAGGGTCCTTCAGAGGAGTCACCAAACCACCGTCCGGGATCTCCCAGATCTGTCAACGAGAGAGGCTCTATTAAATTCTGCAGACATTAAATATATGATTACACTGATCACTGATTACATCTGTAATGAAAAGCATCTGAATCCATTCACGTTGTCCTTCATGTGGCACAAGTGCATGATGCTGTGTGCTCTTTACACTGTGACGATGCTCGTGAAGAGGCAAAGGTCAGGATGGGATTCCTCACCATGACGCTGCAGTCTTCCGACCCACTGGCAATGATGTTGTCATTGTGAGGACAAAACTCGATTTCCAGAACTGGTCCTGTGTGTCCATTCACAGTGGGCTGGGACATGTCAATCCGACCAGTCTAGCAGAAGATGAGACCAAACGTATACAGAACCTGATTAGCTAAAAAAGACAATAGGTCAAATGCAAGCCCCTCAGATCCCACAGTAAGGAAACCACATGTTGTATTGCCAGAGGTGGGCGTGAGAGACAGCTGAAAGTTCAGGAGCAAGGAACTTGATGGTCAGCTGATGTCAATTGCATAGCTATGCCTCCAATTACCCCTAATGCCTGATAAGTGTGTTAGGATAGATGGGACTCCTATGTGTCTTAAGGGTGCACAGTTCCCATGGCACTCTGAGGGCATGCCCCTGTCCAACCCTTTCTGGCTTCCTCTCCATGGTTTACGGGTGAGATAACTAAGTAGATGTACACATGTAAGACCATTGGGCCTTGGTTTCCCTTACATGGCTATAATGGCTGTAACTAAAGAACAAAGGGTGATCTGTGAAAAGGGAGGAAATGTGAGTATCTGTGTAAGTCACAAGAACAACTGCAGATGGTTGTTGAACAGGGTTTCGAAGAGCGACTTCTAACTGTATAGAGGCCACATCCTGTCAAAACTTGTGTGACACCGAAGCACTCCAAATATGGTAAAAAAACTGGCATCTGCACCGAGCAAACAAGTGACATGTAGAAACGAAACACCAAACTTCCTTTTTCAGAACGAATGTGGGGTTGACTGTCAATATAAAAAAAAATAAAAAAAATGTCAACGGTTCGGATAAATCAACCTTGCAATGATGAATGTGTACTCACAAGTGACGTCTCTTGAAACTCTAGTACTATGGCCTGAGGCAACATATTTATTAACATTTCATGCCACAGTCAGTCACCGGTGATCTGTGGACAGACGCACCTTGCTCAGAGGCAGCACAATGAAGGCTCCTCCTCCGCTGGCGTCCACGATCATGGCCACAAATTTGGGATTGACCGAACAGAAGTTGCTGTCCCAGGTCATCTGGGAAATCCTGATGTCATCGTAGCACTGGTCAGTCTTCACCCCCTGGCCAAAGACGTGGCGGAACTTACTGGCCCGGACAACTTTCCTGGACATAGTGAACTGTGTGGAGAGAAAACATGCAGACAATAAAGGAAGGGTAGTAAAACGTGATTTTGAGGATACTAAGTATCAGACATTGCATTTGAGGAAATCAGAGATTAAAAAGATGTAGACTGTGATGTCTCAAGTTCAAATGACTGACGGCTCTCATACCAGACATTTCCATAAAAGGAAGTGTTGCACATTAAGGAGAGTTGCAGTGGTTCAAATTAGGAAATAGAGAAAGATAGACAGGATGAGAGTGAGACACACAGAACGGAAGAGAATAGACAAAGAGCAGAAGATGAAGGTAAAGTCAGAGAAACTTAAAAAATGTGCGTTTTTAAATATACTGACAGTGAGTGCTGAGGGCTTCTGTTGAGTCCTAACTCTCTGATGCAATCCCTACTGAGCCCCCGAGACAGATGTGTCTTGAGGAAACAAACTAACAGACACAAGAATACAGGAAGGAAAGATAATATAGGAAGGATTAAAAACGAGAAGAGACTTTTTCACAACTTTTACTTGCGGATTCTGAAACATGCACATCGGTACTAGTGTGTAACACGTTCGATTGCTCCCAGTCAAACTATATCAATATATGTGACTGTCAAGTAAATGCTTTATGTGTTTGAGAGTTGAGAGAGCAAATGGAAGCTAAGCTGCTTGTGTAGCATGGATACAGAAGCGTTCAGATGAGAAGAGTGTAAATGAAGCCCCATGCTACAGTTAAACCACTTCCTACAGAACGGATACCAATGCCACAAATACATTTTCTCCCTCCTTGATTTACATTTTCTGTCACAGACATTAACTTCCTTATGGGATCAGTCTAAATACACATAAGATTAAACAAGCTCAAACTTCAGATTCACATAATAAAAATGTCGGTTACATTTGAAGAATGCTGTTGTGTAGTCCTGTTTAAATCCATGCAGTTCTTACATATTACCAGTCATTTACTTGCAGAAACATTATATATTTTTCAAATTATGAATTCTGGACGATGTAAAAAGAGCTAATATTTCAGTTTACCTCCATTGGCAGACCTTAGTTCCCCAAACCTGAAGCCGCGCCTAAGCATCGACTTACCAGAGTCCCTTCAACCGAGCACAGTCTTTGTTGCCACCAAGCATCACAAGACCCCTCTGACCACCCTCCAAATGTAATTATACTGTACAGAGTGATGCTTAATGTTATCAAGGACCAGATAAGCCAGATACACACACCCATCAACTACAAATTACTCCTCTTTTTCCATCCATCACACAAACATACTGGACTAAACAAACTCTCTTTAACTCTGAGTACGTGTTTTAGAAAGCCAATTATAGTGTCACTACATATGCTGGAACTAATTATTGATTATCAAGTGTGTGTGTGTGTGTGTGTGTGTGAGTGTGTGTTGCACAAAATCCTTGGAGAGGGATGCAGAGGCCTACCTGATTTGGGTGATGAGTGTGGCTAGAGCTTGGTTACCAGAACGAGGAACAGCTTCTGTGCTGGTGCTTCAGGGCTGTAGATCTCTATATGATGGAGGAAGTGAGAGCTTCAGATAAAGGTGGAAATGGGAGGTGTCTCATTCAGTGGTTGTTTCGCATTGCGGTTTCAAATTAATATCTGATATCGAGGGAACTGACAGAAAGCTGACTCGGTCCAAAACCGTTTGTGCCGAGGATTTTTACTGGCCAATTCTAGGTCAACTTTAATTCATTGTGACTTCAGCAGCCTACCATACACATGCTCTTCTTTATTTGATGCAGCACACAAACCGTTAAAGTGACGTGCATCTTTTAGCGCACTTAGAGGCGCGCCATCAATTTAGGAGCCGCATGCCCTTCCAGGCATTAACTAGGATCGGATAAAGAGAGGAGAAAATTGAAACATTACCTGCCACGTCGTGGACATCACTTGTCTCAGACTCTTCCGAAGACTGCTCACTGCAAGATAACGGTCCACTTGGAACAGCGCAACACACAGCTTATGTTTTCCTGGGCAGGGCATCGCAAGAGGATCACAAGGTATCACATTGATATTGAATCTATACTCTGATTGAGGACACCGTGACAAATAACACAAGAGCAAGTTGAATCCAGTACAACTCGAATTTAAATTGATGAAAATGCTTAAAATTTGGCTGTAGAGGTCACACACGTGTGAAACGTAAGAGTATATTTACTTACAAAATCCCAGGCCTCATTTTACACGTGACGAAAACAAACATGAGGACCAGTAACACAAAACAGGACAAGAAAGATGGCCAGAGGCAGGATTAAAAATATAGACTTCAGTTTTATTGCACAATCGTTGCTGGAGACTGAGGAGTGAGGGCCCGTCTGTGTTGACACAGAACACATGATGAATACATAGACGAGACACGGGAAAAATAAAGTATGTGCACAAACGAAGTGTGGCAATGAGGCATGCTAGGGACTCACACATTTACTCATTTTAACACGTAATGGGACAGACAAGATGGGGTGGAAATAAATAAATATCAAACTTAGTTTGATATCCTAGTCATAAGCTCAATCACACATGGTCCATTTAAACAAAATAACTGGCTTGTGCAACCCTGAATACGCAGGGCTTGGCCACTTCGTGGGTGCTGGGAGAACATGCTACTGACAAGCAGCATGACTTGTCAATCAGTCAGTCGCATACAGTGAAATACACAGTATGTCTGCAGTGGGCTGCAACATTACAATAAATGTCCACCAGGTGGGTCTATTGGACTGTCACTTTCCTTGCTAACAAAACCACGCCAAAACTAAACAACGAGGACAGACAGATATACAGGCCCTCAAGAAACCTCTCTCCATCTAAAAGGTGAGGGGTAGTCTCATCTGTATACAAGTTACAGAGTCATTAGTAGTTCCAATTTCCACAGAATAACGGTATCAATATTAATAATAGTTATAAGGATCATCACTATCGTCATTATTATCATATAACAATAGTTCTGACAGTTAATCCTTTGTAAATAGTTGTTGACAGGCTGTCCGGCGCCCGTGGCCTAAAAAAGCAACCTTTTCCGCCGTTTTTGTGAGGTTTTCAAACATCATGTTGTATATACAGACAAGGACAATGACTGCTGGCCTGGTCACACTTCTGAAAAATGATTTTTAGTTCCAATCCTCAAGCCTCCATTCCTCCTACTCACCTCAGTATGTTCTGTAACCTATAACCCTTCTTCCATAGACAACCTCACACTCCTCAACCTCCACTGTGTTTGTACCCGGTAGGTAGAAACACAGTGACACTTCTCTTCCTCCCTAAAAGCCATGTTTCAGACAAGACGCTAGGCCTGGACGTTGCCGCTACGCCAACCCTGAGAAGCGAAACCAGGATGTTCAAGTGCAGCACTCGCGTCGAGTGCGTTCAAAAGCCCGAGAGCTCAAATGGGCCCTTGGTCTCATTGTTACATTTGAGATACCAGTTTAACAAACCACTTCAGCGTTAATTAAAATGTTTTATCTGATAATGCATAGATATCCAGTTGTAATCAGAGGTGTTCACATGCCATCCCCACTGCCTTGTTCAGATACAAAACAATACAAACATTTTAATGATACACGCATTCTCAATAAGGTTTATCACCCCTCGGTGTTACCCACATCTACAATAGCACTGAATTGAAATTCAGTTGCTTCTGTGTTCACATACAGATGGATTTGATAGTAGGCAAGCCTCAGCCATTGCTCTGAAGCTGAGCTTGGACTGATGTACACATACTACATTACTCCTTTTTCCCTTTACAGACTTACGTACATGTATAAAAAGTAGTATCAGAGTATATATTGTTTGCACTGTATGTATACATAATCTACATACACATATTTACATTATTTATATGGACTTTAAATAAGTTTCATTATTGGTATTCACTTTGATCCAAAGCCCTTTTGAAAAAAATAAACAGTGCAGTTTATTTGATATAGTGTATATTGCCTGTGTTCTAGTCCCTCATGTTCCTCTACGGTAGACTTTTCCCCCCTAACTAAAACACATTCTGTTTCCCCGGACGCATGTACAAGCTCTTGGCTGGAGTGACAGACACAGGCTGTGTCACCGGTTTCAATGCACAAGCATTTGGCTAATACTCATCTGAAATCCTCTTATGAGACATCAGTTTCTTTTTGAGAGCTACTAACATGCATTAAATCAGACTCATTCAGTGCACTGCAATCCATTAGTTCTAACAACGATACAAAGGGCCGTGGTTATAGTATCGTCATCACGGAAATGATGACTAAGGGTTCAAAGCTGTGGTTAATCAGCCTCACACATTGGCAAGGTGGGGGTGGGGGTGGGGGTGGGGGGGCTGCAGACTGAAGCCAGTGAAGGAGAGTATGGATTCTCCCTCAAGCTTGACTCAATGTGAGCAAAGTAAATGCTACTCCTAAGGCCTATTTTCGAGCGTGTGGGAAAGATCAGCGCACGTGGACTACAAAAGTGCAATATCACACAGAAACCGAAACGATATAAACTTTAAACAAAAGCTAGTCCCATAGAGCAGTTGGGACTAATAAAAAGTCCCTTTTTAAAAAGTATGACACAAAATGCTTGGTGTATACCTTCCACATACATTCTCAAATTACATAAATAAAATAAAAACGTAAACATTGTTCTATTAATCACAACAATAACGGAAACATAAGTGCATCGTTTTGTACCAATTCAATAGTGATCTTACAGTAGGGACAACAAATAAATATGGTTGTTGCAGCTTTAAAAAAAAAAGAGAGATGAATTGGGGTTCATTCTTGCCTGGTTGAGTTCTCCCTGAATTGTACACAACACACGCTGTGTTTACGCCATTAGAGCTTCATCTAACTACCACAATTCAGGGTTAAAACAAAAGCCGAGTAGAGCGACGTTTCAGTGCTTTTGACCAGATTCTTTGTGCTACACAGTGCATTCAAATGACTCCTTTACGATCTATATACTGACAGCGTGCTGCTGTCAAGGAGGTTGGCATTTCCACCTGTGGCACAAAATCCCCACTTGTAGGGTGGCATCGAAAATAAAACATCTTAATAGTGCAGACTGTGCTAATTAAGTGGAAGCCTTGTGACATCTATGTTGGGGTCTTGCTGTTTGTTTTTAGTCTATTCAAATGCATAATAATAAATGGCATATTTACTAACTGATATACATGATGTGCAAAACATACAAATAGTAAAATACCTACAGTTAAAATATTAAAATCCCTTTTAGAAACTTCCACAAAAAAAGCTAAATACTGGAAGAGGCATACCATGATTTTGAACAGAATCCCTTCTTATCTTAAAGTAAGAAATGGTCCCTTTAAATATAAACAGAGATTAATAAATATATAATATAAAGGACAGTGTTTCGAAGGATTAATCAACCCATGAATGGAGTTATTAAATAACTCAAAAGTAACATAAAATAGTAAATATTAAGCATGACCTACTACGGTATTGTTCCTTATTCAACATGGCTGTCACTCAAAGATACAGGGTGTCCAATCAAAAAACAGCATTCTTGTAGTCTAGCAAGTACCTTAAAAGCAGCTCACTAACAAACCATGAAATGAACCCCCTCACCCATTCCTAATTAGTTTCCACCAAATCACACAACAAAAACTGTGAGATAGAGACTCAAATAGGGGCAGAAAGGAAAACATATAAAAAAAACAAGTGCCAGATGAAAGACAAAAGGGCCAAGTAAGACAGACATAAATATGGACAAAACAATCAAATGAAGACATTCCTCTCATACATTAAAATACAGAAACTCAAGTAGTTCCATAGGACTTTGAGACTGGACTGGGAGTGCTGGCATCACATGTGCATCACTACTAGCCTTGGTGTACCTGTGTGCAATGTATCTGTTGTAAGTATATTATGTTCATTCAAAAGCGGATATGCTGCATAGGTCACAAGAACGAGTTGGAAAGAATGAACTTCCTTCTCGATGAGTATGATATCATTTAGTGAAATTATCTTTCTGCTTGAGTCATTATGAATGATTGAGGATAAGCATCTTATCAAAGTAGTCTACTATTGCTCAGGTGGTATTTCACTTGCTAAAGATGGGAGTGAAAAAGTGTTTCAGAAACATTGATATCTAATCATTAATGTGTACTTTTGTGTCTGTTTGTGTGCGTGTGTTTGTGTGTGTGCGTGTGGTTACAATATCCTCTGGTCATGGTGTGTTTTTACAAAACAACTAGTAGATACACAAACAAGATTGACGGAGATATGGACATTCTATGTTTGAGTGCATGAAGTGCCAAACACTTAATCTCACCTGTCATGCACAGCTTTATGAATGCAGCACCTCCTGGTTTAGCCCGTCCAACCTTTAACTCTCCAAACATCCTCCGTCACCTAGTTTCACTGGAACACCATTTCCCTTCACCCTCAAGTCCCCTCACCCCCCCCCCCCCCACCCCACCCCTAGAGGTCCATGGTAAAACCCTGTAGGCTCCTGCTGCACCTGGGTGTGTTTCAGTCTGAGGGACAGTGGTAGCTGTTGATCCAGAGCAAGTCATCCAGCACCCCCCAGTGCAGGTAGAGGATGGACCCCACCACCAGTACATGCATGATCTGGTGGCTGTTGCACCAGTAGTCAAACAGGCCCGGGCGGAAGCGCTCTGGGATGCGCGCGATGTTGATGACACCGCCCAGTAAGGCCAGCGCGTCCATGGTGAGGAAGTGGCGCAGCGAGGTAGGACTGCCGCCGCCCACGCCCACCCAGCGCAGCAGGAAGAAGGAGAAGCGGAACAGGGCCTGCCAGGCAAAGGAGCGCAGGCGCCGTACGCTGCTCCGGGCCGTGATGGCACAGTAGATGGCGTAGCTGGAGAGGAGGATGTAGACTAACAGCGCCACGGAGCGGGTGAAGGGGTAGCAGAGCAGTGTGCTGTAGACGATGGGCAGAGCCCCTGAGACAAACACACACACACAGACAGATGGGGTCAGAAAGGGTCTGTTTTTTTTGTTGTTTTTTTTTTTATATCAAACTTTATTTCACTATCCTGTAACCTGCTTTCATCATCATTTTACTGAATGCTATCAACCCGCACAAACATTAGTCCACATAACATAAGAATTAAGATATTTCCCTTACATAGAAATGGGCTACCCACTGACACTATGTAAATGACACTATATGTGGTCCGTCAAAATTATTTAAATTATGCAAATGTTCCAACAAACAAACAAAAGCGGGTCAAGGAGGAGACTGGAGTGGTGAATCCTTCAGGTCCCTCCTGGCTTACCTAGTGTGTTGATCATGCAGATGCCACACATGTCCAGGGTAAGGAGTGTGTGGTAGACTGGCTCCCCTCCCTCGTGGTTCATGAAGAGGTGGTAGACCACAGAGCCAAGCTGGGGCGACAGGCAGGCCAAGAAGTGGACCACGCCCAGCCAGGTGACGTTGATCTGGGACCAGGGGATGTTGAGAGGAAGGAGGACCAGGAAGCAGAGCAGAGGAATGCCTGTGGGACGGGAAGGGACAATTGGCTTGTGACATTAGGCTAACCTGTGCAGCGGCGAAGCCTATATAAAAGGTGAAGACTACAAATTGTAAAAGCAGGTCTGCACAAAGTACGTGACAATTAGGTATACACTGGGAGCACCACGGGAACCTTCCATGAGCAGATGAAAAGAAAAAAACAATTGCCCCGGCACTGCAGTGAGAAAGGACTTCTGTAGGTTACTGTACTTGGTGCCATGTAGATGCTTTGTGGACAAATTCATCTTGTTCTCGAAATTTGATACAGACATATACACGCACATCATCATTTATAGACCCCCACCACACCCCCCTTTTTATTTCGCTCACTCTGCCTTTCCCAAAGTCAAATCATCTGTCCCAGCCAGGTGATACTGCCACTGCCATCTAACACATCTATTTTGAGTACGTTATCCCCACACCCCCAGCTATTCAAGCGCAATACTAGAGTGCTTTCTAGGAGGCCCCTTTGAATGGACCCAACTGAGCAGACAATTGTCAATTATTTTTACTCAAATATTACTGCTATGCTACACATTTAACACAGAGTTAACTAGACATTTGTTTTTTAACTTGCCAAACAAATGATTGAACATATACTTTGGATAGTGACTTCACATGTTTTTATGTATATCTAGTCGATACATCAACACAATACACTTTAAATTTCTTGCTGGATTCTTTAGGAAAGACACTTCTCAGAATGTTTTTAAAGTACATGCTTCATAATCCAATCCAGTTTAAAAGCCTACATTGATAGCAGGGTTAGCAGGGCATTTAGGACACGTGCCCAGCTGTGAGTCATCAATCATGTGTTTGTTTTAAATGTACAGTAATGAGTGCTTCCTCCTGTCAAGCTGACGTGTGCTTCATGACGATCACACTAATCAGTTCTACTATGCTGAAAGACAAATCGGTAGCTGTGTATCCTTCTGCATCTTATTGAATGAAGTGATTCACAGAGTAATACTCGATGGCAATGCCTGCATTATTTGTACAGTGGAAAAGCCTTCTGGACAGATAAGGTCACTAGAGAGGTCAATATTATTCATTATGCTTTCTAGAGATTATGATATTGTATGTATTGTTACTGGTCCAGTCAAAATGAAAAAATAAAGAGGATTTAAACAAACAGCAAAGCAATGATCTATTCTCTACTCTTACTGTAAACCGAACGAACTGCTTTCCAGTAGAGAGGGAGAGCGCAATCTGAATTGGGATAGCCTATAACTAGTTGCATACTTGATACTAGTTGGTTATTTCGACAGCTATTGAAAATGCTATATTCCCTGCTGCCAAATGTTAAATACAGTAGTTGGCGGGCTTGTACAATACTTAGTACTACTCACCATGTGTGTAAATGTTTCCCAGTTCGTTGTGCAGATAAAACAGGCTTCTGATACAGTCTTGCACTGAAGAGATCGGTCTGTATCCAGTTAGTACGTATTTGTTGAATTGAAGATGGGGAGGTGAATTTGCCCAGTCTAATAGTCTAGGGCCATTTAAAAATGCCATAGCAACCAGGACTGTTAAAACCACGCCACCAAAAAAGTAAAAAAACGACTGTACACCTATATACACATTTAACAGAATTATTGCGAATAAAAATTTATTAGACACCATTGGTATCGATCTGTGGTGTTTCTAATTATTGTGCTGCTTAAGCTGGCTACATATCTAGCCAGCTACCTAGGCTAGCTGGTGCAGCTAGCTCTAGATCGTTTCTAACTACTGTAACAACTAAATCAGTCCTCTCGTTTCAGCACCACTACCCGGCAACAGCGCTTTTATCCCGCTGTTTGCTTTTAAAAACAGTGACCGGTGTCATCGGCAGGGATGGACATATACGAGGCCAACCACACACATGGTGTAAGCCTGTGATATACATTACATGTGGCATCTAATTGTCTGCATAACACCAAACCTGTAGCCATCGGTTTTCTGAAAAAAAAGTCTTCATCGTGGTAACGTTGGTTTCTCACTGATGCCACATTCCACAGCACTTATTACCGCCATGGTAACCACGGTATTCGGTGCACTGCCAGTTAGCTCACAGGTCCAGTGATGCTAGCTAGCTAGCTAGCGTTAGCTTACTTCCATTTGTCCGTCACCTTGATACTGCTGACTACAGAGAATAGGTTTAGCTAACAGTCGGATTTGTAACAGAGGACTAAGGGGTCATAACGTTTATTGAACGCAGAACAGTACCACTCGATTAACGTACCCGACCGCTTACATTGAAACAAGTCTCCATGTTTTGCTTGTTGAGAATTTGTTGGCGACTAAAGTAACACTGCTGATGTTTATGAGGCAAGCCAGCCGGGGTACAGTTAGCCCGCTACAGTAACGTGTTAGCTAAAATGTCAATCGGCGATGCATTGCTTGACTAGCAACTGTACTGTAGCTATCTAGTATGCTGCTGTGATTCGAACCGGTAGATTTCAAACGATCTGCACAAGATGACCCTCGAGAGCTATTAGTCCACACCCTGAATACTGATCGTTTTCTCGTCACCACACGCAATTAATCCATTTCTCCATTGACTTCGGATCCTCTGTGCCCCTGATAAGACATGTTCACCGGCCTCGGCTAGTCCCGATTTGGGTATTGCTGATGTGATGCCTACTACGGACGCTGACGTTCTCTACCCCTCTAATCCAATTTGGGTACAGCGGCGGCGCTGACTGCAGTGTAGGTTAGGTTGAAAGAGGAGAATGCAGAAAAATACTATTCCGAGTCCTTTAGGCAGGTGTATAAAAGACAATATCCACAAACTTTCAGTGTCGACCAATTATTAAGCATTGCGGTATTTTCGCACACATCTCGAGCATCCCTTTTTGGTACCCATTGAAAGCCGGTTCTTGATCCACCCATTGAAGACTCCACCCACCTTCGGCCTTTAACAATGACCAAAGGGCCTGACGACATTACATGGGTTCTACATGGGGTATAACACCCCTTTTCCACCAAGGCAGTTTGAGTGCTGAGCTGAGTCTATTTTCAATTCAGTTCTTTCTCTGGGGCACGTGCCCTAGTATAAATCTGCTGTGCCCCAGTAAAATCTAAAGTTTGAGTTTTAACAATTTTCTTTATTAGTCAGTGCAGATTGATAAAATTGATTAGATTGATAATCCCGGAAAAAATAAACGCAGTAGGGCCAATCCCAATCAACGCTTGTAAAAGTGCGACTGTCGAACATCGGCCCGTAAACCTTGTGACGGAGCGTGGCCACGTCTGTTACACAAGCATCCTTGCGAGAACGGTCTTGCAAGCATCCTTGCGAGAACGGCGGGGTTCTCAAGCCTCACGCATTGACCAGACACACGCATTTCAACCAGTTCACACGCTCACACGCCACAACTTGTAGCCTTTGGATAAAAGCGTCTGCTAAATGAATACATGTAAATGTGATTTGAATAACAAGGAAGTTCAACTTCCTAATAACTCATATCTTGAGAAATGACCTTGGGTGACCACCCAACAAGGTTGAGTTTCCACTTAACTCACACAAACCACCACTCCCCCCCAGCAGCTTCTCACAGCCCTGGTAACAACATATATAGGAACATATAGGGTGCACCCTCTGTTCATATATAGGAACATATAGGGTGCACCCTCTGTTCATATATAGGAACATATAGGGTGCACCCTCTGTTCATATATAGGAACATATAGGGTGCACCCTCTGTTCATATATAGGAACATATAGGGTGCACCCTCTGTTCAAGATGCGAACATCTTTATTTGTTTAACTGAACTGAAGAAACGTACTGCCTCTCACCAACTATCACACATTTATTCACATTGTGAAGCCATTGTGAAGTCAGATCAATGGAAATTTATTCTCTCCTCTCATTTATGGTATATGTCTGTATTATTTTGGATCGTTTTGATTTGTGTAGCGTACACTTGTATTACAGTGTCTTTCTTTATTGCCTCTGGCCTTGAAAGTGTGAGCACATGTTTATTAAAAAAGCTTTCAAGTCAGAATTGTTGTGAGAGCTTTATGGGTCGACATACCCTTAGGTCGTCCAACAAACTGCTTTTGTGCGTTCCACGGTCACGTTTGAAGTTTAAAGGAGATCGTGCCTTTTCTGTTGCTGCTCCAAAGTTGTGGAACAGCCTACCTTTATATATTAGGTCCTCTACTAGGAGCAACGTTTTTAAATCCCACCTTAAGACCTATCTTTTTTCTTTAGCATTTGAGTCTGCAATTGGGTAGGGATTTTTATTTATGTTAGTCATGTCCTATGAATATGTCTAGTTGGTTATATGTTTTGACTGTAGGCCTACAGCACTTTGGTCGACATAAGTTGTTTTTAAATGTGCTTTATAAATAAATTTGACTTTGACATATCTACCCAAATGGTAATGTGAGTTTTCTTTCGATACAAACATTTCTATTGAAGAAAATGTGTTTAAACTACAACTACAGCCTTCAGCTTACCTTAGCAGAGCCTTGGGGCTGGGGACGCGAGTGAGAATTTATTTTGGGGCTTAAAGCTAAGGGTTATTTTTAGAACAAAATAAAGTGCGTACTGTATTGTGCACAGGATGCAAAGTTCTTATGAGCTATTTGTCTTTTTTACTTTGTACTTCCACAAGAATCTTGTACTTTGTGGAAGCAGTGTCAATAATCATACCAGGGTAAATACTAGCAAGGATGCTTGCAAGACCGTTCTGGATGCTTGAAAGTATTGAAATGACTGGGTTTCGCCCACCAATATCTTGTTCTTAGTCTGCAAGTTTCATTTGTGTCAGACATGACCAATCCAAAGTCCGAAGGACAAAAACCTTATAAGGTTAAATTCTTAAAATGACATGATAAATTGGTTTACAGCAGACGTGTGCCCTATACATAAAGGTTGTGATACTGAGGTGCACTCTAGCACTTTCGAGGATCATGTTGTTTAATTGTAATTTGTTTAACTACATGCTCTTTTGGTTCTACCCATTGGCACTTATTTGCTTTTCACAATGTATGCTTTATGTTTTGGCTACCCGCAATGTTTTTGGGGCTATCTCGCTGTTTATGATCATTGACCTTTGCACTTTTTTGTAAAGCTCTTTCTTGTAAGTCGCTTTGGATAAAAGCATCTGCTAAATTAATACATGTAAATGTGATTTGAATAAAAAGGAAGTTCAATTTCCTAATAACTCACCTCTTCACTTCAGAGAAATTAGCGTGTGTGACAAACCGACAAGATCGAGTTTCCACTTAACTCACACAGACCACCACTCCACCCCCCAGCATCTTCTTAGAAACCACAGCCCTGGTAAGGACATTTATAGGAACACCACAATCTACAGCTTTAGTGTCTCCCTCTGTTCAAGATGCAAACATCTTTATTTGTTTGAATGAACTGAAGAAACGTACTGCCTCTCACCAACTATCACACATTTATTCACATTGTGAACAAACTGGTCGAAGGTAAGGATTTGATTTTCCATGCACATTTTATTTTTACCATGTGCTGTAAAAGCTGCGCTGTGTTATAGCTGTATGAAGCATATGTTGTTGCCAGTGCTTGACAGTAACTTTTTGGGCTCACCAGCCTTTGTGCCAAGTGTTTTTTTGAAGTTACTGGCCACTCAACATTTTCAATAGACGATATTTTGTTGTTAGGAAATTACGTTTTATTAGATTAAAGTTTACAATGGCATGCTGCAATTTACTCAAATAACTGGATAGGTAGTAGGCCTAAGACCAATGAACTAGAATCAATTTCATATTGTGTATTGTGTTATTCTCTTTGCTTGAAGAGTCGATCACTAAATCCACATGTGCCTGACCCTAGCTTTATATAACTCAACTTCATTCAAACCAGTAGCTGTTGCGTATTGTCATCTCATCCAGATACAGTATGCTGGCTATCACCGTCTGCCTGTGGGCAGGACATCTGCTCTCCCTGACATCTTTAAGTTCCCAAGCATGCACCGATGGTTCGGCCAAAGAGTGCAAAGAAGCTGAATTTGTTCCAGGATCCAACTTAGCTGGAGAGGGCTTTGACATCACCAAGATGGAACGCAAAGGAGCCTTTGTCATCGACATGAATTTCTGGAAACGCAAAGACAAGACTTGTACCCTGTGCCGGAACCCCTATCTGGAGGGCAAGATGCAGAAACTCCCCCTGGCTGTGGTGGACTGGAGGCCAAGCCAGACATGTAGCATGAAAGTCTCGAGTAAACTTCACCGGTCCAGTGAGTCTCTCGTTAGCTCCGCCAGCTCCTCAGTAAATAATAACTGGAAGATCAACTTGGATGTGAATGTCGCAGATAAAAGTGGGAAATTAATGATGGCTGGGACAACGTCTAGACTGTCTGAATACTCAATGGAGAAAACCAAGAGTGACAAGTTCAGTTTTACAAGCCACAGCATAGCCTGTGGTTTTTACAGGTAAATGTGGTTCCATAACCTATGTACTTTCCTCATACATCATCTATGAATATAGTTATATTACATAATTGAATGATTCATAATTATTTGTGTTTTCTGAAACAGCTATCGAGTCTCCAGCCAACCGAGGCTCCATAGAGAATTCCACAAAGCTGTGAAAAATCTCCCCAAAACATTTGATCCAGAATACAAAGCCCGCTATTACAAGCTTATTGACAACTTTGGCACCCATTACATCACTAAGGTGAGAGAGTGCTTGTTGTAAACGTTGTAAATTGTCACTTAGTTGCCAATTCACCAATTAAAGGCACACGGAAATGTAAGAATCAGACAGTTTTTGTTCAGATTCCTTGGGGTGCAGCCAATAAGGTCTTGCTTTTTGCCACAGCATTGCATGAAATCTCCCAGGTCTGATCTACAGAGTTTTATCAGGTGAACCTTGGTGGAACGGTGCAGTCTGTGACCAGCATCAGGCAGTGCCAGGCCAGCCTACAGGGCCTCAGTGCCGAGGAGGTGCAGGTGTGCCTGGATGTAGAAGCATCAGCCAGTGTAGGAGGCAGCAGTCTGGAGTCAGAGTTTAAACGCTGCCAGGAGGACAAGGCAAAGACAGAGAGCAAAGCCAGTTTCTCCAGCATGTTCAATGACAGGTAAGCAATAGATTGTGTGTAATTAATACCGTCACACCCAATACATGAATAGTAAAAGTGTGTAACTGTAGCCTTCCTGACACAGTTTCTTCCTCGCTCTCCCACATCCATTATTACATCATTTCCCTTGTCGATGTCTATGTTCTCTGTTCTCTCTGTGTCCAGGTTCACAGAGATAAAGGGTGGCCACACCACAGAGCCAGAGCTTCTCTTCTCTGCTGATAAAGATCCAGCATCCTACAAGGAGTGGCTGAGGACCCTCCCCACCCACCCAGACATCGTGTCGTACTCACTTGAGTCCCTCCATGAGTTGCTGCCCACCACCAACCCACTGCGGAAGAACCTGCGCAAGGCAATCAGCCACTATATCTTAGAGAAGGCCCTTTGGAAGAACTGTTCCGAACCTTGCCGGGAAGGCATCAAGAGAGACTTCAAAGACCAGTGTGTCTGCAGCTGTCAAAATGACCCTGCTGTCGGCTCAGACTGTTGTCCTAGGAAAAGGGGATTGGCTCGTGTGGTCCTCACCGTGCAGAGGGGTGTGGCCCTGTGGGGAGACCACTCCACCGCCACGGACGGCTTTGTAAAGGTGATCGTCGAAGGGCACGAAGAGAAACGTACTCCTGTCATTTACAACAACAACAGCCCTCACTGGGCTATGACCTTTGACCTGGGAACCATGGATCTCTCAGTAGTTAGGAAAGTGAGATTTGAGGTTTGGGATGAGGACAGCAAATGGGACGACGATTTCTTAGGGGGATGTGAGAAAGAGTTTACTGCTGGAGTAGGGGAGGACCTTTGCATTCTTCAGCACGGAAAGATGTTCTACAAATGGGAGGTGACCTGTGCACCAAGCTTGAGTGGTCTCACTTGCATGGACTACAAACCCTCTCCAATGAACCCACACCTTGAGAAGGTGTACGTGTCACGGCATGCCCATCCTGTTCCCAGAGAGATGTTGGCGAAAATGGGGGTGTTTGTGGATGAGCCAAAGCTCCAAGATACCAAAGCTTTAATACCGGGAGCGTAGAGTGAGGTTGATTTTCAATGTATCTAACCTGCACGTCAACCAAAACGTTACATTTCAACTCTGTAAATGTTCGAGGTCAGATCAATGGAAATTTCTTCTGTCCTCTTATTTATGTGATATTTATGTATTATTTTGGATCGTTTTGATTTGTGTAGCGTACACTTGTATTACAGTGTCTTTCTTTATTGCCTCTGGCCTTGAAAGTGTGAGCACATGTTTATTAAAAAAGCTTTCAAGTCAGAATTGTCGTGAGAGCTTTATGGGTCGACATACCCTTAGGTCGTCCAACAAACTGCTTTTGTGCGTTCCACGGTCACGTCAGCCTTCAGCTTACCTTAGCAGAGCCTTGGGGCTGGAGACACGAGTGAGAATTTATTTGGGGATTAAAGCTAAGGGTTTTTTTTTTTACAAAATAAAGTGCGTACTGTATTGTGCACAGGATGCAAAGTTCTTATGAACTATTTGTCTTTTTTACTTTGTACTTCCACAAGAATCTTGTACTTTGTGGAAGCAGCGTCAATAATCATAGAGTAAATAGTTCCTATGAACTATTTCACGGAACTGCATGCAAGCACATTTGTTATTTAAATCTACACACACACAACACACGCAAATTTTACAGGAACCACACGTTTTTGTTTGTCTGAGTAATTTGTTTAAGGCTGACTTGACCTACATGAGACGGGAAGTACGATGGTTTCCTGCACGTATGAGGCTTTTGTGATGCAACAGAGGGAACAAAGTGTACAGACAGATTGACATTGTCCATTGTTAGTTGCTACACGTTAATTGACTATGAATTGATATAGTCTGTTGAGTTCTGTGTGTTTATTTGATAGGTGATTCAAAGTTCCTAAACCCTTGTCTTAACCAGACATATTAGCATGAAAAGGAGGAAGAAGCCATCATACAGGTTATGGGAGCTTTTGACTTTTAGTGTTGATACAGACACAAATATACAGGGGTGACACAATCTGTAGAAATAAGCAGGCAGGGGGCATTGGGAAGAGAAATAACAAACATCAACAACAACAACAATAGAAAAGACAAAGACCACAAACATGTAAACATCCAAACAACAATGGACAAACAGAATGAACATGGAATCACAAAAATACAACACAACAAAACAAATGACATCACAATGAATACATTATGGTAAGGAAAAATATTCACTCAAAGTTGCTCTGGATGACTGGATTAACCTGGAGTCAGATTGTGAAAGAGGGAATGGAAGATAGGCAGAAGTGAATAAAAGAGATTCAGTAAACAGTTGAACACAACCACAGTGCATGGAAAATCTACATCATGAACAGTAGAAATAACAGGCAACAAACCTTTCAATCCATTTCCAAAGAATCCATTCAGTCCACCTCCATATTTGCCGCCCTGCCCTCCTGTAAAAGGAAAACCAGTCAGTCGCATAGAATCAGGGTTTTGCAACAAACTTTTTTTCCTCACTGTCCCAGTACCGTCCCGAAGTACAAAATGAACTGTCCCAAACTGAGCTTAACCTGTCCCAAAATGTACATTCTTGTGTTTTTGCATTTTGACATTCTGACATGGGTCTAGGTTATTTGCAACACTATTTAAGTAATCCATACAGTTGTATGTATTACGATTTTTTCATTTTGGTTTTTTTCCCAGTCATGCTTAGACACAGCATTAACTAGCAACCAGAAACAGCTGCTGGAAAGCTGACAACAGAAATGAGATAGTTGTGTCAAGAAGTGGTGCTCTATAGCTTACCATATGCACCCTGAACATGACCAAGTTGTCCACCATAACCTAAGCAGTCACATGCCAAGGCAGGTCACAACAATCATTATCAAACAGAATATAAAGTATTATGTAAGAAACAGGATGAGTTTAAGGCACAGAGCATGCACAGACATTGAGACACGAGTTCCTCATGCAGCAGGTACAAGTCGTGTCTGCATGACAGAATGTGAGTTCAGTCACCTGCTGGTTGCACTCCGCCATAGCCCCCGCCATTTCCTGAAACAACAACCGACATTTACAAGAGAGGAACTAAAACCACAATCAGACACTGCCGTATGTGGTACAGAAACGACACCCAAACATGTGTACAGCGACAGACAGACAGACAGACAGTCAGTCAGACAGACAGTGAGGCAGACAGACAGGCAGACAGTCAGAAAGACAGACAGTGAGGCAGACAGACAGACAGACAGACAGTCAGACAGACAGTGAGGCAGACAGACAGGCAGACAGACAGACATGTACCATTTTTGCATTTGGGTTTCCCACCACCACCTCCACCACCACCACCTGTCTCCAGTCCATATGATTGGGAACCCAGTGCCACCCCACCGTCCCCTTAGAGAGATAGTCGCAGGAAAAGGCCCAGAGAGACAGCAAATACAGATTTAAATGGAAATTACATGTACACAACAAACACACAGACCTGCAATCACACAGAGAGTCACTGAAATACTGCATGCCGTACACACGCATTCTTTGTTTCACCTCACATGCTACTTTCCCTCTCACCATATTTGCTGGCAGATTTGCCGTCACCTCCCGTGCTAAGAGGCTGTGCGCCGTAAGGGTAGCCGCCATCACCTGGAAGAAGGACATAAACACCCGCACCTATTAGTACCAGTCCTTATTAACATAACGATTTGAACACACACACACACACACTCACGCACATTTACTCAAGGACATTAAGCTCACCATCCAGTCCAGCAGGAATGACTGGAGAACCATTGTACGGAAGCTGACCAACTCCTCCACCTGTATGAAACCCAATCAGGTCAGCAACAAACCTGAACCACACAGTGTAAAGTGAATCACTAGAGCTCACCATATTTGCCACCTGCAGGTTCCATTCTTACACCCAGCGCCCCTGGAAAAACAACAATAGTGGATTCAAAACTCAAATACGAAAACCGACTTAAAATTCAACAAAACGACGGGATCGTCCGCCCTTCGCACAACACATCAAGACACAAGCTGAATAAAGTTAATTTCTTAACGTCCATTGCTTCTCTCTTGTTCTTTGTTGATTGATTCAAAGTTTTCTGTCTTTGGCTCTCTTCCCTGTGGGTGTGTCTACCTAAGCCAGTGTCGGGGCCCAGACCCAGGGGTTGAACGCCTCCATAGGGCCCTCCGCCATATCCTCCAGACTTCCCATCAGCCCCCAGGCCAGCTGGCACCACAGGCTGTACTCCATAAGGCAGAGCACCAGCTGGACCAGCGCCCCCTACAAACAAAGACAAGGTACTGCATGTGGGCATGACCAGGCTGGACAGAGACCAAGATTCAAACTGCTTTGGTTAGGTTTAGGGTTAAACTAACCCTAATCCAGAGTGACACAATACTGAGCACACACCGAAGTGTTAGTGACCCTTCCTCAACGTGAACTGCCCCCCCCCATCTTTTTTTATTTATTTTTAGAGATGAGTCAGATGGCTGAGCGGTTAGGGAATCGGGCTATTAATCAGTAGTTTGCCTGTTCGATTCCTGGCCATGCAGATTGAAGTTGTGTCCTTGGGCAAGGCACTGGCCTCGGGGGGAATGTCCCTGTACTTACTGTAAGTCGCTTTAGATAAGAGCGTCTGCTAAATGACTAAATGTAAATGTGAAGAAGTTGTAGCCACTGCTGTTCTGCCCCTTCCCAGACTCCTCCATGAGAATTCTCACCGTATTTCCCAGACATCCCCTGGCCCTGTCCGGCGTAGGCTCCGCCTCCAAGGCCTAGAGCACCAGAGAGGAACACTGGAGGTTAACTCTGGGGTCACAAAGCAGTGAGGAAGACTCTGCTTCAAGAAACAAAATATCTACAGATAACCACAGATAACCTACATATAACCTACAGATAACCTACAGATAACCACAGGTAACCTACAGATAACCTACAGATAACTGCCTGCATCATTTCCATGTTGCACATAACAGTTACACTTAAGGGGCACACTGACACACTACTGCCTGGCCTAAAATGTTAAGATTCGTAAATCTTACCAGAGTCAAAGCAGACCATGTTAGTGTAGCTGTCTAAGACAATATGCCTTCGCCTATAGTTAAAGTTGTTTTCATGACTGGGATATTTTTGCTGTTGGGTAATTACCTCCACCCTTCCCTGCTTTGCCTCCCAGCCCAGCACCATCAGCCAACACTGGGTAAGCATTTCCTGGAACATAAGTAGTAACCATCAAATGTAATCATGCGTGAGTAAGTGAATGAATGAGTCAATGCGTGAGTCATTGAATGAGATACTGGGTAGTGGAGCTGCCACTATGACACCCACCTGCACCATAACCAGCACCGCCAGCGCCGTAGCCGTTGCCGTTGCCATAGCCTGTAGAAAGCAGAGAAAACGTCATATCTCAGACCGGAAATCCTCCTACACAGCCACACTGCTTAACACACACTGCAGAATGACTTTGGGCTCTTCTGGCTTTGCTGTCTGGCCTGTGGTCCTTGCCTGAGAGATGTTTCAGATTGTTAGATTTGGAGGGCAGGATGATTAAATGAGAGAGGGTAGGGGGGTTGTGGGATGGGGGAGGGGGAAGGGCAGGCATGTGCATTACATGCATGTACACAGACACTCATGCCGACACCCTGATACCTGCAGGCACTGCTTTGGCCCCGCCCGCTTTGCCCTGGCCTGTGGGGGAGGAGCCAAGGAGACATGGTTACTGGCTGACTGCAGTAAGTATCTCTCTCTCTGTCTGTCTGCTGTGATGTAGCTGGCTCCTGGCACCAGACAGGTAGGGTAAAACCCAAATCCTTGTTTGTCACTCCGGAGATAAAGTACATCTGTCTGATTCCAGATATTGTATCATCACTGTCTTCATCTCTGCACTGTCCTTGATTTATTGGTTGTATTTCAGCATCCTTTGCAATTGGACATTGGAAGCTTTCTAACTAACTCAATTTCTACAGCCGCTCCCAATCTCTTCCTTGGCCTCAGGCCATGAATATCATCCCATCCAATCACCATAACCTGTGGGGGTGATCCTAAACAAAACACAGTCCAGTTTGCCTTCACACACACAAACAGACTCGGAGGACCAGAAGACGGACATATTGAATGAATACCGTACACACAGACATACAGAATGCAAGAGAACATGGTGAGACTTAAAGCCTTGCCTGTAGGTTTTCCTGCTCCACCCTGTGGGTAGACCCCCTGTGGGTAGACCCCCTGTGGGTAGCCCCCCTGTCCCAGACTGGCACCTGCCGGGGAAAAAAGAGTTTAAAAAGAGGAGGAAATGACAGAGCGGAGGAAGACTGAAGACGGCATGAAAATAAGCTTTTTTAGTTGTGAACAAGCCTCACCAGTAGATTTTCCTGCTCCACCTTGTGGGTATACCCCTGCTCCACCTTGTGGGTATACCCCTGCTCCACCTTGTGGGTAGCCCCCCTGTGGGTATACCCCCTGTGGGTAGCCCCCTTGTCCCAGACTGGCACCTGCCGGAAAAAAAGAGTACAAAAATAGGATGAAAATGGAAGACAGCAAGCATGAAAATACGTTTATTTTCTTGGAGGTAAACAAGCCTCACCAGTAGATTTTCCTGCTCCACCCTGTGGGTAGACCCCTGCTCCACCTTGTGGGTAGACCCCTGCTCCACCTTGTGGGTAGACCCCTGCTCCACCTTGTGGGTATACCCCTGCTCCACCTTGTGGGTAGACCCCTGCTCCACCTTGTGGGTAGACCCCTGCTCCACCTTGTGGGTAGACCCCTTGTCCAAGACCTGAGGCACAGAGCCAACCATTCATCTCAAACTGACATGTAAACCTCTACTGCAACAGCTAACATGGGCATGATGGTCATCTTCACGTCTCTTATACCAACATTCTTCATTACCTGCCCCGTATCCATTGCCAAGGCCAGCGTTGCCTGGGTAGCTCCCAGCCCCAACACCGTAGCCTGCGGAACATGTCAATAGAAGTTAGCATGTGCCCCTTTGATTGGCTTTGAGCCAGAGAAACACAACCCCTTGGCCTATTGCACTACACCAACACTAGTCTGAATCCTGTGGGGTGGGAGGCAGTGCTCATCACACAATGCTGCTGCTGGTTCACACCACAGGGACAGACAACATCCATGCACCTGACACACATCCGTGTGACTAGGCTGTGGCCTGTTACAGACCTCGTTCATGCACAACACATAGCTGTGACCAGGAAGAAAGACGTTTTTTGCAATAAACTCAGCCAGACTGAAAACAAGCCAAAAGTGAAAGTAAACCGTCTCAACAGTAAGTTACATTTACGGCAAAGTTTTCACAGTGATTTGAAAAAATAACCGAGCGCATCGAAAATGGTGGAGAGATCCGATGAAGGGCATCATCACCTTTGACGTGCAATTATAAGCATGGATGTAGGCCATGGAAGGTTGGAGTTACCGTTGCTTTTGACTCCCTGATCACTGGGACCTCCGGCTTCTGCACCATTCCCTGAAGACCGCAATACTCATTTACACCTTGTCCATTTCATTGTGTTAAAAAATCGGAATGAGTCAACTGTAAAATAAGTTTACTGTTCTGAGCGCTTGGGCTGGCGAATCCTACACAGAGTAAACCGATAAGATTCTGCATCAAACCTTAGCATGCACTTTGAAACTGCTTCCCTTCCACTATGACAGGCAGAAAGAGAAACATGCCAGTAAAGGTTTACCATTGCTTTTGGCCCCCTGACCATTAGGAGCTCCCAGACCAGCGCCTGGACCGTATCCTAGAGGTCACAACAGCCATACATACTTAACCACCTTCTCAACCAAATTCTTACATGAAGAAAATAAACCACAGAGTATAAGCTGGCTGACAGACTGTCAGACAGACAGATAGACAGACAGACAGACAGACAGACATTCAGACAGACAGGCAGGCAGACACATACACAGACAGACACATATTCAGACAGACAGACATTAAAAACAGACAGACAGACATTCAGACAGACAGACAGACAGACAGGCAGACACATATACAGACAGACAGACAGACAGACACACATTCAGACTGTCAGACTGTCAGACTGTCAGACAGACAGACAGGCAGGCAGGCACATACACAGACAGACAGACACATATTCATACAGACAGACAGACATTAAAAACAGACAGACAGACAGACATTCAGACAGACAGACAGACAGACACATATACAGACAGACAGACACACATTCAGACTGTCAGACTGTCAGACAGACAGACAGACAGACAGACATTCAGGCAGGCAGACACATAGAGAGGGCAGAAAAGGATTACCATTGCCTTTAACACCCTGACCATTGGGACCTCCTGCTCCAGCAACATTTCCTGAAGACCGCAATAATACTTTATTTAGCTAAACAATTACATGATACTCCTGAACTCAACTGTGACAGATATAGACTAAGCCAGCAGACATTTACCATTGCTTTTAGCACCTGAGGGACCTCCATTTCCTGGACCATATCCTGTAGACCATAGCATTTTACAGACATTTATAATCTATTTCAGAATGCTTTCGACCAATCAATCAATGAGAGCACTAGACGTGCATTCAGAGATTATTAATTTGACAGATTATGATTACAGACTATTGACACATCGAAAAGAAAACTGAATTCGCGATTCTTAACAACAATTACAATAGGCACACCAGTTCTCGGAAAATATCTTGCAGACCACAATGGTTTGGTTTAACCACAACCTGCCTGACTAACAATGACTCACAATATGCTCTTTGAAACTGCTTCCCTTCCACTATGACAGGCAGAAAGAGAGACATGCCAGTAAAGGTTTACCATTGTTTTTGGCCCCCTGACCATTAGGAGCTCCCAGACCAGCGCCTGGACCGTATCCTAGAGGTCACAACAGCCGTACATACTTAACCACCTTCTCAACCAAATTCTTACATGAAGATCAAGACAGAAAATAAGCCACAGGGTAAAAGCTGACAGACAGGCAGACAGACACAGAGAGGGCAGTGAAGGTTTACCATTGTTTTTGGCCCCCTGACCATTAGGAGCTCCCAGACCAGCGCCTGGACCGTATCCTAGAGGTCACAACAGCTGTCAACACACTTAACCTACTTAGCCAACTTCTCAATACAATTGGTTGCAGAATTCTTACATAGAGATGGAAGCAGAAAAATCAACGATTATAAGCATTTACCAGTTGTGGCACCACCTCCATTTGTCTGAGCAGCTCCTGGAATATATCACAGAGACCAAAACAGTTTTGGTTTTACCATGTCCCAACTTGCATGATGTTCAGGTGTTTCTTGACAAATATTTTGTGTCGTAGTAACAGAACCAAACTGTTATCCATAAACAGTCAAAGCTTAACTCTGAACTAGCTGAGGGTTACCATTGACTGAACCCTTGAGATCACAACAAAAGTCAACGCACTCAACCTTTTTGAACTACCCTCTCATTGAGATTGAAGCAAAAATAGCCAAATAAGTTTACCATTCTTAGCCCCAGTTCCAGCAGGCACACCCGCTCCTTGATCATATCCTGGTAAAGGCCACAACATCCGTTATATAATACTGTCTCAGGGATGCATAAACGGCTGTGTTCTAACATTTTGTTTTATCATGCAAACACCAGTCAAAAACTAAAATGCAAGCTAGTCTTACAATTGCTGTTAAGAACTGAAGGACCTCCAGCTTCAAAACTATTTGCTGAAGATCACAACTAATCTTATCTTGACCATTCAAAAGCAAAGACAGCAACTAGTCTGTAACGAGTTGAGATGCTCATTCCAATCACAGCTTAAAACAACATGCAATAATGTTTCTAAAACTCATTCGGTGGAAATACATAGAGGTTCTCTTTGAAATGCAGAGAAAGAGAAGTTAGCAGGCATTTACCCGGCAAACAAACATAACGTTTGTTCACCACTAGCCAACAACTGAGACACTGTCACAGACTCAGGCCTCACGTTCAAACATGCTCATTCCAAACAGGGGCTTGGACGCATGCAACAAATACCGGTAGTCACAATCATTGCTTCTAGCACCAGGTGACCCTTCTGCTCCAGGAATGTACTCTTGAGACCAACAGGATCTCTGTCAACACTCTCAGTGGCAGCAGTACATTGCCAAACATGCTCCATCCAATCAACATGGTAAAGACATGCTTTTCATTGTTCCTTGTAATATGTCATAGTAGCATCTCCATACATGCAACACAGGAACTTCAGTGGTTTCCACTAATCGATGCACTAAGACAGGCAGAGAGACAAGGTCAGAGGTCAGAGAGGTCCACCATTACCTCTGGCTCCCTGACCATTGGAACCCCCAGCTGCTGGTCCATATCCTGAAGATCACAACAGTGGTTACTTTTGTTCACACAACCCTTTTCAATCATAGATATATATATAAACACTAGATGTCTCGTCGATTTTGAAACGGTTTGGTTTGTTATCAACGTCAGAGATGTCGGTATGCCACTGCATACTTATGAATAATTATGTTATTTAAAAAGAATAAAAGTAGGCAGTGGCATAACGACATCTCTGACGTTGATAACAAACCAAACCGTTTCAAAATCGGTTGAAAATTGAGCAAGTTATGGTCATTTAAAAAGTACATGTAGATTCAACACAATGTTATGGGTGAGCGAGTTGACTGTCGCAAGATGGCCGCCACGTGCGGATGTTCTAGACTCCGCCGTAAGACATCTAGTGTTTATATATATCTATGTTTTCAATGGCATCAAGATACTTCTGCTTTCGATTGCACCCATAATAAACACATAAAGAGTGCCAAAGACCATCGACATGCTGTGTAACAGAGAGAAACTGGTGGTCGTGACATACAGACATTCTTTACCATTCTTAGCACCAGCTCCAGTGGGCACCCCAGCTCCTGGACCATATCCTGGAGACCACAACAGCTTTACTGAAATCTGGTTACTACACATAACGTCAGACTAGATCATCAGCTTTGCAATTCAGCAGAAAAGGTAAACACATTTGAGAATGCTGAGGCAGTTGTTTTTAACACTACTGAGACCTCGAGTTCCTGTACCTAATCCCAATAAATGCATTACTACTCATGCAATCCAGATGCTCAGGAAAGGAACTTTGAGATGGCACTTTGAGATGGCTTTCCTAGCATGCCACAAGCAATGTTTAAATCTGTGTCCCACACTCAAAACCAAATCAGTCAAAAGCAAAAAAACAGGAAGGGAGGCCTATATTCAGACATTGTTAGATCTTGAGCGCTTCCAATCGTGAAACAATACTTTTTGAAACCATAGGCACCTGAGGGCATCCATCGGAAAGGAGAAAGACAGACACATGGTCGTTCTTGAAACTGCCATTAGAACCTTGAAGCCATTAGAACGTTCAAGTGGACTGTCTGCTGCTTCACCATTCCATAATTCCATCCACGTATACCGTATTTCTTCGATTAAACGCCACAGCGTTTATTACACAATGTTCATTTTTGGTGCGGCGTTTATTCGAGGGAGGCGTTTATTTGAGGGCGGAGTTTAAACGAAGAAATACGGTAATCAAACATCTGCTACATAAACAGGTACGACACATGCAACCATCTCAGTCAAAGAAATCACAGAAACAATAGCGGGTGCAGGCTCTTTGTCACGTCCACATTCATTCATCAACTGACACCATGAAACGCATGCATCATCTGCCTCGAACATGTCCAGTTTGATCCCTGATGTGCATGTCTGGAACCAAAGAAAGAAGCTACAACATTTCTCTGGGGTCCACTCATTGAAGACGTCAAACTGGAGGAGTAGACTAAAGGAACAACACATATTCTACTCAAACACATGACAGAAAAATGGCGTCACATCCCTAATGAAAACTTTACCCTTATTATTCGACTGGACGCTCTTCCCAGCAAGCAATGTGGACTCGCTTACTTTGAAGCCTGTGAGATCTTGCTGCACAGGGGTAAGAGTTTTTGCACCTTGTCCAACAGCGACATCATCTTTAGAGCCCCGCCCATCATGAGCGACAGAACCTAGACCTTTGCTTCCCTGACCATCTGTGGTTGGGGGTTCACTGTTTTGGGCTCCTTGTGGTGGTTGAGCCAACGGGCCGAGACGAACCCCCCCTTTCTTAGCTGAACCCTGGGGCCCCAGTCTCCTGACTCCCATCTCGACTACGACCAAACTACTAAAACCTTTGACCTTTTGGGATGGCTGCTGAACTCCGGGACCGACGCTTTTGGACTCCTTTCCGAGTGGGGCTGCCGGTCCCAGACCCTTTCCAACCTGTGGTGGAGGAGCAACAGGGGATCCAAGGCCCCCTTTGGCCCCTTTGACCCCTGGCACTGCAGGTCCAAAGCTGCTGGCACCGTCTTTGACAACTCCTTGGGTTTTCGCTTATTTTAAATCCTGTGTCTGAACACGTCCGCCCTGATTGCCTTTCCCAGGACCTCCTAAATCTGCCGCAGACACACCTGGCAGAGAGACATCATCACCATGCACCGGTGAACTGCAAGGGACCTGGAGACGGCCTCTGTTCTGGCACATTCTAATGGGTAAGAACTTCAAAACGTTCGCAAAGCTTAAAATCCAATTAAACTTAATCAGACGTTGTGTCTCCAGGTCCCAAAGCACTCATTAAAAACTAAATGAGGAGAGCTCCTCAGAAGTAATGAACTCTCCTCAGAGAGACAGGACTGGAAGAGCAGACGCAGACAAGGAACACTGACGAGACGAGAAACGAGGGTTTAACGTGGGCTGAAGATGGCCTGGGTCACATGACCCTTCACCACCACATCCCATCGAGACACAGACAAACAGCAAAGACGACTACGACAACCCGCTGAGCCGCGAGGGCGGCAATTAATCACACGGACACTAACACAGAAACACACACAGCGACTGAGACAAAGCAACATCGACAGGTTTTACGCAACATTGAAACACAAGATGGTGGGGGTCAGGTGGTTGAGCGGTGAGGGAGTCGGGCTAGTAATCTGAAGGTTGCAAGTTCGATTCCCGGCCGTGCCAAATGACGTTGTGTCCTTGGGCAAGGCACTTCACCCTACTTGCCTCGGGGGAATGTCCCTGTACTTACTGTAAGTCGCTCTGGATAAGAGCGTCTGCTAAATGACTAAATGTAAATGTAAGATACTGCCACCATATCTGGCACACACAAGACAACAGTCTGTGTGGCCTGGTGGGACAAAGACACGACATTCAGCCAACATCGTTAACTGACAAAGCCAGGGGATGAACGGTGAGAAACAGAGAGACAGGAACGCCACAAACAGATTGAGGAATAGGAGACCTGAAGGGACAAGTCCCTCAAACACCTGCACCTAAACCTTATGGATATTGCTTAAATCTATCTGGACACACAGTAGTTGAAATGTAACTTCTAAGTAGATATAAATATCTCAGAAACTCAGCACACGTTTAGAGAAGAGAAGGCTTTACCAGATTTGGGTGGTTTAACGCCTTGTCCAGTAGGCCCACCGGCAGCTCCACCATAGCCTGGAGACCACAACACTCATATTTAAAATAAGTTACTCCAACAGAGACAGGAAGAAAACCTCAATCGCTTACTTCAGACGACAACATTGTTAAAATTATCCAGAGAAGCGCAAACATTTATTAAAGTAGCTTAACACACTTCATACTGATGATGACTTAATACTACTTCGTCCAACATGCCAACACAAACACGTGCTGTTAAAGGGAACCCAATCATGTGATACAGACAGGCCAGTTAGAAACAGAACCGCGCATGTGAACGTCAACAAACGTCTTCTGTTGTTGCGATGTGACATGTACAGTATTTCATATGATAGATCTTGGCATGCTGTGTCAACATCACATGCGAATGAATTATATATCGCACCATCATACCCGCCAGGATCCATATCAGGCAAATCTATTCCCATAGATTAATATCAAAGTACAGTGCATGCATTGTGCACTTTGCGTTCCCGTTAGAATGGGTGGGGAAACAGGCAGAGATGTACAGGTTTACCGTTGGATCTAGCACCCTGTCCATTGGTTCCACCAGCTCCTGCACCATTGCCTGCAGACCACAACATTAATATTACTTAACCCTGCATAGTAAATACCGGTTACTCTATGCTTATGGGCTTGGAGAACTCACGGGAAACTCATTTAGACTGTATGTGCTCATGCTATGCTTACATACAGTCCACTAATCCTGTTATCAGACACAGCAGGTGTTAACATGATAACATGGGTGATCTCTCCTTCATGCGTAAAATGCATGTGCAACCCACATGCATTTGTTTCATGGCTCTTGCGGAACACAATGTATTGCGCAAAGATTATGGATGTAACTGGTACAGAGTCAACCCACAGGCACAGACAGACCGATGTGGACGATGACAAACATACATGAACGTAGACAGCAGTGATGGAATGTTTACCCGGTTTAGGAGCCTTAGCCTCCTGGCCAGTGGGGTACCCACCTCCAGCACCTAGTGTAGTCAGAGAGGGACATGGTCATTGGAGCCAGCTAAAGCAGGGGGTAGCAGGAGGCAACCTGCTACCCCCTGGGCAGGTTGGAAGGGGGCAGGTGGAAAGGGGCAGGTGACCTGGACTCTGAGAAGGTCTCAAAATTGGTTAAGTGACCAAACTCTGGCAGTTCCTTTGTCACCTCTGTCGTGGGGGAGATTTCATGTTAAATCCATCCACAACGCACACAGCCAAGGGTGAGAATTTGTGGTCTCTTGGATGAATTGAAGGGTTTGAGCTGTGTGAGAAATCTCTCCCCTGGATAAAGCAGTATGGACTTCAAGGCAGTGGGAGCCATGTCAGCTGTGATTGGTCAGCTGTGATTGGTCAGCTGTGATTGGTCAGCTGTGATTGGTCAGCTGTGATTGGTCTTACCAGGTCTGGCGCCCGCTCCTGGTCCCACTCCAGCCCCGTATCCTAGCAACAAGACCAGCAGCAAGGTCAAAGGACATCTACACATGTCTGCAAATCTCAGCTAAAACATACAATCATGTTCTACCATAGGGAACCTGGCACTGTTGTCATGGTAATTCAAGGTCACATTGTGATTTGGCAACTAAGAACCAATTGACAAGATATCCCAAGGTTACAGATAATGACAAACTTCAGTGTTGCTAAGATTAAATCTGACAAACAAATATGATGGAGGGTTATAATTGAAGAGATCACAAATTAATTGTGTATTCTGGTCTGTGCAAACAAACAGCAGAATCACAAAGCACACACTCACCTGGCTGGGTTCCATAGCCACCATAACCTGACAAAAACACACACACACAAGCGTATCAACCACTTTGCTGAACATGAATAAATTCTGGTGTTGGTCACATTTTACTCACCTCCACGTTTCCCTCCCTGAGTGCCCAGGCCCATTCCCAGTCCGTTCCCAATCCCCACACCCATCCCCACGCCTGCTCCCATCCCAGCTCCAAGACTGGCACCTGCATTGAGACAAATAGCAGTGGATGCTTCTAAGAGATGTGATGCTTTTTACGCGAGGAGTGAATCAAGACTCAAGCATTAATATTCGGACTTCAGTTGGTCTTAGATACCCAGAAGAGGGTCTGTCCTTACCCCCACCTGCACCTCCCTGGGGCCCATATCCTGGCTTCACTCCTCCTCTTCCTACTGGGCCTCTGTAGCCCGCTGCGGGAGAAACAGCAGAGACACGCAATCACAAACTCATGACATCAACATACATGCGTGTCGAGAGTGAATGCTTTCAGTGAGACTCCACACACCACTCACCTCCACCGAGCTGAGCTCCTGGATAACGACCTGAGATTCCCCAGAAAACACAAGTACGATAAGATATCCAAGAGCGTCAGATAATGTTTTACACGTGTGTAGTTGGCGTGTCCGGCTTACCTCCGGCTCCACCAGTTTTCCCAGGTTTGGCACCGTAACCTCGACCTCCTTGCATCCCCAGAGAGCCCGTGCCTAAGAGACCGATGAAGCAAAGAGTGTTAGACACCGCCAGGACTTACCACAATGAACTGAAACAGATTTGGTTGCTCTGATTAACTGTGTGGTGATGCGAAGCACAGGATGTGAGTAGCTCCCAGCCACTGACCTCCAGCTCTGCCCCCTCCCATCCCTGCACCTGGGCCAAGACTGGCACCTGAGGAGTAAGGAGAAACAGAGATGCGATGAGTGGTTATGAGCCACAAACATGTATGCAAACACAAACACGCTCAAAGTCAGTTATTGTGGAAGATTTGATTAATTGTTGGTTCCTACCCCGTCCTGGCATCATTCTTCCCATGCCTGCACCAGGTTTCACTCCTAAGAGGAGGAAAACACAATCTTTATGTTGAGCTGGATGTCTTTATGTGTCAGTGACAAAATGTTGCTCATACACGGTTGTCACATGCACCCCTAGCCAAGACAACCAATAGAAATGCTGCTCCACAGCACATCTACAAAGGACAGAAACTTAATCCTAAGGTGTCAAACTCCTCGATGCGATGGCGCATGACTCACGTGTATCCCCTTGCAAACACTCTTGGGACAGAACTGTATCTCTGTCAGATCTCTTAACAATTTAATAGTTTGTCTATGTATATTATACATGTTTAATTAAGAGCTTGTTTAAAGTTCAAATCTGAACCATGCAACAAGCTACAGTATCATGATAGTGCAGAAATACATTGCAGTGATCATGCAGAAATTGACATTCACATGTTAAAGATTTAAAACATGTTCTTCTTGTAATAATTTACAAATTAAAGTACTCTTTAAAGTAGAGTTTCAGACAAGTGTGGACAAGTGTGTTTTTTTTACAGGCAAGGCCCTCTCAGACTGTGTAGGGTTGAACATCGCCTATCATACATTTTTATGTCTCATGAAATTACTGAAATAGTTAAAAGTAAGGAAATAATTTTCTGTTCAATTTAGAAGTACAACATAATAGGCCAAAATATTTTGTACCTGGGATAGCATGCCTCTGGCCCCAAACTACCAGCACTGATATGTACTGAAATTCTTAGTCATATTGGTTGTACCATTGTTACTTAACAAACCCAAATTATTTACTATGTATGTATTATTTTAAATTTAAAAATTTGAAATGCCTGCAAAATGTCATTCAGACAAGAGTTGCTTCATGACATTTAATGGGAAATCTCAAACCTTGACATCTGATTAAATATTGGGTGACGTCAAAGGGTGGCTCCGATCTCTCTAGACTCAGCTTTTGCTGTTTAGTAGGAGAGAGAAACAGACAGCCATTGATGGAGGGCAAAGAGAGACAAAATGAAGAGACTGTGCGTCAGTTGTAAAGACTTTGCTCGCGGCGGGTCGTCACATTTTGACTGCCGTTGCCACTTCACCATTCGACGCTTTGATTCCAAACTATCGGACCATATTAACTTCAGAGACTTGCCAAGAACGCTGGGCTTGGGAGGACCAGGTTCACATAGCTGAGCTCTAGGAACTAGGTACTTATTTTTCATATACCTGATCTGTCATAGTCATCAAATATTTGACACATCAATGCTATATTGGAGACATTCAGAAGAGTATACCAACTGTCGGAGCTTGATATTCAAATAGATTTTTAATAGCTTTAGACACATTGTAAAATCATGTACTGTACATCAGTCATTGCACACAGCATGTCCATATGAAAGCCATGCCATCTAGAGTTGATGTAGTACAGTACATGTTCAATTATGTTGAATAAGTATAAATTAAACATGATAATTTGTACAGGATAATGTCTTGTCAAAGCCAAATAAAAGATTGGGAATGTTATAGTAGTTTTAGTGACTTTCAGATTATTACTTTTATTACTTTACTTGGGATTAACCAAACTCCCACTGAAAACCTGGATCATCCAGTAAAAAAATATTGTAATTCATTTTCAGACAGTTTTTCAGAACACGTAGGTCAATGTTAAGAATGGAATGAGCTAGTAATTTCAAAATATTTGTTGAGGATATAATTCACAATCAATATCAAGAAATCATGCACTCTAGATGCAAAAGCTAATTCATTATGTGATTTTAAAAAATCCTTTTGAACACATTAACCATTAATTCAAGATTTCTTTTTTTCTTCTGACACCGTTTCACTGAGTAGGAAAGATCAGATCATTAATTTGCAGCCACGTGCAAATTATCTTAATTTCTGGAGCCCCCTTTTAAAGATGGCAAATATACATGCATCATCATTTTAGACAGGAAAGTATTCTTAGTCTAATCAATCAAGTGTTAGTTTTCTCTCCTCTCTCCCCTCCCCTCTCCCCTCACTCCTGTCTTCTGTCTCGTCTCTGCCCTCGGCCTTAGTACAGCTTTTGGCCTACAGTAATTAAAATAATTAGCTTTTCTCTCGTTTATGGCTATGTCACTCCATCACACATATTGTTCTGTTTGTCTTACCTCCTTGCAGAGTGTGCTGTGCCAGCCAAAGGACCAGCGAGGTCTGAAGGAAGGCTCGTACCAGCATGATGGGAAGACCTGGTCCGAGGAAAGACAGAAAGATGAACAGACAGACAGACAAAGAGACAAGAAAAGAGACAGAAAGAGACAGGAAGGGGAAGACTGGCTGGCTGGATAGGGATACAGCACAACTAGACAGCCCCAGGGTTTGTCCCGGTCTTTTATATGCTTCTCTCACTCACCCCCTCCCCCTGATCGGGCCTGCCCTCTACCATGCAATTGGGCATCACTGAATCAAGGCATCATCCACATCTGCAAACAGTCAGACTCAACTTTTTACCTCTCTCTCTCTCTCTCTCTCTCTCTCTCTCTCTCTCTCTCTCTCTCTCTCTCTCTCTCTTTCTCTCTCTCTCTTTCTCTCTCTCTCTCTCTCTCTCTCTCTCTCTCTCTCTCTCTCTCTCTCTCTCTCTCTCTCTCTCTTCTTTCTCTCTCTCTCTCTCTCTCTCTCTCTCTCTCTCTCTCTCTCTCTCTCTCTCTCTCTCTCTTTCTCTCTCTCTCACACACACACACACACACACACACGCACACACACACAAAGCGGCTGATCAAGAAGAGGTCAACCAGTCTATTTACACTGATCTGTTATAAATGTGTGTTGAGGACATGACTTCTTTGAACCATCTCTTTGATTCAAGAACACATGGATGACATCATGGCAAGGTATGGGCAAAGAAACAGAGAACCATTGTAACTATAGACAGCGGTTAACATTGGCTAGATGGGAAAGGTTTATAGGCATTTGAGGTGCGTTGCCAAAATATATTCTCGTCGTAGTTGTCATAGTGATACATTATCATACAATGTATCATAGTGATACATTGCAATACTATTTTTTCCTTCATTGGCATTCACATTAAGTCAATCATGAATTTGCAACCACTTGAAAATGATCTTCATTCCATAAACTCCCTTTTGAGAGGGTATACATTGATTGCCCATCCAAACTCCTCTGCCCCCACTTTTCATCCTGATAGATCAAATCCCATTTCCCAGAATTCCCCTTTTCCTCCTAACAACCTCCCTGAACCCCTCTTCTAAAACCCCACCCAATGTTTGTGTAGGTCACATGGTCACATTACCTCAGCACACAGGGCAATTTACAGTCACCACAGTATAATGTATGGCTGGTTTGGAGCAGATTTAAGGTCAATGGAGACAGACAGACGTAGAGGACCAGGGTGAACTATGACAAGGCCGAGGCCTGAGAGAGACTGGAAGTTGAGAAATAAATTCCTGCCCAAGGGAGCGAAGCTGAGGATGTTGCCCAGAGCAAACACCCTCCATGTGCCTACCTGGCCTCTTCCGCACTTACACACACACACACACACACACACAAATACAAACGCAACACACACACACAAATACAAACGCAACACACACACACGCGTCCACGGTCCTTCGCACTCACGTATCTTTCGCAAAACACACATGCTCATGTAGACCAACGCGTGATGCCCAAAAAAAAGAGAGTTGACAAGTTGACGGTTGCAGCGTGAAGCATAGATGGACGAGGATGTTTTTGTAGAGAGAGAGAGACAGTTTTATGAGAAAACTGTTACAAAAAACAAGTGGAACACTGAACCTGTGAGACAGAAATAAAGGCAGTCTTGTTTTGACCAAACAAGCATGACTTTGCACCTCGTAAAAAATGAGAACAGTCAAAGAATAAGAACAAGCAAACAGAATGTCCTAAATGCACACAAACAGCCTAATGGGAAGAAGGGTGTGCATAAAAGTGACATCACATTGGGGGTGACTCCTATGCCAGGTGCTGTGCGACTGAGAAAAGAACACGCTAGTATAAATGTTTAAAGTGGAATTTTATGTTACCGGTTTGAAATATTCCTCATCTGTTCACAAAACCCAGGGACTTTTTCATCAGCCTCTAACAGAGGGACATTGTAATCATGTCCATCCAAATACTCAGAGAGCTATTCTTCAGCCTCTTTGTAAGGCTCAACGTAAGTTTTCCATCTCAGTCCTAACCAAGAGACGCTGGTCCATGGACCTGTGGCCCTTCCAGCAGGAGCCAACTTTTAGCTTCCTCTCCAGGTGGTCTTCAGGCTCACTGTCCACCTACAGTAAACATCTAAGCGCACATAAAACATTTAGTAAACAATATGACTATCATCGTCTTGGAAACGTCTTCTTCTCAGCTCTCTGTATCATAACAAGGTGCTATCCAGAACTATGGCTATAAGTTGCTCAGTCAACTGTTACAGCAATGTCAACGTTAAAATACAATGTGGGACTTCTTTATTCACCACCCCCACACCACATAGCTTAGTCTTCAGTAGTTGTAAAGGGAATAACAAACCCCACGGCTGACTCATCTGTGATAAAATGTACCTTTACCACCCAAGTTCTACCTCTGAGTGTCTTCTATCAACATCAGAGTAGCGTCAATCTTAAAAACTCCACACCACAACCACTGCATGCACCTTGTTGAAAACTGAACAACTCTGGTGTGTGGTCTTGGTTCTGAGATTCTTTAGAGAGAACGTACAGGTGAGGGGAGGAGGAGCGTGGTGGTTCAGACGGCGTTGGCTCGATGACTGAGTGGAAGTGTGAACAACGTGTGGACAGACATCTGGACAGCTGCTTCTGTGTGGTCAGAAAACACTTTGCTCTACTGAACTTACATATTCAAGTGTGGCTAAGATCCCCAAAGGTCTACAGGCCAAAGCAATCTTTATCGTTAACCTTAACCGTTCATATCATGCGCTCACACACAGAGAAATTCACATGCATTTAAACAGGGGAACACACACACCATCATTTCAGACAGGGAAAACCAAAACATGTTACATCTGCGGCACTGCCACCACAACAGTGGCAAAGATAAATAATTGCTGGCAACTTCAATCTCGCTAACAGCACCCCATGCCCTCTGGTTGTGTCTGACAGTCTGGGCAGCCTGTGCCCTCTACAGAAGACAGGCGGAACTCCTCCTCTGAATACCAATAATCTGTCTCCTTAGACACCTTGATCCTGGCGATAAACACCTGGGAATACTGTGCGCTAGTGCGTCACATAATCCCAACTCGGGATCACATTCCTGGCACCGCTAGACAAAGCCAGGTTCTGAAATATGTTTGTGCTTGTCTCATTCTTTTCGGGCGACCCGCTGCTACCTTGTGAGTTGCTCTGGTCGCACAGCTGGAGGTCCTAATATTAGTGCGCTGCCCCGTGTAGCGTGTCCAAAAGGATAGACCACACAGACCACTGAGAACACAAAGACCACCTGACTCCCAGACTCGGCTTGTCTGGGCAGGTGCAAGAGACAGGACGAACGAGGAACTGTACCAACACAATATTTCGAAGACTGACGCCCGCTAACTGACACCAAATCAATGCTTGTATCAGAGATGAACGAAGCCCTTGACAAAATCGATAAAGACATGCTCTTCAAGGACACAGGGGTCTCGAGACTGACAAAAACAGAGATGAGAGAGGGCCACATTTACAAACAGAGCAGTCTGCCAAATCACCATGACTGCCGAAGAGACAGAGAACGGGGAGGGGCTTGGCTGCTCTGATGATCTATTGTTTCCTGCCTCACAGGTCAGGCAAGCAGCAATGCTAAGGTCCACTGACACTAGCGATCAGCGTGGTAAGTACCGAAACTCTAAATCATTGGCATATGGAGACAGTTTATCTGGAAGGGGTTGGCGCCTTGAGACCCCTTAACGATTAAGACCCTTTTGTCTGCGTGTGGGATCACTGTTCAGATGTGGCGGATCCTAAATGGATACCACTGCTCTCAGAGGATGTCAGAGTATTGATGTGATTGAGGCTGTAATGTATGGGGATGCTATATGAGCCCTGCACGGTACAGTGAAAGTAGCCATGCTGGTAGCCTCAGAGGTAGACCACACTGGTCTAGTTAGTTTCCAAGCACTGGGCAGCAAAACTCAACCAAAGTGTAGATCCGTTATGCTCTGTTAGCTTTGAATTTGGTCATCATATTATAGTCATTAATTTAAATGGAAACAAAACAGAAATTAAACCGAAAAAGACAGTTGACACTACGCTGCCTTTCCATCGACAATGGACCCTGTTAATCTGTTGACTGGAGTATGGAAGATTCCACTGTAAAGACATGTCCTTCCTTTTGCATTACTTCTCTGTCTCTCCTCCCAATCCCCTGCTGTCCGACTCAGACAGTGACAATATTGATGGTGGATTCTCGGTGTTGAAGGTTTGTTCAAGTGTCTACAGCCAGGGTTACCCAGCCCAAACCAGACAGGCCCAGTCCCTGTCCAGCACAGACACATAAAAAACAGAGGCAGAGACACACATCATATCCTTCAGAATGTGCTTTTGTGGGAGGGCCCGGCCCTCGCTGCCCTTTACTCCAAAAGTGAAGGCCCGTTGTCTTCAGCACTCTTCTTTCTTTCTTTCTTTCTTTCTTTCTTTATTTTCCACTTCAGGAACGTTTAGGGGAGAGAGATCCTCTAGTCCAGATACTAGATAGTAAAAAAATATATACTGTATATAAAAAAAAAAAGAAAAAAAAGAAATCATAGACAATGAAGACAAATGTTGCCCTGGAAGAAGAAGAAAATCACTGCAGTGTTGCTTTTTGATTAGAGTTTCGTTTGTTCTTCAGCGACCCAGGTGCAACGCGTTGCTTTGCTGGATAATTTGGGTCCAGAACCTTCCTCTTTCACCTGCTTTGGCAGGCATCCTCACAGCGACTTTCCTGTGTCATCTTATTCCCCTTCCATCAATCGATAGTTTCCTCCTGCCTATACAGCTCGACCTGTACTCTCTACATTTACATTTAGTCATTTAGAAGACGCTCTTATCCAGAGCGACTTACAGTAAGTACAGGGACATTCTCCCCCGAGGCAAGTAGGGTGAAGTGCCTTGCCCAAGGACAAGGACAAAATGTCATTTGACACGGCCGGGAATCGAACTGTCAACCTTCAGATTACTAGCCCAATTCCCTCACCGCTCAGCCACCTGACTCCCTGCCACATCTGGGTTAGTACAGCCACCCCGTATGCTGTTTGTAGTCACCGCTGTCCTAGAATTTCACATGAAGGTGTGGCTGTACAAAGCCTCTCTATCTCCGCTCCAACTCAGTGATAGGAGGTGGCAAAACAGAAAGGAAATCTCAGATTTGAGCAGATTTTGCACAGAAAAGATCTCCTTTGAATGCTAAAACTACTTTCTGATCTTATTTTACGGCCTGATCTTATTTTAAGGCCCTAAACTTGATTTGGCACCACAGAAAGAAATGAATGGTTTTGTACCATCCAAGGCACTGATGCGGACTGATGTTTGAGTTCAGTTCAAGGTTGTATAAATAACAGACACTCCATTTGACAGATTAGGCGCCCTCATCAAATGCTCAGTCAGTATACTATGTTTTGAACATGTGGTAATGTTTGGATATACAGTGTACCAAGTTACTGCGACAGATAGGATTTCGCAATAACGGCCCCCGCTCTAAGCGTGTCACTGAGAACTTGAAGCAGGCTGCCATGGCAAAGTTGGGGGGAGGGAAGACTAATTTAATGGGGGGAAAAAACAGGTAATGTCAACGGATTAGGAGAAATGAAGCTCCAAAATGTCTACAAACTATCCTGAAGCAGACATTCTCAGTGGAGCATGACCTGCTTTGACCCAATCCAACCAGACACACGCACTCACTAACTTTGTGTCAACGCCAACGTGGCACCTACAGCCATCTATCTATCTCCGTCTTTGTCTTGGCATTAGGAAGACATGCAGTAGAAATGTGAGTGTGTAAGTGTGAGTGTGTAAGTGTGTGCACCGTGTATGTGCACTGAGCAGTGTTGAGTCTAGATGTCTCTGAACCTGGGCGCTGCGTGCCAGGTTAACATAAACAGGTGTATGTGGTACAAGATGTGTAGGAAATGGTGTGCATGAGTCAACCTTTATGTGTAATGAGCTGGTGTGTGTGTGTCTTTGTTAAACCTTGATGAGTTTACACACACGTACAGTAAGACATGGGCTGTGCCCATAATAACACGGTCCCAGACGGCCCTGACAGCCCGACTGCCTGCCCAGCTGAGTGACTAACCCCGGCCCTGACACACTGACTTCACGCCTGGCGATGGCTGATGTTTGCATTGGACCTGGAAGCTGCTCAGACACAGACAGTTCACGCTCAACAAATAGTGTGAAAATGCAGGATTCACGTAAGAAATTACAAATAAAACAGTCCTAAACACACAGAGCAGATATGTATTACATACACACACGCATTACAGTCAGTATGCCATGACATGACAGTAAACCATGACATGTTCGAAATAGGCTTTTGCTGTAAATTGTAATAAAACGTTTTTTTTTTCTTTTCAGTGTTACACAGCACTTTTCTAGCCGTTAAGGCTAGTGTTTGTGACCTAATGAGAGAGAGAGAAAGAAATACAGTGAGAGAGAGAGAGAAGAGAGAGAGAGAGAGAGAGAGAGAGAGAGAGAGAGAGAGAGAGAGAGAGATTTGTGTAGTGGGGCAGTTACACGGAGCTCGACAGCACGTGTTATGGCGACATAGTAAGAGCTATTCCTGAACAGTAATACAGTCCAACTGGAATTAATTCAAGTCAGAGACATCAGTTATTTAAAGGGACAAGCAGTCCACTAGCAGATACACTTATCAGCCGTGACTAAGTAAACAGAACTAGGATAAATATTTTACAATGGCTTTGGCTTATACAAGCCTATGATTCAGAAAACTTAAAGGTCACTTTGTTTTAGAAAATTGTTTCATTTACAGCAACCACACTCAAAAGCTTTTCCTAAAATCACACAGGCCAAACTAAAACAGCAGAATTATCAACGAGTCTTCCGCTTTCTCTGCTTTCCTCGAACACATTTCGCCTGCCTTTGCACTTGACCAAATATAAACTTCATGATTCTTGGCAGAGCGACAGACAGTGGGGAGGAGCCTCGGGGCAGTTCAGTTCAGGACAGACTGAAGGACAAACACACGGAAAGGTGGAGAAAGAGAAAGCAACAGCAGGAAAGGCCTAAAAAAATTAACAAAGGTTATTACATATTAAACACCTGCTTGAATCTAGGACGGTAAGAAAGCCTTTTATTTCGTACCATTTTATGAGAACTGAATCAATATCATGCCTTTTCTTGCATATCACCTTTAACAGACCTAGGCCTCCAACTCAGCCTGTTTTTTTTGCTTAAATTTCTTTTATTATAATGCATTCGACATGTTTTGACCATTTTTTCAGTCTGAAACGTTTGAATGAGATATGCATAGCCAGTTTTAAAATCGCAATAAGGTGACTCGTCCTGTTATTTATAAAGAACCTGGTGTACGTGACGTGGTGAAGCAGCCCGAGTGGACACCCTCGACATGTAGATAAGGAAGGGGCTTGCGATCATAAATCATTTAAGTCTCCTAGCCTGTGTGATATGGCAATAGGATGTTAGAGTTTTTCAAATAATTTCAGCTTTGCAAGTGGGACAAAAAAATACAAATTATGGGGGTCAGATGGCTGAGCGGTTAGGGAATCCGGCTATTAATCAGACGGTTTCCGGTTCAATTCCCGGTCGTGCAAAAATTACATTGTGTCCTTGGGCAAGGCACTTCACCCTACTTGCCTCGGGGGGAATGTCCCTGTACTTACTGTAAGTCGCTCTGGATAAGAGTGTCTGGTAAATGTAACTGACAACTGTGCATCTCTTTCTCACTGAAACACACGACAAACTAACACCCTTCATTTTTCATGTGCTCTTTTTCAAGATATGGCTCTGTCTCCTACCGCAATGGTGGCCCGCCGGGTGATTGCAGCCGCATCAGAGGGAAGCCATGAGCAAGCAGGTCGGTCTGTCTTCCTCAATCCCAGTCATATAGAATGCATCTCTGTCGCTAGCTATTGGTCAGAGTGACCATTGTGATCTGATAAAGTGTCAAATCCCGCAGCAAAGACCTGGAAGATCCTGAGCTTTGTGTTGGCCTTGCCTGGTGTGGCTGTTTGCATGGCCAACGTTTATATGAAGACACAGGCACACACCCACGATAATCCTGAGTTTGTCCCTTACCCACACCTTCGCATCCGCACCAAGGTGAGACACAAGCCACAAAGGGTCATTCCACGGCTAGAGCTTAACTGCATCTGTTTATCATTCAGTAACTGTACATTTTACAGTTGAGAGTCAAATGCCTTTGTTGGTTAAACTATCTTGGAAATGTTGACTCAATTTATTTGTCTATTCTCCATTAGGCATGGCCCTGGGGTGATGGAAACCACTCTCTATTCCACAACCCTCATACAAATGCTCTTCCTACTGGTTTTGAGGGCTCCGACCACTAATAGGACCTATACAGGACTGTGTTCCCTGTACTGTTTGCAACATGCCTTGCTTGATCACACTGAGCCTGGGGCCAATAAGCACCTACAGCGTGGTGTTCCCTGTCAGATGTAATAAAATGGAGTTTATCCTACTTACTACTTGATGCTATGAGTGCCATTTCCTTTGTTCATGTCTGATTACCTGAAATCAATGACCACTGTGTTGGTAAAATATCCTGCCACAGAAAAAAAAGGTAAATACACTTTAAATTGACTAGGTCTAGATTTGGATCAGCATCTCAGAAGTAAGTAACTAAATGTGACATGAAACTAGCTTTCATAGTAGCAGAAATCGTAGCAGAAATTCAGATGGTGTTCAGATAGTATCAAAGACAGACGTATTATGGTAATGCAACTGCATTAATGTTCCCAAACATTTATTCAGGTGTGTGAATTCACATTAGGGTGAAATCTATATAGCTAGCAGCTTTTAGAACCCTTTATTTACAGCATTCACAAAATGGCACTCAGTCCATCCCTGATTGTTTCAGTCATACAAGCTTGTTATTCGTCTTCTTAACTACTTTATGATGTATTTACATTTCAAATTCTAAAGAAAAATTATAACGGAAAACATTTTCTAAATTAAATGTCATTAGCATATTACATGAAAATACTTTCAATAAATTATAATATAGCAATATATAACCATTTGTTAAATTTTTCATTGTGCGCTCACTGGGCAACTATCATTTTACATGGCAGCTAGATCCTTTGAAATCTACATGTGAATGCTGGATTCTAACGGCCAATTCATTTGTAAACATCAATGCTATCAATGCAAAATCGCTTGACTGAAAAAAAAGTAACGAAAATGTAACGTTTTTAACGCGTTTCTCTTTCAGTCCCGTCACACCGTCTCTTTCAGCCTCTCCATCCAAAACAAGCTTCCCCCCCCTTTCCCCACTGCGTCCGTCAACAAACTTTACGGCCTCCTTCCTCTCCTCCTTCAGCTCAGTGCCGTTGTAACCAGGCTTACTAGGTCTCGTTTCAGAAGGTCAGTACAGTCTGCCTCTCTGGCCAGTCTGCAGAGGCAGTCTCCTGCCCAGGAGAACGGGAAAGGCTGCATGGAGCTCTGGGACCCCAGCAGCACAGACAGACAGGCCCTGCCCAGCCTGGGGTAACTATAGACCTGGGAGAAACAGTATATCTGAGGGAGGAGGGCTCCCAGGACACCGCGCCTATGGACGGCTTTAGAACAAGAAGAGTCCAATGTTGAATTTGTGTCATGTTGCAGATGTCCTTCAGAGGGCGTTGATGTGAGCTTCGATCCTGTAGGGGGCGATGTTTTGCCAATTATAGACCTGGGGTTTGATCTTGGGGTTTGGTTGACGATTGAGGAGACTGTCTCTATGTCTGAGATTATATTTGATATAACTTTGGCCTTTGGTCTTCGTACAGAGGCAGGTTTCAGTTCACCCTCTGTCTGTAGAGGAGAACAGAATCCTGAGACATATAGCTTATCCACCTGCCCGACTGTCCATGGTTTGGTCTGGGACTTGGCGTGGACCTCAGAACCACTCAGATCCAGCCCAGATGTGCGTTCTGCCAGGCTCTTATCAGCGGACTCCCCCTCTGGTCCATTTTGGTCCATATTAGAAGACGCTTTCTTTCCAGCCTCTTCAGAGAGATCAGGTGCAGTGCGCCCAGGAGACAGCAGCACGGCGACACACATATCCTCCACCTCCCTCTGCAGCTCAGTCACTAAAAAACGGCACGCTCCAATCATCACCTCTGCCAAAGGCGTCTTCTGGAAACCCAGTTCCTCCACCGAGTTCCCCTCTGACCCCTGTCTCCACATATCAATCCCCTCACTGGCCAACGATCCCAAAACTCTGCAGTGTCCCCTCCAGGCCTTCCCCTCCCGTTCCTCTGCGTTCTCCACGGCAGCGTTCAGACGGCAGCCGTGCAGGTAGTGAAGCACCGGAAGCAGCATCCCTCTGGTGACGTCCTTGATAGGAATGGCCTCCGCGGAGCCGCTGGCTGCTTCCCCAAAGCCCCCCGTCAGCAGAGCCCTGAAGTACTCGGACCCCACGTCAGCTCCCTCGGCTCCGGACACCACCTCGCGATTGGCTGAGACCCGGGTCCCGTCGTCAAGCAGGAAGAGAAGGTCGAAGGCGTAGTCTTCATAAGGGCACGGGTTGGCTAACCGGGGCTTTTTCAAAGGAGGGGGTGAATTTTCGACGGTTTTGTAGACTGATGGGGTCTGGGTCGTTTGTTGGTGTGTTGTGGTTTGGGGACGATCTGGTTTGGGGCAAATTATAAGGCTGGAGAGACAACCAGTCAGCAAGGAAAAGTAGAGGGAGTTGAGCTTGGAGGCGGAGAACTCTTGAGGTGGATTGAGCCAATCTAAAAGAAATCTTTTGCACTCGTTGGTTTGGCTGTGCCCCTCTGCACCACTGTCCTCTGGGCACCCCATGGGTTCCAGAGCCAGAATAAGACCACCGTTGTCCAGCAATAGCTTCTTCAATAGGACCTTGTTACTGAGGAGGAACAAAACGTTATTCTTTTATACCTGTTTAAAATAATTGTGTTTCAGAGCATTACAGTGGATCCGGAGTAGGTATGAAACTTTACTGTCTGACTCACCTGTTTATAAGAGGCAGAGACAGAGCACAGTTCAACTTGTCTGACTCGGAGCCAGACAACATTACGTGGGAGAGGACTCCAGACCCAAACCCAGACTCACACTGGACACGAATATTACTGAGCAGAGTCAGACCTGTAGAAAGACATAATTGTACACTCTAAATCCAACCACAAAAACAAATACATCACAACAATGGCAACATACAAAAATGAAACTTACCAAGCTGTTTAACCTTTGCTTTTACTCTGTCTGTCTGCCTCTCTCCTTTGTCTTCCTCTCTCTCCATGCCTCTTTGGCAGAGATAGTGGCGAATCAGAGCCACTGACCCAGTCCTGACCAGCGCCTGCAGGCAGTTTGGGTTGCAGCTCAGTCTGCACAGCAAGCGGAAGCACCTGCCACTGGGGTCCTGATGTTGGCTGAGGTAAAATAGCAGGCCAGAGATAATGCCTGAGTTGACCAGAGCAGAGCTGGGGTCTGTGGCGTGGGAGAAGCGTGAGAGCAGGAGCAGGATGGGGGACTCAGGGGCCCAGGGTTCAGGGTGGTAGGGGTGGTGGAATGCCAACGTGCGTGGTACCGAGGGAGGGGCGTCAAGAGGAACCACATTCGAGCAAACAGCTGTTTGAACACGAGGCCTCTTCCTTGGAGGAGAGGAGAACTTGGATGGGGAGAGAAGGGTGTGAGGTGTCTTACTAGGGGAAGAGAGAGAGACAGAAGAGGGCTGGTGACTGGGGGCGGAGAGAGCTGCATCTTTACAAGGAGACGGCTGGTGGAGTGGAGCCGCAGGGTTGACCGAGGTAGAGGAAGTGACTTTAAACAGGGTAGCAGCTCTGGGGGAGGTAGATGGAAGAGACAAGGAAGGCGAGGAGCACTTAGAAGAGGAAGGACCATCAGAGGAAGGGCTTGGGGAAGATGAGGAAGGGGTATGAAGGCTTCCCCAGTCCCCTTCCACACACCCAGCGGACTCAGGAAGATCCCCCTCGGATGAGATCAGACCCTCAGTCACCAGCCAAGACCTGGGTAAACAAAAATGATAAAGGTTTAGCTTTGGGTAGTGGTAAAAAATTAAATAAAAACACATTTCCACAAAAATGTAAAAACCTTTGACTCAATATGATAATACACAATAATAGTATATTCTACTGTACCTCAGACTTAGAAAGCTGGATGAACCAAGACCCTGATCCTTCCCCGCTTCCTCTTTCCTGTTTCCTTCTGGTGGGAAGTCAAATGAATCAAAACAAGATGCAGAGAGAAGCTCTGATACAGACATAGTGGAGGTCAGGCTCACATCCATCTTTCCAGCAGAAAACTCTTCTCCTTTAGCCAGCTCTACTAGTCGGGCCACAAGCAAAGGAACCAGTCCCAGTTCCTGCAACTGTTCAAGTGCAGATTCATCATAGACAAAGTCAACAAGCGCCGAAATAGTCAATCGTGAAAGAGGGTGACTCCGGTGGGCATCCATGAAGCCAATCAGCACCTCCAAACCACCACTTTCTTTCACCTTGGCACGGTTCACGGCCTCTTTGCAGCACAGACAGAGGGCTTTCAAGAAAACTCCAGATTTCAAGGCATCCTTTTTCACCTCCTCCGTAAACTTCTGAATGGCCCCGAGAGACCCTACTAGGGGACGTAGGCATCCTTGAGAGCACAAGTTGGCCAGGGTTTTCAAAGCAAACTCCTCAAAATGTTTCCCAGTCTCACCTGACGCCATGACTCCAAGTTGAGCAAGGACCCCAGAACGTGAAACCTCCCGGGCACATTCCATCCCACATCCCCTTGTTAGCTCGTGGAGGGCTCGGAGGACTGCCCGCCTCAGCCCAAGGGGGTATTCTGGGGCAATGAGCGGGGCAAGAGCAGACAAGGTGCCCTGGGTGAGCAGCAGGAGGCGGTTAGCGGGCGTGTCAGATAGATATAGAAGCGTGCGGGCGGCAGATTGGGCGCACTCCATTTTGGGGCAAGGGGCTTTGCTTGGATCAGCTGAGGGAGAGGAAGGGGCAGATGACAGGGACACACAGAGTAGAAGAAGAGGAACACCACCTGTGTGAGAGAAAATATCATTCATTACAAATAAAAACTCTTCCGGAGTGTTCCTCTTAATAGTATCATCAGTACAATAACATCAACTGTCAAACGTGGCACACAGGCCCCCAAAATATAAACACCACACAATAATGCAGCAAGACAGACAGTTGTCGTGAGACTTGCCTTCAGAATGGATGAGGGTTGAGCTTTCTGGATCCATGGCCAGGTTCCCCAAAGCTCTGGCCGCCCTGTTCTGGACCGTTACCACAGCAACATTTCTCTTCAAAATATCCACTACGAAGAACAGAGTACATTTTCAGCAATGAACGACATATCACTAGTCATAATTAATGTTATTATAATCACCCGTCACTTACCTACAACCGATATTCCACCCAGCTTCCGTACCTGCAGAGGTGGAAAAGTTGGAAGGGATAAGGGAGTCAGGTGGCTGAGCAGTGAGGGAATCGGGCTAGTAATCCGAAGGTTGCCAGTTCGATTCCCGGTCATGCCAACTGACGTTGTGTCCTTGGGCAAGGCACTTCACCCTACTTGCCTCGGGGGAATGTCCCTGTACTTACTGTAAGTCGCTCTGGATAAGAGCGTCTGCTAAATGACTAAATGACTAAATGGATAAGATATCAAATGAAATCATTTTCATTCATAGTCATTTCTTGTTCAGTTCTTTCACATTCAAAGCTTACGTATAGATCTTTCATCTTTAAAGCTTACCACAAACCGAGTCTCCCTCTCCGTGCAGCAGTTGGCCAGGATACTGAGCGCCAAGTCCAGGGTCTTCCTCGAACATTTAGGATCCTTGATCAGGTTTAGAAGGGGCTTGAGTCCACCTTTAAGTCTAAATCGGGTGATCCCACTGCCACTTCCTTTGATGTGCTGTGTGCGGATGGCCACCAGCGATCGCCACTGCCTGGCTTTGGTCTTGGTGTCCGTTTCTCTGCCGCCACCACCTGTGTCTTTCCCAGTCATTACTTTTGTTTGGTCCTCAGTTGCTGGTCCAGGTTTTGAGAGTTGAGATAGGCACCATGTAAGTGACGATTCAGGCAAAGATGAAGATGCTTCTTTCAAGGTGCTTTTTTCAGTTGCTTCCATTGTTGTGGTGATGCCACAATGGCTTGACCCCCTTACTCAAGTCACTTCAGTTCAGAGACTTGGGATTTCATTGAGAATGAGAGGGGGTGTTGATGACAAAATTTGAATTGTTTTTAAAGTTCCCTATGATCAAGTCATAAGAAATTAAATATGAAACATATTTAAACATCAACCGTAATCTATTTAAGATTTTAGTAAGTCCAATAAAAAGGTAATCAAAATAAAACTACAAATACCGTCATGTCAAGTGGGAAAGAATTACAAACTGACAACCCCTCAGCAATGCTGCTGGGAATTGGAGTTCGTGTGGCTTTGGTCCACTCCCTAAAAAACAGGCCTACATATGTGAGAAGGCCAACCAAACGATATAGTTATTTAAGGTGTGAATGCAATAGGCCTAACTTTATTCTAAATATTTTGAGTTTTCGTCTCAAGAATAACTACCCTTACTGCTGCATTCTTCCTCTCACCCGCATTAATTTAATCAAACAAAAAACAATCGTCTCGGTTAGCCACTAACGCCATCTTTAGCCGAGCAACAAACGGGGAGGCGGTCACGAAAAGGGGGAGGGATGTAAGGGGTGATACGTGTGCTTATTTAACCATGGGTCCTGTAGTAAATATTGTGTGAATACTTTATCTATATGCCTTTTCGGAGCTGGATTCTTGCCGTTAATGTTCTCTCTCTATCTTTTTAAAACACGAGCAGTAACTCTGTGACATCAGTCAAATTTAAAACATAACTGTTACCATGTGTAAAGTTAAATGTGTCCTCTACAGAACTACATGTCCCGTATAATGATAGCACGTTTTCTCATTTTGAGGGGTAGTTCTTAAGGTCCAGGGATTGTAGTTCACAAAACCAATCTGCCCAGCGTTTATCAATCCTCTCTGAACTACAATTCCCAAATTAGTAAAGGCTCGAACGATTGCATTAACGTCGTCATGAAGTGAAGGTTGTTATACTCATCGTTTTTGTTGATGCGGAAAATTCATCGGTGCCACACGGAGTTGTTAAAGTCTACGATAGAATCGGTTGATGAATACTTACATTAACAACAGCATTGTTGTTGTCGCAGGGTAATACAATGGAGGTTATGGAGGGCGAGACAATTGTAACAGAGACTGTTGAAGTAGAAGAAAATCCAACAGTGTCCAGTGTGGATTCTGAAAAACCAAATGCAGGTCAGTGCTTCGTCCAACTCTTTTAGTCTGTACAGCGCTCATCAACAGAACATGCGAGGTTCAGATTTCTCATCAATTTGGAGGAAACTATATGCATTCTCTGAAATTACACTTAAGTTGTAACTGTTTAGCACTTTTTACAAGCAATATACCAGAGGGCTATGTCAGAAAAAAAAAGAAACAAAAAAAGAACTTTTCATTCATTTAAAAAAACAGACCCAGTCAAACTTAAGACCTGTGTTTATTCATGTTTTTCCATTGTCACTGTTCTCAGAATTTGTTTGGACTTTGCAAGCTACATGGCAACTTGCCCACACCCGACTGGAAATGGACCAGGCTTTCGACCAGCCAGTGTGCAAGAAAAAGAAACTATGGGAGACTGTAGCAGAGAGGGTGACTACCAAGCTGCGGGCCGCCGGGAACCCTGACGTCACGGTCAAGGCTTACGAGTGTGACCTCAAGTGGAGGAACATGCTAGCCACGTACAGGAAGAACGCGGAGAGGGCCAAGAGACTGGGTGTAGGCAGCGTCCACTGGGAGTTCTTTAAGGCCATGCACGAGGTCCTCGGTAAGAGCCGTGAGGAGATCGAAGCACAGCGCAGGGCTAAACTATGCGGAACAAAGTTGGGCAAAGCTATCGCCAACAAGAGGTTCACTCCCATCCTCCCAACCCCTACTCTTACAGCTGCACCCTGCCCGGCCCGGCCTCCACAGGATGTGCTACAGTTGTACATGGAGCTTCAGGAGAGGAAAATGAACATGTGGGCCCAGCAGAAGGCTTTGGAAGAGAGGAAGATAGAGGCGATAAACAACTTAGCTCGTGCCATCTCAAGTTTGTCTCAAAACAACACTACTCCACTGACAAAAGAGTAACAGCAATATCCAGAGCATGGATAACCAATGACTTGATTGTAAACTTGACTTGTGACCACATGGGAAGGACTAGAAAAAGATACTTTTGATTTGTAACGATTGACTGGATCTCGTCACTCAGATGATGAGAAAGAACTTGAGTGATCTTCACTTTATTGTAAGATCCAAGTGTGTTTTATGTACAGATAAAGAAATACACAAATAGTTCCTAACGTGGTCAAAATATTGTAAATTGCTTTTAATAAAAAGAAAACTATAACAGAAGGGATGGGTCAAAAAAACATCACACATTACTGAAATCCAGAGCTTGATAGAGTAAACCTGCAACGGCTTCTCTTCTCTCCACACCTTCAATATCGGTTTCACCCTCTCCCTCCTGCACACTTGCTTCCTCCTCGATCTCCCCTCTGACCTCTTGACCCATGTCAAGGAAAACATTGTGTAGTATGCAGGCAGTCAGGACAACTGCTTTGGCCCTCTCAAAGTTACCCATGTCCAGATACCGGAGCCTTTGAAACCTCGTTTTCAGGTCAGCTATGGCCTGGTCGTAAGCACAAAAATGAACCCCCAACGTCCTGTTATAGAGATTCTCTCTAGGACCATGAGTGATCGTGAACGGGGTGAGAATCTGTGTACAGACAGGATATCCTACTCGAGCAACAAGGCAAGATCCAGGAGGCATCATTTCAGGGTGCTGTTTGAGTTTGTCTTTAAGAGAGCTGCCTCTGGTGGTGTCTGATCCCTTACTGATCCTACAGTGTATAAATCTGCCTCTGAAGTCACACACCAGCTCCAGGTTGAGCCAGGAGTCAGGATGGACCTCTTTTTTCATCTTTTTAACCTCTGTCACCACACTGTCAAAATCTTGTTTCCCAATCGGTAGGCGGATAGGTATGCGGGTGTTGCCCAGGACCCCCAGGACCGTGGGAATATCCTGCTCCTCCGGTCGGACGGCTTTCCCCAGCAGGCTGGACAGGGGCTGGTGACTTCCTCTTTCAGTAGAGCCTGCTAAGAAAATACAAAAAGATGTGTACATTGGTTGTAGCCTACATTTATGCACGTTCTACTGTCAAAACGACACGGGATGGATTGGCCAATCGGACTAAAACATTGAGATATTTCAACGAGTAAGAAAAACCTTGAGCATTGTTTTAAATGTAAATTCATCAGTTCACCGTCAATAAGCCTATACCTACCAACAGGCCATTTGATGAGTTGGTCTTCAAGCATGTTGACACGCTCACAGAAAGAGAAGAAGATCCTATGGATGTTTCCTTTCTCTAGACGGAAACTGCTAGATACAGAGCGATAGCTGATGCGCTTAGACAGGAGAGTGAGGGACAGGACAACAGTGTGGGATAAGGAGAGACGAGCCCGGCCTGACAAACGGCTTCTGCTGTAACTTGAATTGGAATTCTGCAGGAGGTCTGTAATACACTAAAAGATCGCACACTCAAAAACAGCACAACATTGCATCTTGTCAAATTAACGCAGATAAACTTGTGGCTAAAAAGATTAGATGTACATCTTTGGGTTCAAATATAGTAGCTACTATGCTTACCTTCACTGCAATATTGTCCACAGAGTCACTCGACTGTTGTGTCTCGGACCCCTCCTGTTGTTCAGGGTGAAATGTACTCGATTCTGTTGATAGGACCGTTTCAGCATGCACTTGAGGTTCTACCCGCTGTAGGCACACAGGGGCAGGTTGGACCCGAACCTGGGATAAAAGTTCTGTTTCCAGGATTTTCTCAACTGCCTGGTCCAAGCTCTGTTCAAGTTCACCTTGGGAAAGAGGTTCCCATTCTCTCTGCATCATCTCCAGCACTGCTCTGCCAGCAGACTCTACGTACCCACTGTACATTACGTGCTGCTGGTTACAATCAATGTATGGAAACTAATCGGACCTTAAAGAACTAGGTAGGTACCAGCTACCGTTAGATTTACTTATTTTCTCATTCTAGCGTTTCTACGTAGCTAGCTCGGTGCTACAGTCCAAGTTGACAGGTCAGGTACCACGAAAAACTAGCCAGCTAAGCACAACGTTGATATTGGTACTAGCCTAGTTGGCTATCCATCTAGCCAAGTTGTCCAGGTAGCAGTCAGTGATGTTCACCAATAGTCGACAAACTCTTCAGAAATCCACAAAATTAGATGAAAAGTATGTATAGGCTAGAAAGCTACCTAGCAAGCAAAAATGTGAACGCATGTTTAACGTTCGCACACTGCGACTGCGCGCTTTGTATTTGTCCGCAGGACGCAACCGCACTTAAAGCCACCGGGACCAAGCTCCGGACGGGGGGACCTTCTCAGTCGCTACACCCTCGCTCTGGAACGTCGTCCCCAGTCAATCACATTCTACAGGCAACTACCCTGACATCATTCATACAGGCCCTCAATAACTACCTTTAAGTTTTTGTTCAACAATTCACCTCCATATCTCTCCCTTCCCCTCTATGATGCCTCTAGTTTTTAACTATCAAGTGGCTCAATGTCTTTTTGTCCCTATGAAATTATGTTGCCGTGTGTTCACTCGTGAAACGTTTTTGAGTATTTTAAAAAGCACTATTAACATTTAATGCAGGCTATTGTTAGCCTATATTATTTTTCAAATAATGTTCGTGTTGGAGTTGGATCTAAGTAGCTTCATATAATTCCCTGTGGCACTGTGTAAAATAGGCCTATGCCACAGTCTGATAGTGTAAAATAACACATTTTGCATGATACTACTTCACTGGATGTATGCTCTCATTTGTATTAAATGACATGCATTTCCAAGAGCTTGCAAAACAACGATCAGCCAAAACAATTACACACCAGTCATGTAGTCATGTAACACAGTTAGTAGGGGGTGCGTTTCATGGCAAAAAGGAATACAACAAGCCTGCCATGAAATGCACCCCCCTCTATTGTCTGTTCTGTATATCCCAGCACCAAATGATTCTTACTGTACATTGAGAGAACTAGTATGAGTAACCAGAGTAAGTTTCAGGCATGTGACACCTTCCTAGTCAGAGTTAGCAGGGGGTGCATTTCATGGCAAGAAGGAATACAACAAGCCTGTCGTGAAATGCACCCCCCTCTATTGTCTGTTCTCTATATCCCAGCATCAAAATATTCTTACTGTACACTGAGGGGACTAGTATGAGTAAGCAGAGTAAGTTTCAGGAATGTAACACTTTCCTAGTCAGAGTTAGCAGGGGGTGCATTGTATTTACATCAAAAGGAAAACAAGGCCTGCAATGAAATGCTCTCCCCCGCATACTTTCTTCCCTTCTACCCCAGCATCATGTACATTTAATAAGCATGCATTTAATACCAATACTGTGTAATGTGTATGTATAGGTTGGACAGGTCTGAAAACAGAATAGTCCATGGTAGGTCAACGTTGGTTTGCGTTCTTTACTATACGGTTTGAATGACGAGTTTTAAGGATTTTGTGTTGAGAATAACATCTGTTATTTACACAGATAACCGACATTCTTCTCTTGAATTTTATAAACAACAAAGTATAATGTGAGACATCTGTCTCCCCTCCGTTTGGTTGCGATATCAAGACTAAATCCTTCACTTTTTGATTCCGAGTGGTTCGCGCACACTCCCACGAGGGGGTGCCTCTCATGGAAGCCGTGCATCTGATGGCACAACACCGGTAGTTCACACAAAATCTTCTTTCTCTTCAATCGGAAGTACCGACCCTAGGGTATAAAATACATAAATGTTGTGCACTAAAAGGCCACACTTACAAGGTTGAAAGAGACATTTTTTAATATTAATTCAAGTTTTATACAGGAACTTTATAAAGTCCCACATTAAAAAGGGCTTAATGGTACACCATCTCAACGTGTCTTTATGATTGACACCTTTTCAAATTTAAGTAGATTCCTGCTCTTTTACAATATCTTCTGTGTTTCATTAGACTGAGAGATCAAGTCTTGTCCTGGACTCCAGGATTATACCAAATCTTCGCTACTTAAAAAAACATACCTTTTAGTATAGACCTCAACTGGAGACTTGAGATTGGGTTTTTGAACACAAAAGAATATCATTTTAGGGGGGAAAATAAGCGTATTACTCAAATGGATGTACAAACAAGACAAGGACTCAAATGAAAACAACAGACAAACTCCAGTGCAAAGGTAAAAAAACAGTGGAAAACTAAATACCTTCACACCATAACTACAAATGATACCAATTGTAAATCTTGCGTGTTTTCCACTACACTTTACATTACAATCTGCCATTAACAGGTTATTCTTTTTTATTTATTTTTTATTATTGGAGACCTATTTCATGCACATGTTCTCTAGATAAGCTATTAACATACAAACACACAAACCCTGCTGTTGCATCAAATGCAACCATCCAAAAGTAAATTTTAAATGCTAAATCAATATTAATACTCAATAGAAAAACTAACATTTGCGTTCAGCAACAGGGATTTCTAAAAATGAAATGCACACGCACCCCAAAACCTCCATCCCCCCAAAAACAAGCAAACAACTACTTTTGCATAATGCCAATCACCCACCCCCTTTCCTCACAAAAAAAATATTGAAATTAAATAAGAGATCCGATTCTCATCTTCTCAACGAATCCTTTTTTTTTTTTTTTTTTTTACAGACAGTGGTGTGTAACAAATCAGTAAGAAATCTTTGATAAAGGATATTGAGAGCTGATTTAAACGTGCGTGAGCTTAGCTGAGGAGAAATGTGGCAACAAGTTTTAGAACGTTCCCCTCTTCGTGAACAAGGGGGGTTTTTCCTGCAGAAAATGAAGATCTCACAAGTATATCTGCATGTAACACCACTTAGTCAGTAAATATGCCCACCAAAGCACGACTTCCTGGATTTCACCCCTTCCCAAATCCCTGTCCCTCTCTTATTGGTTGCCCCCTTCCCCTCACTGTACGGCCTGCTCATTGGCTGTGCTGCCAGAGTCCTGGGGCTTCATGACGTCAGGGAGCTCAGGGGGGCTGGAAAAGGGCTCAACCCTCAGCTGTTCAAAAGCATCATCTAAGAGACGAAGGGGGTTGTGGCAGTTAGAAAAAAAGCCATGTGGGTATAAAGAGTCCATGTACAGTATGAAAACCAAAAGGCTACTGACTAATGTCATCAAGAGATATATTCAAAAAAAATATGTGTCACAGACAATGTGCAGTCACACAATATCTTAAAATCACAATGGGTGCATGTAAACTAGGGCGTCCCTATCGGTTACTCACCACTGAGGCGGAAAGCTAGTCCAACTGTTGCTGGGGCCTGAGGTCTGGCTGTCTGGTTTGTAAATCCACAGTCTCCAAGAGTCTTGCTATCCTCAAGCAACATGTCATCCTGAAAACAGAGACAAAGAGGGGAGGTGAAGTTTCTCGGAGATATTGAATTTGGAAATGATACAGATTAAGACCCTGTTTTACTCATCAAACCAAGCTTACAAAACTGATTGTAAGACAGATCTTGAAAGTTTTGAATCAGTTTTATTACACAAATACATAACATTCTTAAACGGCTAGCGGCCTACACAGTGACAGGGTCCAATATAAATGTACCTTATAAAGTCTTTGTTCCTCTGGTGCCTTCTTTAAGATCCCCTCAACAATGCGCTTCAGTTCATAGACAGTGGTGGACTCTTTTGCGTCAGTGAAGATGGTCGTCTTGTGACGCCTGATCATCAGAAACACATCCTATAACAACAGAAGTCAAGACATTTAGGAGTTTGCTAAAGAAAGCACTGCTCTTATATACAGTTTACTGTATGTTCTTACATACAGTAGACTGACATGTTTTATTGTGAAAACGTCCATCTATTTCAAAAGCGATCAAGCACTGTGCTGTGAACCAAGTAAGTGGAGGTGGATGCTAGATTCAACAGCTATAAGAGCCTCATTGCATAGCTTTCTGAGTTCTGTGGTACTCAGTTCTAGTTGTATATAATAATAGCAACTTGTATGTAGTCTACACAAATATATGGAACCCAATATATGAAATGAGCCATTCTTTCTATCGTGCATGTGGAACGCTCTTCGTTTTACGCCCAAGCTAGTCATTCAATTCAACACTTGACATCTGTAGAATTTAACTGCTATTAAATGAGCAGATCTCCAAGCTGTATCAGTTAGGTGGGCTCTAGTAGCTTTGTGCACTAGCTGGTGAAAACAATTTAGGCTAGCTAGCCAGACAACCAACCAACAACAAATAGCTAACTCAGCTCCATATCACCAGCTAGCTAGTACGTTAAGTACGTTCAAGTCCATTTCTAGCTAGGTGGTGGACCGCCTTGTTTTATATGAACCGGTGAGGTCAAGTTTGTATTTGATTTTATATTAGCGAACGATCCTCCTACTTGTACTAGCGACATTATTCCGGCTAAGACATTTAATGACAGTGGCAAGAAAGTCACTGCCTGTTTTGGTAGCCGCATTTGTTGCTAGCATCGGTTAGCAAGAAAGCCAACTTGCTAGTTGGACCATAACAAACATACGTTCATCTGGTTCGTCAGTACTGACACTTGCTTATAGCATCTACGCTAGCAAGATTAGCCTAGTACAGTAAGGTACTTAGCCTAGCCAGCTAGCTAGCTAACGATATAGAGGCGAAACAAAGAGATTTGGCTTCCCCCACTCACAGATCGAAATGTAAGATCTTACATGCAAGTATACATTTAGTCTCGGTAGCAAATACATTCATGAGAGCCACGATGACCGAATCAGTTATAAAATAGATCATTTATAGCAAGCTAACATTAGCTAGCCATATTCCACTCACCATTTCTCTCGCGCTTGGTTGCACCTACACCTCCGCTATCCCACGCTGCACAGCGACAATCACAACAGCTGTCTGAATGCGGAAAGCGTGCCGGCAGGGATCAGGCAACTACCTTTTTTTGCAAATAACTTGCACCCACCGTCATAATACATTTCATGTACTCATTAAGTGTTCTGAATTAAACTCCAGATTTGGAACAGAGAAATTGTTAAACCAATAATTCTTTATTGACTTAATTTCATTTTTCCCCAGCGCCACTACCAGAACGCGTAAGCAATGAATGAAAAAATATTTTTTTCTGAAACTGGGCTTTCACCATAGATTCACCATATAATCTCCCCCCCCCCCCCCCTCCTGCTCATGCAATGCAACTGAGGCAGATGCAGGTACAATATATAATCGTGTGACAATTCCTTAAAGTCACTAACACTACCCTTACCTCTCACTTTCTTGACAAGATCAAAACTAAGCATGAATCCTGCATAACCAGGTTTTGATCATGGGGGTGAAGTTAAAACATTCGACAAAAGTCTGTGTTTCAGTTTCAAACAAACAAAAAACATTCACTGTTGAACGATGAAGGCCACCCGCATGAGAGTGTTACTTTCAGATATTTCCTTTTCACATTCCTTTCCAGCAATACCTGCAACATTTTCAGTCAGTCATTTTTTTTTTACAAAAGATCATTTCAACGATTAAATACATAGCATAAAAGACGAAAAAAAACAATAAGATTTCACCCAAGTATGTGTTGAGGCTTAGGTTCCACTCAAGACAAAAACATAGGTCTTTTGTAGGCAATCGAAGGTGTGCAATAACACCTGAAAGCATCACATTACCAGAAAACTGCTTATGTCATGTGTTCCTAACTCACCATGTACATCAGTGTCTTGTTTTTGATTAAACTGGATTACAAAGATGCTCTCTCGGATCTCTGCAACACAGAACTGTAGAGGAGAAGAATAAACAGCATTCCTTAGAGCCCTCTATAAACAAACACATCATGTTCATTTTATTGATTGCATCACTGTATGAGGCAACAAACCCCTTTCACGTACAGGCACTTGTCTGGGTACAGTGTTGGGCTGCAGCCTCTTACAATGCAGGAGGGATAAAGGCCTCTCCTTTGTTGTGGAGTGCTCTTGAAAGCACAGACTGAAAACCTTGGCAGGTAGGAAGACATCCCAGTTGTGTCCATGTTCCTTCAAAAGATCAGTCACCATCCTGTTGAAGTACAGGGTGACTCAGTCTTCAGAGTATGAAAACTACTAGATACTTTTAACAGAAAATTAAAAAATCTTGTGTGTTGTTAATGTTAAATCACTAACCTGTCAATCACGTCCTGCATGTCCAGATCCAGTATGCCAGTTTGCCGATGAAAGACTACAAGTGGCTCACATAGCCCCTTTAGTTGTTTTTTCAATGCGTCATTGATCTGAAACATTTACGCCAAATTATTTAAACTCCCAACGTTTTGAAGAACGTAAAGCACACTAAATATTTAGTGATTCTCACATAGACATCCAGCAACCTGTAAAGATACAGGTAGAATCACAGACTAAACCATCTATGAAAACAATATACATCCCCAAACATTTATTTACTAGAACTTTCTTTGTTTTCAGGATCTTTCAAACATATATTACAAATAAATGGGGGCCTGTGGGAATGTAAATGTAAACAACAAAAGCTAACAAAGTCATATTATGTATGAGATTTGAGTTGTGTCTCACTTTTTTAATAAACTTCTGGGTCAGACGAGATAGTATTTTATATGGGAAACCAAAGTGGGAGATGATGTCAACGATATGGCTTGCAACCTCCACTGAGGTGTTTACTCTGAGGGGGAAGGCTTCCAACCATTTGGAGTAGTAGTCAGTCACAGTCAGAATATACTCGCTTCCATTCAGTGTCGTGGGCATTGGTCCCCTAATATCCAAACCCAGCCATTCCCACGGACCCTTCACCTGAGTAGAAATAATTAACATAATTAAATCAATAATTTAGATCAAAGACAGGACACAGAAACGTATCAATTAACTAAACAGTGAGTTGACTGCCAAGGATTACAAGCTCTTTGTGATGCATGCAGGATCGATATGGACTCCTTACCTCTATTATGTGCTTGAGAAGTAGGTCATTTTGGAGTTCTTTGTTTTCAGTTTCCACCTGTAGATGAGGGTTAGGGTCTGATCAGGATGACAGAGAAACCAATGAGCCATTAGAGGTATACCGAACTACTCACGTGAGAAGAGTTTACACCTGCCCATCGGATACTCTGCAAAAAAAACATGCGCGATATTACAAAATATCTGTATCTCTCGGCCTAAGCAATTTTCTTTACTATGAACTTTACAGCAACCATGGAATACAACAACAAACATTCGCATTAAGTAAATTGAATAAACCGAAACATAAACTCAAGCATCTTACATGTGGCAGACAGTAGTCCCCGTGGAAAAAACCTGGAAAAGACTCAATCGTTTGGATTGAATCGTCCATCAAAGTTACCCAGGTGCCACCCTCATCAGAGCATCTGACACACAATGAAATAATTACATTTTATATGCTAAATATTTATTCAGCTTGTTCTAAACAACTGCTTGGACTAGCCACGTTTTTATTCTCACTCTCATTAAACACCAGGAGCTAATACAAAGAGCAGAAATTTCTCCTGTATTCATTAACTTGCCTTTTTGGTCTTTTTGATTTATCTGATTTGGCATGTTGGGCAGGACTTGACTGTGTTGGTATTTCAACAATGGAACTCTGCAGTTATAATGAAAATTAAGGGCATGAGTAATAATCACTCATTAGAATTGTATTTGTGAGAGGAGTAGGCCTATGCATTTCATACGATTTGACACCAAGGCACTACATTCGCTTTATGACACTACTAATTCTTAATTCAAAGTTATTGCTTACCACTGCTTGTTTGCTTTTTTGGCTTAGAACCACCTGGAATTACAGATAAAGACATAATTTATAACATAGGAAATTACAAACTTGCTTTGGTCAGAAGGCAGATTGGGACATTCAACAAGTGGCAGGCTATTGAAAACTCTGACATCTAAATACAAGCGAATTATTCATCGCTGTGCTGAACTAATGTGTTGTTCTGAAGAGCACCTTTTTCTTTTGCATGCTGCCTGAAAAGTTGAAAATGGTCGGAACTGCGTTCGCTCGGATTCGTGCTCGTATATCTCCACCTATAATGTACTTAGACTCAAAATGATTGAGACACAGGACCGAAAATCGAGAAGGAGTCCAGCCCTTCCACCTCAAATTCACAAGCCATTTCTTTAGTCGTTTAGGATCTTTGAGTGGGAATCTGTAAAGACAAGAATAAAAGACATACATTGCCATAACATAAATGACTAAATGTAAATAACATGGCATCAAAATATTTGGCTTCATAGATTTCCTTAGCCTCTTGTGTTGCTTGATGCTTTTCGACATGCTGGCATACTGTACATGTACATGATAAATACAGGCGCTAGGCTATCCTGTATGTGGTCGGCTTGTCCGTGTCAACGTACGACTACAAACCCTTACCTTACAAATTTCATGCCGGCTTTAGTGCGATTTTCACAATTGTATGCAGAACATTTTACTTTACCCATTTTAGCTATAGCTTATTTTAGCCTGCGCTAGCTAGCACAAATGATCCAGCAAATGTATTTGGAATTGTTCTAGGTCAGAACAGATCTTTTCTGGTCCGACATATTTACAAGCAGATTCAATATACGAGCTAGCTACTGTAGCTATACAAGTTAAGTTGTTCTAAATAGTTTAAACAAACTGGCAAGACAACCTCACGTCATCGGATGTTATGCTGTACAACGAACTATAATTTGCATGTGGGATTTTGTTGACTGCACGTGCGCCCCACTTGACTCGGACTGGAACAACAGACCTAAGACTCTACCTGCCGATACCTCATTTCGCACAATGCACTACTTTATTTTTTAGATTTATAAATATTTTTAATATTTAATATTTATTTTGCATTGTTCATCAATTTAAAATGGAAACGCTGTATTTTGTTTCATCTGTGGTTTCTTAAGAATTGGTGATAGCGTACCCACCATTAATTGTCTTGTTGTAGATGAACTATAATGGGTTATGTGGGTTTCTGTTTTAAAGCAGGTGAGGCCTCTAATTAGTTGTCTTTGGATGGGTTACAGGTGGGAAAACCTTTACCCACAAGGGTTGTAGTGTGGTTAACATGTTGAGAGATGGTCTCAGGTAAACTACTTACAATGGTCCTAAGTGTTACCTGGTGTGAACACTATGGTTATAGATCATGTCTGGGACAAGCTTCCTGTGCTTCTGGTAACTTGCCAATGTTGCTACTTAATTTGCTGAATAGGTAACAGAAATGATATAATATTAAGAGAGCAGCACATGCTTACATTTATTAAACAAATAAGTTCTCTGTGTGAAATTGAACCAACGAGACAAATGTTGATAAAAAAAATACTATCTATGTCCAAAGCAACTTCAACTGCTCTTCTTTTTCCATTCAACCCTCCACTCGTCCCAGTCTAGTAGGTTTCTACTGATTTGCCATCCAGCTTCTTCCAAGCCTGTAAAGTGTCATGAATCAGCAAATATTTAGTATAATTTTTACTTTACAATGAAGAAGAATCCCATTGAGGTCTTGTAAATTGGCCATTTGTCTTGCACATGAAACATTTTCATCACCATGCATTCTGGGATGTATATTTAACTTACTGGTCTAATTAGCAAGACAACTACACAATCACATTTCTGAGTTGTATATGTATTTCAGGTTTCCAATGTATACCATGCTGAATATTTGTACTTAATTTATAGCTTACCTTTAAGGAATGGCTGGAATATTTGGTCCATTAGCTTGTCACTCTCATAGACAAGATCCCAATGGTCTAGTGGTAAAAAAATAAAACGATTGTGAAGAGGAAGTGTTTGACATGCCAAGCTACTGTATTGGAAATGTACCATGTACATATCCTGATGTGATGAATGGATAAAACAGAATAGGGCACACCTTTACCTTTTTTTTCCCCATGTGAAATTGCGAGTTGCTTGAGAGCCCCCTCTAGTGGTGCTACAGGGCGTAACACAGTGCTGATACAAAGTGCTTGGCACATGGCCCAGATCTCATCACACACTGATGCCTCTGGTCCCAAACAAACACATACGCAGCCTGTGTAAGGGTGTAAATTACATTACATTACATTTAGTCATTTAGCAGACGCTCTTATCGCGACTTACAGTAAGTACAGGGACATTCCCCCCGAGGCAAGTAGGTTGAAGTGCCTTGCCCAAAGACACAACGTCATTTGGCACAAACCAACAAGCTTCTGATTAATAGCCCGACTCCCTAACCGCTCAGCCATTTGACCCCCCAATGAATGAACTACATATACTATTAACATTGTTTTAAACATGTAGGACATGAAAAGTTATACATACCATGTTTGACTCCTATGAGAAAAGGTCTATTACTGTTTTTCATAGCCGCTTGTAGGTCCTCGAAGCTAAACAAAGGGAATGACTTATATAATTGTGGACAAATAATATATATACAACAATGCAACACAAAGCGGCCCTTTCCCTTTACCTGTTAACAAGTTCCCCAAGTCTCACCCCAAGTCTGATGGGAGCAGTGCTTGTGAACTCTGTAAAACAAACCATTCTACTCCATTGAATACATTATTGTAGATCATTTTCTAACACTGTACACAACTTCGATATAAAAAACAGTATTGGCATCCCGCATTGCGAACGACAGCCGTACCTAGAAACACAGGTTCTCTGTGGTTAGCCTCTTGTGGACTTAGGACCCGTCCATCTCTCAGGTACTGTCGGAGCAAAATGGCCAGTCGAGCTTCGTTGAGGGTTTCCATGACCACTGAGCGTACAGCTTTGTAATTGGCAAACAAGTGTAGGATTGTGAAAACTGAGAAGAGGATGAATGTCAGCCTAAGGAGCAGAGACGGGAAATACTTTCACCCATTTAACCCAAGATGTCAATTATCGTGAAAAGATGTCCATAAAAACAACAACTATGAATTAGCTTTATTTTGTAGCTTTATAAAGCACTTGGGTTGAAATGCACGTAATGCACTGACCCTAAACATAATGTAACTAATTTAAGACTTACAGTGGATTATCAGTGACCAGAGGAATTAGACCCAGACTGATGAGCAGCCCTGCCAGATTCACCAAAGTCTCCTGCACAGAAGACAACATACAGCACAGCAAGACAAGCATGTTAGTAAAGAGAAAGCCATGGTTATGTTAGGGAGTCAGTTGGCTGAGCGGTGAGGGAGTCGGGCTAGTAATCCGAAGGTTGCCAGTTCGATTCCCGGTCATGCCAACTGACGTTGTGTCCTTGGGCAAGGCACTTCACCCTACTTGCCTCGGGGGAATGTCCCTGTACTTACTGTAAGTCGCTCTGGATAAGAGCGTCTGCTAAATGTAAATGTTACCTGTATATCAACAAGAGAAAAATATATGACGTGCCTGACTGCCATCTTTGGCAGAGATGTCGGCCATGTTGTCTCTGCGAGCTTGGTGCATGGTCAAAGCAGCTCGTGTAGCCCCTCCTGCCACACCCACGACCGACTGAAAATGTAAAGAGAAAGAAAACACAAGTCATAATCAACAGTGTGTTATCATGTGTCTTCCTGGTACTTAAAGAGTAATATATCCCTATCTAGAAAAAATTAAAGAGACCACTTCACCTTTTTCTTTCGTTTACAAAAACAAGTTGAGAAGGACAATTGTGAGTGAGCAACAGAAGGGTAAAATTTGCAGTGGCCTCTTGAATTTTATCCTTCTGTTCCTCACTCAGAATTGTCCTTCTCAACTTTTTTTTTTTATGAAAGAGAGGTGCAGTGGGCTCTTAATTTTTTCCAGAGCTGTATTATCATAGAAACAAAACACACCTTGAACACTCCTGCAGTGCACACAATTACAGTGAAGCAAGGAGGGAAAATGGGAGCCAGAATTTCCATGAACATGGCAATGTCATTGAGAACATCTGCAAAAAGTCTGGTGGAGAAAACAAGTAGCATCTTAAATAGCCAGCAAAATTTACTAAATCAGTCTGCCCTTTAAATGTTCTGTGCTTGCCAACACTACCTCCATTTTTTGGCTTCAGAGTCCAGTTTGTTCCTAGAAATACAAATGTGATATTGACATATTACTAAAATATGATGCGCAAAAGATAACAGTAATGTGTAATATAGATACTATAACACCCACCCTTTATGCCAAGCAAAGAGTATTCTTCCTAACATCCCAGTGCCATCTACAAGAGACAAATAACAAATTCCAAAAAAATATATATATACCAAAAAAAAAGTAGGAAAATTGGTAATTTTTACATTTTCAAGACACTCACCTCGAAGTAGCCAGGTAATTGTTGCAGCAGCTACCGTTGCTTCTTGGTTTCCGACACCAATTCCTCTTAAGGAAGCTTGAGTGGCAAGTGTACCAGAGAGAGAACTGGCAAATGCCTGTGATGTTAAGTATGTGTGTGTGTGTGTGAGAGATGGGAAGGAGAGGTGGGGGTTATTGAAACGTATTAGTCTGGTAAGAACCTGAGGAGTTGTGCAAGTGTGAAGTATGGCTTTAAAATCAACTTGTATTTGACATGATTTACCTGCAGGGTGTCCCAGAATTGATACTGCAGGTAATCCTGACTGACACTGTCTGGATAGCCCTGAGGCAGGAAGACACTCTGCAAAACCAAGAGAATGGGATCATTACAAATGATCTATTTGAGCTATATTTAGCGATAAAATGTAGCTGCTATGCACCTTAAACATGCATTTATTCAACGCTAATAGCTTGATGGTCTTTCTCACTTTGAAAACGCCTGTTATTGAATTGCCTACAGTCCCATCAATCCCTTTTCCGTCTCTTTTCCTTTCCAACGCTCCACAATTCAACTCATAATTCCAGGACTCAAGAGACGCATATTTTTCAGTTGCCAGAAGTATGGGTTTCTCCCTCTCCATTGTGTCCACAACTATAAACTGTCCGATGATTGTTTCAGCAAATATTGAATGGATATTATATTCGGGGTTTGCTTGGGTATTCTCTCAATCTGAGCTGCATTTCCGTGTTTATATTAGCCACGTCAGCTGTGCTTTGCTATTGGTTGACAAATGTTTGACGTTTATAAGCCTGGGCAGCCCGATACTAACGTTTGCGGTACTTGTCGATTGAGAAATCCACCCACCTCAGCTCCCCTGGCTTATAAAACAGAGTTGCAATATGCGAGCGCAAGAGAGAGAGAGAGACAGAGACAGAGAGTACTGTAGGCTATTCGAGTATTTGTCTGTTTATCTCTCTATCGCCATCAACTGTTCCTTCGAGTATTTCACAAAACTGTTTGTAAAATTAGCATGGTGATGTGTTTTCGCTTTGGCACAGTTTCTGCCACTTGCATTTGTGTTAACTTGCACTGAGTGAAACTGATTCGGTTTGTGACGTCCCGGCATAAGAATGTTGTCAGCTACTGTCTAAACCTGGCAAAAAAATAATAAAAAAAGTGTAGTGGGAGTGTGAATGTGCGGTAGCAGGGCGTGGAACTTACACACACAAACGAGTTTCGCTATTTGCTACTCCGTCATTCACCAACTCTCAGTGGACAGAATCAAAGGACAACACAGATAAACCCATTAAACAACTTTCTTGAGGAAAACAATATAATGGAATCTGCTGGGAGAAAAGGAGAAACAGTCTTTGGATAAATAGCACTAAACTTGAACCACAGTACTCATATCTTAAGAAAGAAGCCACTGTGACTATAGAACAAATCACATCTCAGAGAAAGATTATGGGTATGTACAACTCCATATATCAGCCATGTGAATAGAGCTGCTTATGTACTCACACCTGTAACATAAGGTTTGAGGGTGGACTGAGGCATTCACCTGATCCTTTTGTAAATCTAGTCTGGACATGCACAGTGTTAGTAAAATACCTTTGACGGTTACAGAGTTGATCGGTATTTAGACAGTCCCATTTCGTTTTTCAGAATGAGAAAGCCTTCAAAACTTCTAACATGTCTAATAAGCCTAATGATCAAACCCTTGATTGTAAGGAGAAAAAAAAGTGACTGCTGCGAAGAAAAACAATGACCAGCCTAAGGGGCTAAAATAAGGAAACCACGGTTACCAGACTGGAACTAAGGATTAGTTGTCATACTACATTTTTCTTTCGTCTTGTTAATCATTTGTATCAGGTTGCTTAATATTCTTTCACCATTTCATTCGTGTTCGTGTTCTACGCCAACAATAAAAGAGCGAGCAAAAATCATGGTATTATCACTTGGGCAGAGAAATCATATTCAGGCTCTCAGTAAACAAGAAAGCAGACACAATGCATAGCCTACCACATCACTACATGTCCCAGGGAAATCCCTGTGCCCTAAATCAGACAGGCCCGTATCGCTGCATATCACCCACTTGTACTGTGGTAAAAATCTGCCTCTCTGGGCCTTTCAACTATCTTCCCTCAGAAAAGGATCTTAAAGAAATGGAGGAAATTGCTCTGAAAACTAAACTTCCGACCTCAGACAAGACAAATGCTTCTATTGACAGCACCTGCATTGAAGTGGGTCAGGCTTCTTCCACCAGAGACAAGGACCACAGGATACTAGCTATCGCCAGTATCATTTGTGGATTGTCCTGCATTGGCATCGTGGCGCTGATCAACTCTGTCAAGGTATTAGTGCCCTCTTTTTTCTAAACGCCGATCGACACAATTATCTGCTGCCACCTAACACACCATATAAAGCACAGGTAGCACGTCTTCAGTCGTGTCGGTCCGTTTGAATCATGATCTCCTTCTTTCCTATGACAGGCTGAGACAACAAGAACTGCTGAGGGAAACACAGACAGAGCTCGGCACTATTCCTATCGGGCAAAGAAGCTTGCGGTCATTTCTATTGTGTTGTGGCTTCTTGTTCTGAGTCTCACACCACCACTTCTGGCACTTGTGTCATATTTGTTGACTCTAATAGACTGAGCGTATCTTGACATACGAAAACAAGCTGAAACAATGCATTTGTTTCGGTTAAATTGTTACCAACTTTATTACATAATTTATTACATAATGTAACTAAATGTGCTTTATTTTTGATAATTGCATTGCATGTTGTTTAAGAAAAGGTAAAGAACTACTGTAACAGAAATGTCTACTTACAAAGATTTTTGTAGAAAGCTCTGTGTCGGGGTCATTAATATACACACATTCATTCTTTTGTTCTTTCTCTGGTTGCAACAAGAAATACAACCAATGTGTACCACATCATGAATTATCATGGTAAACCTTAAGGTAAAAAAACAACACTTTCATGCATCACAAATAGGTAAAGCAAGCAAACATAAAGGTCTCTGGAAATACAATACCTCACACACTTAGAAAACCACGAATGACAAATATACAAAGGCAATAAAATATAAAAAAGCAGTTATGAAAGACAAACTAGTGATGAGACAATGGGTGAATGACCCATTATTTAGAGAACGGACGGCTTTCTTCAATTATTATTTATACAATCAAAAAACACAGTTAAAGATATTAAGGCTGAAAAAAAGCTGTCATCTTAAAGCACGAAAAAGCAGCAAATGACTTTACAGGGTCAATGGAGTAAACGCATGTCACTCAAGACAAGTGAACATAGCATGTTCTCCAAGACACAAGGGCAGAGTTTTGACTGAAGATTCAGTGCAGCTTAGCTATTGAGCTCATTGATTATAGAAAGTTTACATCCACAAGCTGTGATTTAGGTGAAAAGGAACTTATACTGATGTATAACCCCCATGCATCCATCTCAATAATGAGACATGAATGTGTACCGCTGCATGTGCCGTATAATAAAACGACCTAAACCGGCAATACCATTTGCATTAGCGCATTGGCCCAGTGTCTTGTGCACCATATTTTCTACTAACAGTCTCATCAGCCCAATACTCCTTCACTCCATAATCCTTCTCAAATGCTACAGTACACAGGGCAATAATGCAATTCTTCAATTATCCATTTAATAGCAATAATCCACTAAAACGGCACTGATTGTAAACAAGGTCACAAAGACACTGAACAAGATGGAAGTGCAGCTTGATGTTGGTTGAAAAGCACCTGTTTAAGAAAATGTGAATGTGCCACCGTCTGCCACGACTTCTCCCTGATACTTGTCGATTGTCAAGATGTTTCCTGGTTGAGAGCTAACCAGTAGTCCAGTTCGTCAAGCTTAGAGCAAAGTAGTGAGTCAAGGTCTTGCAAACTGAGGGGGGGATCATCTTTAGAGTTGGGGACATTTCCTCGTCGTGGTCTACCAACAGTAGAAGTCATTCCAACTTTCCCAGCACCTACAAGGGACTTCCTGGGCTTTCTGGCCACTCCTACCTCTGGGAACTCTACAAAACGCTTCAAACGCTTCTGACCAATGAGGGACTGAGAACCATTCCGACGATTTAGTGGCAACTCAAAAATGGTCTCCAACCGGCTAAGATAAAAAAAATACAAGAGAGAGAGAGACAAATGACAGACAGTTGGACAAAAGTGAGTACGATGATCGTTAAGTACATTTATAATAATATGCAAGGAGGAGCAATAACACTTTTAACACTCTTACCCCTCAGGGGGCTTGGTGAAGTTTTGGTTGGTGTAGATCTCCTCTAAACTGAACTCCTTCTTTTTCAGCCTGTAACGAGATCCAACGATAAAAGAACAGCAATAAATACAGAACGTCCCACCTGGGGGGTACAGAGGTGGACCACTTCCCAGTCAGTCCCTCCTGTGAAACACGTACCTCACAGGCCTGGGTAAGCCCATGGGCGTTAGGTTCTTCTGGGGTTTGGGTAACGTTTTGCGAATTCTAATGGATGACACCTTTCCCCGTTCCTCGTTCTTGCAGCTCCCCATCTGTTATGGGTAATTAATAAGTTACGATTCATTATCGTCAAACAAGAACACCACCGGTGTTGATTCCGATGATTACATAAAACAAAGCTATTCGACAAATTCCTCTCACTTGATAATGTTTTAAATAATTTTTCTAGCCAACTCATCTATTTCTTGTTCAGTTATCATAAGGTCTGCAGATACCTTGATTTCGGAATCAGACAAAGCTTTCTCCTCCCTCATCCCCATTGATTCAAACTCTTGACTGGAGCAGCTTGTGTCCTCCCCATCATCATCATCACTTTGCTGCCTTGTCTCACTCTCACCCTCCAGGGGAATCTGTGACAAGGCACTGGGAGAAAGGGAAGAATTCATGAATTCTCCATTTGTTCAATAAAAATCACTCAACACTCATCATTGTAGAACCGCACACAAATCAAAATGATATCCAGTTTCTTACTTGCAAAGGGAGGAAACTGAAGTTGAAGATGTGGACCTCGAGAGGGTGGTTAGATTCGAACCAGGAAACTGGTGCCACAGAGAGGAGCATGAAGGCGAAGAGCTGGTGAAAACACTAGGGGGGAGAGAGGAAGCAACAACACTTTTATCCCTTTTCCTGGAGAGGAAGGCCAGGGGGCTGGACAGAAAACGTGAGGCCTGGGCTGAGAGGGAGATGGATGGGGAGAGAGGTACACTGGGAGACAGGAGGTGAACCTTGCTGCCGTAGGGACTGCATCTTCTTGTGGGATACACCTCCTTTCGCAAACACAAAGGGGCGATCTCCCGCTCCACTTCCACACTACAGACAGTGTGTCTACGGGCACGCCTGGAGGATCTGAGAGGATGAGGGGCATGAGGAGACGGGTGTCGGTGTAAGGGGAGTGTCCAGGCTCGGTGTGGCGACAGCGACGAAGCGTTCCAGGGAGAGTCGTGGTGAAGGAGGGAGAGGATCTCTGGACAGGAGTGGCGACGCAGCAGACGCCTGGTCAGGACGCCAGGATCTGAAGAACATGCTCCTACTCCGACCGCATCCAACTGGTCACCTGACACTCCATGCATCTCCTCCCCCTTTCCCCCCGCCTCTACTTCAACCTTGCTCACGGACAAAGCCCTACGCCTTCTCCTTTGGTTATAAGCTTTCCTTGGCTTCTTCCTGTGCTCCCTCACGTGGCGTCTTAGTTCGGCAGCAGCTTTGCCAAGTTGTTCACTACCCTCTTCCTCTTTTTTATGCTGCTTCACGTCAACTGTCACTTTCCGGCTGTGAAGAAGCACTACCTCTTCCATGCTCTCCTTACTGCCATTTCTTGCGTCATCAATGAACCTTTGCACTGCATGCTTATTCAATTTGACTGCCAGTTGAGGACAAGCACCACAAGGTAAAGACCATGTCCTCTCATCGTACCCTGACGATGGGTCAGACTGCATGGCTGTGCAACATTTCCTTCCATTCCGAGAGGGCTTCATTTCATCCGTTGCCAAGTTTCTGTTCTTAGGATATACATTTTCTAGTGTTCTGGATGTCTCTGATCGTGCCTTGGTATCCTGGCCAAAGCCTCCAGAACTTGGGTCATTCAGTGTGGGTTTTACCATCGGTGTAGTGTTCGGCTCCATAGAGCCAGACTCACTGTGACTGTAACAAGTGTTCTTTTGTTGCTTTAATCTTTTGGTGCTTGAAAAGCATTCCTGCTCCTTACTGATCATATTCCTTTTACCCTTTGGGTTACCCCTTGTCAAACTGTCAGTGCTTTTCATAACTGTGGGATCCTCTAGATCAGTTGTACTTGTTGTTGCTTTTGCTGGGAGAGACACATTTAGCTTCACATTACCCTTTCGTCCAGTTCCTTTGTCTTTTTTTATCACGGCTGTGATCGTCTCAGGAAGTTCCTGAATTACCACATCCACGGTAGTACTACTTGCCGTTTTGGGAGTCAACTTTTGATACTGAGATTTGGCACTCCCTTGTTTCCTTAACATCCTTGGCCTGGAATATTCTAAATGCTCTTTGTGGTCTAAGGATGCCAGAGTGCAACTTTCAACCCCAGCTAACCCTTCCCTCTCCAACTGCCCTTTGCATTCCTCTCCTCTCACAAGCTTCACTCTTTTCCTTTTCTCAACATTTCTCTCAACATCTGTCAATGCAGTGACTTTCAATTTCCTTTCCCTCTTTGTACTTCCCACTTCACGCTTTCCCTCACTCTCTTCTACCTGCTGTGGAAGTGGCTTAAAAGAGTGACCCATATCCGGGGCAGTGCCTTTTCCATTATCTGTCGACGTTTTCTCAGGGCTATTTTTGACAGATATGTGTGACTGTGCGACACAAACCAACACGTTGTGGTTTCCATGCAACTCAGTATGTTTTTTCCTACTGTCATCCAGAGAACACATAGAGTCAGGGGGGGTGTAATACACAGAGGACAAGACGGAACTCTGAGCGTCTTTAGAATCATTCATTGTTGACTGCGAGTCACATTTCAAAGCAAACCGTTCGCCACCGATTTCAGGCGATCTGCTGGCAGAGTGCAGTTCTGCAGCAACAGCAGAGATACAAGGCATATCAGATGACACAATCTTAGAAGAGCCGCTCTTGGTCGTAGATTTGTGACTGACGTGTCGTTTTCTCCTCAACGGTTTCCGCTGAGCGCCCGCCAGACCCACCTGCTCCACCATTTGAATATTTGGCTTCAGCTTGGATTCACATGAGGCACTTGTGTCGTCAGAGGGTTGCGAGGACAGAGAAGGATAATTTAATTCTGTTGATTCGGGGCCTGAATTGATGCTACTTTGGAGTAATCGACTGCGTTTACAAGGTACAGAATCATTGTTGTTCGTTTCCTTTTCAGTCATCGAGTCATTCGGTTCATTTGATGCAAGTATGCTCTGTCTCCTCTCAAAGGCACATTTATCTTCCCCTAGAAGGTGGCGGCTTTTTAAGTCTAAACTTAATTTTTGAACCACAGGGTGTTTCTGGACGGCAGGGTGTTTTTGAACCACAGGGTGTTTCTGGACGGCAGGGTGTTTTTGAACCACAGGGTGTTTCTGGACGGCAGGGTGTTTTTGAACCACAGGGTGTTTCTGGACGGCAATCCGTGCTCCCCTTCGTCCTCTTGACCTATGGAAGTGCTTCCCTTGAGCTTCTAGTCCACCTTGGCTAGAGTCCAGAGATTTACAGGATCCAGCCTTGTCATCCAGGTCCTGGTTCTGGAGTAGTCCTGTCTCTGTATCTGCTATAATGCATTCATTCTCATCCGGCTTCTCCAAATGACCTTTTAAGTTTACAGTTTCATAGCGTTTACTGTTTACGACTTGGTCAGTATCCAGACGCTCTGGGAAGTCCATATTTACAGTTGACTGCGGAATGTTTGTGGGTTTGAAGAGTTTGACCGGACTCATGACAATCTCTGTGAAACTGGCCATCTTGGATTTGAACGACTGAAACAATGGGCCAATCACCCATCTTTTCACTGGGGATGGACTCTTAGGGATAGGACCCATATCTCGCTCTTCCTCCCCATCTGATTGGATGGCTTCGGGGTCCAAAGCAACCTCTCCAGCTTTAGATTCATCTACATTTTGTGCACAGCAGGAAGGAACAGCTCTGTTCATTCTGCATTCCTGATCCTCGTTCCTGCAGTAGAGATGAAGCCAGACAAAACAAAAAACACATAAGAACAGAACTCCTTAAGGTCCAAGAAAGTAATATCACTACAGGTTGAGAATGTGATTATGTACATCTGTATTTATTTCTCCAAACACTTCACCTGCACCATGGTCATCATGTGTATTGATACTGAGTTAGCCTAACTCTACATTCTCTTTAATCCCTACCTTCGACTACGGAGGACGCGGTAGGAAAGGACAGAGAACCCTTCCCCCCATTTTCAACTGTTGATATGGGAGTCAGGTGGCTGAGCGGTTAGGGAAGCGGGTTAGTAATCTGAAGGTTGCCAGTTCGATTCCCGGCCATGCAAAATGACGTTGTGTCCTTGGGCAAGGCACTTCGACTTGCCTCAGGGGGAATGTCCCTGTACTTACTGTAAGTCGCTCTGGATAAGAGCGTCTGCTAAATGACTAAATGTAAATGTAATGTAAATGTTCACTCAATGTCTGCCCCTCCATTTTGTTTCATCTACCTTTTCCTCCATCCGTTAGAACAATCAGGCACCAACCTATTGTACTTCTCTCTTTGATTAACTTTAATTTCTTGTTTTGGCCAGGGACCAAAAGAGTAGCTTCCATCAAATAACAAATTCAAAGCATGCATATACTCTAATGACAGTGATAATAATACAGTTTGGCTGTCATACTTACTTATTATCATGCTCTGGCACAAGGCTGAAGTCTGAAGTGCTCTGTAAACACAATTCTCACAATTATTTGACGAACACACAACTGCCGCGACCAATATCAATAGTCAACATTGAGAAACTAAAATCGTAGAAAATGTAAGCAAGCATAAGCCATTGGAAAGGAATAGAACCGTGAGTGGCATTTTATCATACAGTGCAGGCTTCAGTAGGTCACAGGCAGACAGTCATAATAGTGTCAGTGAGCGCCTGCGTCAGATGCAACAGACCGTGAAGGAGGATTATGACTTCCCCCAATTAACCCCAACACTACAACACTGTCTAGGTCACCATAGTCTTCATAAACATGCAGTAACAAGGTCATGTGGGGGGGGGGGGGGGGGGGGTATTATAACCCTAAATGAATACAATCTTAACGGGGAGAGGGGGAAGGGGGTGGTTACCTTTTGGAGGTTTTGTGGTTTATGAGTCATATCAGCTTTCATCAACTTTACCGACAGGGATTGAGATACCTGAACCTGTGGATCACAAAGGAGTAAACATTACCCTGTTCAAGCCAGTTTAAGCATGTATGCTTTTTTGCAAAATGCATAATGTACCATGCTGGTCTCCCTCTCTCTCTTAGTGGGGAAAACGTGTCGCCGAAGAGAACTCGGAGCTGCTGTTCTGCGGTTCAGTCCTTCTGGTTCCTTTGTCTTTGGCGTTTTCTCATTGACCTCTTGAATACATCCACTTCGGTTTGCAGATTTTCCATCATGATTGCGGCTATTTAAACATTTGATTATCAAAACGGGCTCAAGCGGGCTGCATTGATTCCTCAAGACACAGAACATGCAAACAGCAAAGGTGAATAAATACAAAATCACAAGCATTTGAAAAGGGTACAAATGATATACGGCATAAGGAACCCAAATACCTGGTGTATTGAGAGAGGTGGTTTGTTTGGGGGGCACTGTGAAGGAGAGGACCGCCACTGGGAAGAGTTGGAGGATTCTTAGGATCTCCCTCCATTGGACAGACTAAACTTTACTGTACCAAGGCTAACCCTCCAGTTGAGTCTGTAACAAAACAAACACATGGTCATGGAAAGTACAGACACAACACCATAACTCTTAACAACAAACGTGTGTCTCAACTAAAGACAATAGCCTACAGATTAGCTCGCTTGCTGGATTCCATAATGCAAAAAGCTACCTGTAGCTCCATAAAACTAAAAGATCAGTAGGCACCGGGTAAAGCCGTTACAAGTGGCATAGTGTGCTTTGCTTTCGTTTTGTTCCAGATCATCTTCACACAATTTCAAACACATCACGTTTTTGTCGTCATGGGGATGCATTAACAAATCAAAGCGTTTGTTTCAAAGAAACATTGTTCGCAAAATGTATAGCTCGTTATGAATCAACAAGCTGCCTTGCCCGCTCGATTACATTGCAATGGCAGGGGTGAAACGAACCCAGCAGCGTGTAAATCGGTTTGAGTAACGATGATGCTGTTTGTGCGGTGCAGAGGCAAGAAGTTTCGTGCGCGGTCTTTTAGCCTCTATGCCGATACTGTAAAGCTTGCAATGTCGCACACCGAGTCAAGTAGGCTATGTTTTTCGTGCTCGTTAAATCATACTAGTGATTATATTATGTCTGTTCGCTACAAAAAAATATCTAAATGGCTACATACAAGAGAACTCTACTATGCTATTGTACTGTCACCTGTAGACGTACTACGCAGTAATTAACGTTAGCTAGTAGAAAGCTAGGCTAACTTACTAGAGTACTTCGAGACATTCCGGCTACGTATTTACCTCTAGTTCAAAACAACATATACTCCCAATTTGCTGATTACAGTAACAGCAAGTCCTATTAAAATATTAAAACGGAAACTCACCATACTAATCCGGTTATTATGAAGAAGCAGCATGTAGATGGCTAGCAGTAGCACGTACACTGAACTTGTATTGTAAATAGACGCCGGACGGCGCCCTGCCATTTCGTTGGATATCCGTTCTTGAAATCCAAAGAATTAACATATCGATTAGCCAATCAGGGCTAAGTTTCATGACAGGATACCCCGTGGTCCTGAAATCTAACCAATGGATGCGCAAAACAACTACACAGACCCGTGCTCAGTACGGTCGACCAATGAAAATTTGAGCATGCAGACTTCGCGTAGACATGTTTTGTGTTTATGGGTCCTTCGAGGTCAGCCACATCGCGACAGTATTGGGAAATGTTGGCCCGTTATGAAGCCGCTCCATCCGTCGTGCGTACTTTGTAATTAATACGTGTCAACCCCTGTGGCCTTAAACGAACTCAAATGTTAAGTTAGGTCTAGGATGAATATATAATTGACCCTTGGTTTAGGTAGGTGTCCATCCTGCATGTGAGTCATACTCATAAACATTTAAGTAGAAGCGCTAAAATTAGTAGTACAATTTAGTACTTTCACATTCATAGATTTAACACTTTGCAGCCACACCCAACCCAACCCACCCCTGCCACACACACACACACACACACACACACACACACACAGCTTAATCATGCTGGAATCAGTCAAATCATTGATAGATATAATTTGTTTATTAAAAAAACCAAGAGGGGTAGTGTGCAGTAAAGGACCAGCACACTTCATCTTTTCAAAGGTAATGGAGGGAAAACCACGTGTAAGGTATTAGCATGTCAAAGCATGTCAACAGTTCATGTATAAAGCTCAAAGTCGAGTCTCTTTGAATTATAGAACTGAGAACCTCCATCATCCACCTTCCTGCAGTAAACACCATCTTTGAAGTAGCCTTCATCCACCCAGTCCTGAATAACAGACGGAACACATTAAGGTGGTCACACAGCCACATATACAGATATATTTCTGAGTTAAGACCGGCAAGCTAAACATACATTTACGTTGATTACATTGCATTGTTGGAATACTTTCTTTGCCATTAGTACACCAAGTTAGATAAACCGTCATACCTGCATCTGTTGGCTGGTGAAGGGGCCATAGAGTTCAGAATTGTCCTTGTTCTCCCATTTGTACTCCCACATTACTTCATCACTCACTGGCAAGAAAAGAATATTTGCAATTTTAATTACACCAGTCTTTTCATTATATCACAGGAAAACTCACATCTACGTTAGATTTTTACTGACTTTTCTCATCTTCCTCTTCTTTGTCCTGTGATCTGCTACTGCGCTTCTCGTCAATTTTGTCTGCAAACATGTCGAGCTCATCTTCCTCCTCGCTCCCCTCAAGAGTAGCCCTCTTCTGTGACTTCTTGTTCATCCCCTTCAGTATGTAGGCTAGTTTTTCATAGGTCTGCTGGTATATTTCAAACATGCCACTCCCGACCAGTCTGTCTGCGAGGGCAGTGAGTCTGTCAAGCTTCTCTGCATCCCTGTTGGCCACTTCTAACTTGTCATCGATCTCCCTGAGCTTGCCCTTCTTGCGGACCCCTAGACCTCCGAGTCGACGGAGTCCCGCGGCAACGGTTTCCCCCGGTAACAGCATTCCCAGCAGAGCCTCGGTGAGCTGGTACTGCGTGAAGGAAGCCAGCGGGTCCTCGGCAGGTTCCTTCTCCCCTTCTTCCTCTTCGTCGGTGTTCGCCTGCTGCTCTTCCCGCTGTTTTTCCTCTTCGGCTTCGTCTTCATCCCCGACTCGACGCCTCCTCTTGGCTGAAAGGCCCTTCTTTCGCTTAAAAGGCTGTTCTTTGATTTTGACCTACGAAAGCGAAAACGAACGAATCACCGATTTGTATTTTCACATTTCTAAAAGTGTTTAGCAAAATGACTATGAGATCTACTCACCCAATCAATGTTGTCAAGCCAGTTGTCCCTGATATCCTCATCTTTTTTAATGAAGTAGTTTCCCTCAGAGTCAAAGTACCCTTCCTCCATCTCTTCATCCAAGTTGAAGGGAGTGATGGGAACCCCTTCATCACAATCAATTGTTGCAGACTCCTGACCTGAGGCCAAAGTAAAACATTTTGATGTAACATAATACAGAACTTTAATATGTGCTTTATTGAAAGCTAAAGGTGTGTTGGTGCATATATTATTCAGTCAGGAAGATAAGATGTACAGTTGAGGTCACATGGGTAATATATACCTTCTACATCATCACTGGCTAGTATGTTGTATTTGCTGGTCTTCTCACTATCCTCTTCGTCATCCTCTTCATCACTGTCCAGGGAGTGTTTACCCTTAAACCTGGAGCCAGGCCCACTAACATCCTCGCAGATCTGTCAAGATTTCATTAAAAGATTAGTGCATATTAACTAATTATATCCAAAACGGTCTGTTTTGGGATTTCCTTTCAGTCACTTCATCTCTCAGGCAACAAAATATGTAGTTATTCAAACAATCTCATTCTGATCTAAGATACATCAGGAAAAAGGCTTGATAAATATCGTGACACACTGTTATTAAGGGACCAAAAAGTGATGGAAAAATATGTTTACAAAGCAGCACCTTTTTCTTTGGGAGTTCATCAGCTTCAGCAAGCTCGCCCCCCTCGTCATCCTCGAACGTAACTTTCCTTTTCGACATTCTGTTGAAGATAAATACGCTCCCGTTTAGTTCTATATATCTTATATAACACACACACACTTTCAAATTTAGATACACAAAAAATAAAGTGATACGAGATCGGAATTTTCACAGAAACATATAATTGGTTTTGTTTGCAGATAAACAAGAACAGCGTGGACGGCTAACTAGCTCTAGCTACGTCTTGCTGCATTCATAGCACGACAGGTAACATGTATAGTAATGAAAGTACACAAAGGCCGCCGTGCATGTTAATACAAGTATGTTGAACTTAAATATGTACATACATGTTGTTAGCAGCAGAACAGCCAATTAACCAAGATTACCTAACTAACTAGACGGAAAGATATCTGTCTGACGCATAATCTTTAACGGGCGCCATTCATCTGTGAGTGTTTCGGTCAGATCCGGGAAGTGATGTAACGAGTAAGAGCATATTCAAAATCTGCAACGTTCTAAAACGTTTCTAACTGCGTGTGCAACAGCACATATTGTGTCATGTAATAGTCTACTGTAATGCAGATATTGTTGCGCTCTAGTTGAGGTATTATTTTGCACCGTGCCAGGCACTGTAGTTGAGATGCATCATGTGTGCCTGGTAAATAGTTACAGACCGTTAATTGACTGACCACCAAAAAATGTTGGATATCATCTGCCAATGAGTAAAATGTTCAGCAAAATCATTGAATCCCCGAACCCTGGTAATACAATAGTTGAAAGGAAACTAAATCTACAAAGTAATAATGCGCTGCCTATTCGGCTAGGTAGATGTGGGGCGTAGCGGATGTAACGGTGTGTGTCTGTGTGTGATTTAACCTTACAGTCTATGGTTTTAACCTTTAACTTCACTTGAAAAAAAATCTGTCAAAAACATTGACGGAATATAATTAAAATACTTGGAACAAACAAGAAAAACCCAAATTGTAAGTAAATGCTCAAATATTTTGTTAGAGAATAGGGAAGTTAAAGAGACAACCTCAAGTGACAGGTGTACTGTGGGAATGTGAGTAGATTTGGGTCTGAATGAGTTTTGTCCATCAACACAGAGTGGACTCATGCATACAGGATGGAGAATATAGAGTGACAAGGTTTTGTTACCAGGAAGTGGGTCAAGTTATTTATATTTCAACACTCGTCCTCTAGTACCCATGGGAGGACCAGTGTTCGTAACCTGAAACTTTATGTTTAAACATTGTCTTATGTTCCAGACGAGCACCAACCACTGTGCTCCCAAGATTGAAAAGGAATCAAATGAATTATTACCTAATGGCAGAAATGATCAAATCTACATCTTGTCGTGGATGCAGCAGGATATTGTAAGTCGTGCAACATTTGTACACAGGTAAGCTTGGATAGCAGACTGCTAACAGTTTAGGATGGATCCTTTCCAGAACAGCTTGCAGTGACTTGGTGACAGCTCAGTCCTTTGAATGAGCTTATAGCAGAAAGAGGGAACTACGAGAGGATAAGACAGACTTTTGTCATCATCATGTTCTACGGATTGTGAATCAAGAGCCTTGTTCTATATCCACTAATCAAAGGAGTTCAATGAGACTTAATGATGTGCAACTGTATCGTGTCTGTGTGTGTCTCTAAATTGTTGACTCTTGCGTTACATGTTCTATATTTTATTGTGTATTAATACGTACTGCTGTGTCTTGCGATGCAATATGACCTGTTATGAGGTCATAAGGGCTACCTTCCGTAACAATTTTCTTTTGTAGCTGAAATTGAGATGAAGATCCACAAGAAGATTTTAACTCATTACCTATCCTGCACCTCACCTGTTGATAAAGAAGGATATCTCTACAAAAAGGTATTGCCAAATATAACAGTTACAATTTCAGGCTCGAGACATCTCCCCTCAAATAATAATTTTGTCTTTGACTTTCTCCTTAGCTAAGGATTAACTACCTATCACTATCTCTGTACTGATTTATTTGAATAACAGTCATAATATTAATATCATAATGAACGGCATCCAAAACAATATTCTGATACTGTCTCTTTCACAGAACCGTTTAGTATTCTCCCTTTACACTGTTTTTCCACAGAAAGAGAGGAATGCTTCTTACCAGAGACGCTGGTTTGTCCTGAAGGCTAATCTGCTGTTCTACCAGGAGAGGCCAGCAGATCGACATCTGTTGGGTGTGATTTTCCTCGAGGGCTGTGCAGTCCGACACTTTGAGTCTGATGGACAGTTTGCCTTCTCCCTGGTGTTCAGAGGACCTGGCCTGAAGACCTACAGGCTAGCAGCAGAAGACCCTCAGGGCCAGGAGAGCTGGGTAAAAGCCCTGCTGTCTGTCAGTCACTGCTACCTGTCACTGCTGGTGAGGGACCTGGGGAAGCAGTACGAAGGTGAGTCATGTCTGTTTGTGTGCGGTGTGCTGGACATTTGATCATAGGTGTGCTTGTGTTTATGCCTCATGAAGTAGTGGTTCTCATACACCCCTATCGCTGTCGCCAAGCAGAGGCCAAACGAGAAACAGAACCCGGAGATTCACACCAGCGCCCTACTGTGAGTGGTCTGGGCACGAAGGGTCTTAACCAATCCAGGGTCACCCTCAACTCAGGCTCATCCTTCCCCATGCAGGGGGCGGGGCCACTGGTGAGGGAGGGAAGGAGTTTCAGTGCCACTCAGATGTTGCAAGGACACAAAATGCCTGCTAAAGGGCCCAGTAAGAGATCGCCAAAGCTTTGGCCAAAGAGAAATGCACATGTCACGCCACTAAATGGCCCAGTTCCAGCCTACGGGGAATGGCCTATGATTGGCCTGGATTCTCTGGAAGAGTTCAGCACGCTCCACGACTACTACGGCCAAGAGGTGAGGCAGCTGAGGGAAGAATGGAGGAGGAGGAGGCAAGAGGAGAAGGGCCAGATTGAGGACGATCTCTTTGGTCTGGGATGAAAAGTGACATCTCGTTTGAAACGTTTGAATCACACACAAGTCCAGCTCTAGTATTGAGATATGTACAGTACAATTGCATTTTAAAGTATTTTAGTATATGTTGACTTGTTTTAAATATTAAATTATAAAGGAATGTGAAAGATGTGAAAAATAAAACATGGATTGAATGGGTTTGTGTTAAGTGATTTACAACTTCCCATCATCAGCTCCACAAACAAACACCATTGACACTGTTACCTCTTTATTTGTATATTGCTGGACAGTGAACACTTAATATACTGTTTGACTATTATACGTAACAAAAAAACATTTCAAACATTTCCCAAATTACCAGAAGCCCACTCACACACTACAAACACACCAAGCAAATCCCCCCCTTCCCCTGCTGTAGATTTAGAAAGCAACCGTTCAACAGTGAGCTCACAAAAAATGTAGATTTATGAGGTCCACTAGTGTAAGCTATACTAGTGAGTTGTGAGAAGAAAAAGAAACAAGTTAAGATTTCTAGACTCTCAGATTCTCCCCAGAGCATTGGATTTCATCTTTAACCTTTCTGCTGGTGGAAGTGCATCCCCAAACCATAGCTCAAGCAGAGGCCTCCTCCACACCCTGTCCCCTATGGACAGGCTTGCATTCCAATCATCCAAAATGTGATAGATGGGTCCTGTGGAGTGTGTCGAAAAGTATCAAATTTCCCTGAATGTGCAGCCTATATTCAGTCATCTGTATATTAACACCTCCTCACAGTGACAGGATGTCAACAAAGGGCAAGGTGAAGCCTATATATTTTACAACCAAGTTGGTACAATGAGCATACTACTCGAGCTACGTTGGAGAGACTGACACAAATCTCAGTTCAGTTAATTAAATCACAATTGATTACTTCAGACAATTCAACAAACAACCAATGACAATGATCGTTTGTTTACATCTCATCTCAATTTCCTGTCAATACAGCCTTTTTGGCCAACTGGTCTTGAAAAAATAAGTCGGTAATACATTTAGTTTCTTCAGCCGGAATGGAACACAGGCATGACAACAAGAGGGATACAGGGAACATTCTTGCACCAGCGCAGCGTTAATGAGGGAAGAGCTAAGGTCACACATGGAGGGAACAACTCAAAAGGCAGGCAGCGGGGTGACAGGCCTGGTAAAGGAAGAACAAAGTCTCACTAATCCGAGTGATCAGTGCCCCGGAAACCAGTAAAGATCAGACGCATGACGAGCCTCCACATTCTGACATGGAGAAAGCTTCTCACCTGCAAGAACTACACGAGGCAGAGTCATGCAGATTGATCTAATTACTGTAAGACACGGACATAATACAAGGACAAAGGATACTACTTTGGGAAGTCCTTCTGATTAGAGGCATTTTATATGACAGTTATTTTAGTTTCTTTCTGTGTGAGAAAAGGGTTAGAGACAAGTTTATTTGAGCTATTTCGGTCTTCCTCAGCTGTCCCTCATCATATATGTATATTAACTTCAGAACGTCTGCTGCCCTTAGCCTGCTCCCCTCCCCTCCCTGATAATCGTCTTCCACTTGAGGTTGAAAGTACATGTAGGGGATCTGAGAGAGAGAGGGTGAAACAGAGTAGGAGAGAGTGAGAGTGTGCGTGTGTGCGTGTGCGTGTAAGTGGGAAAGTAAGAGGGAACAGGTGGCAATGTTCGCTTGTTTGAAGCCATAACCACAGAGGAACTCTTAAAATCTAAATATGTCAAAAATGAGCGTGGTCAGAGGTTAATAGAGCATTGTGTTTTTGACTGTTGCTGATTGCCACCCCAAAAAAATTGTGAAATTTGAAGTGAAATTTGAAAGAAAAAAAATCGCCAATGATTTGCAAAGCTTTCTCTTATAGTATAAGCTGAATCCTTTATTGCAAATGTTGGACTCGTACAGCTAAGATGAAAGTGTAAATGCAGAGTGCACCATGATACAGTAAATATTATAATGCAGAAGAACATTCATGCTATGTGGAATCATTATTTTCAGTCAAATAGAAACAGAACACGAAATGAGAAAATTAAATGGTGTGGATACACAAAACCAAGGAGAAACATTTGAATGAAAGATAAAATAAGCCTTTCCAAGTTGCCAAGACTACGAAAAAAGAGCGTATTTTAATCTGCAACCAGGACATCACATGCCAAAAATAAAGCCAGTGAGTGGCTTATGTGCTACCCAACAGGGTGATGGAGATAGAAGATTTGGAGGGAAGGGAGGGTGGCAGGATTGTGTCCAGTGGCCTAACTAGTCTCCACGTCCTGAATGTCCATATTAGTCCACGAGAGACATGGAACCTATGGCCTGGTCCCTGAGGCATCGGGTTCAGTTCATTCCAAGACTCCTGTCTATTTCTGATCTCCTGTAAGGTGATAGCTTGTCCCTCATTCTGCCTGTCCCTTCACTTTTGCCACCAACTCATCCTTAGCCTTACTCTCTCTCTCTCTCTCTCCCTCTTTCCCTCTCTCCCTCTCGCTCTCTCTCTCTCTCTCCCTCCCTCTCTCTCTCTCTCTCTCTCTCTCTCTCTCTCTCTCTCTCTCTCTCTCTCTCTCTCTCTCTCTCTCTCTCTCTCTCTCTCTCTCTCTCTCTCTCTCTCTCTCTCTCTCTCTCTTTCCCTCTCTCCCTCTCGCTCTCTCTCTCTCTCTCTCTCCCTCCCTCCTCTCTCTCTCTCTCTCTCTCTCTCTCTCTCTCTCTCTCTCTCTCTCTCTCTCTCTCTCTCTCTCTCTCCCCCCCCCCACACACGCTCTTTTTCTCATCCCGATCCAAACTTGAGGTTGTGGCTAAAGTTAGCTTGGCATACAGAGTATATAAGCCTTGTGAGATCGGTGTCTGATGCGGCTTCACATAGTCTTCTCTTCTTGACCATCCAAACCTCCACACAAACCGTCTCGAGATGGTGAGTATCACCAACGCTTGTCTCTGCTGTTGTACCTGTGTAGCTGCTACTGGGAACACCCCTGCAGGGGAAACTGAATCAACCCCTCAGGAATAACACACTCAGTTCTTTACGTTCGTGTTCGTTTTGAGATTTTTCATCTGATATTTTGGATTTTTGGCTTTGTTCCTGGACATAGATTATCCATCATCCACAGTATACATTTAAATAAGAATAATTGTGATGTGTGCAAAGCATCAATCGGAGAAATAAAAAAAATTGCCAGTGTTGGCCAAGTTTATGGTTTATTATCCGAAGTATTAGTGTAACTTTTGTTTAGTAACCAGGAAGATGTAAAACAGTTTGATGGTTGTGAATTCATTAGTTGTGAAATTAAGTAATCTAGTAGTTGACATTATCCATGCAGTTAAGAAAAACTGATTAGCATCATATCCCACCTATCGTAAAACACAGCTTAAGCATCATCGCAGATAAACACGGTAGTCAGAACTGGATGAAACCTCTACGTAAACATCATAAAGGAAACCCACACACACCATGTGACCCCAGTTTACACTGAGGGTTATAGTTTAAGCAGGGGCATCTTGAGGGTGATTTATTGCTGCTGCCGCTAAGTTCTTCATGTGTTTACTCCCCAGGCACCAAAGAAGGCAAAGAGGAGGCAGGCAGCAGGCGAAGGTGGCTCCTCCAATGTCTTCTCTATGTTTGAGCAGAGCCAGATCCAGGAGTACAAGGAGGTGAGGATTCTCCCATCTCAGAGCACGAGATATCACCATTCTTTATTTACCTTTTGCGTCTTTAAATCAGTGTCTAATGAGAGGTCGGTCAAATAAGGGCTGGTTTAAGAGGATGCATTTTCACAGCAGTTGCTATTCTGTTTGTCCTCTCTCTCTCTTTCTCTCTCTCTCTCTCTCTCTCTCTCTCTTGCTCTCCCAATTTAATAAACGTCAGAATGTCATTATGAAAAACATAGTAATGTCTGTCACCCTCTGCGGCGCGCCAAACCTCCCTCTCCTCTGACCCCGCAGCTGTCACTCAGCGCTCCTCTTATGTCCTGCTGCTGAAGGCTGCATGTTTCAGTTCAGCACAGCAACTGGCATGCTGAGGCCTAGACAGAGGAAAGCAGAGGGTCAGAGAAGGGAGGAGTCGCTTTGCAAAAGCAACGGCTTTAAAAACACGTCTAGCGTTTAACAAAGAAAATTACTGATTTGTTCAAGGAAATATTTTCTGGAATGATTGGCTATCATCCATAACCATGTTTTTTTTGTGTCTATGATTGGGTTCTTGTTTGGGAATTTGGGATTCGGGTAGATGTGTGTGAGGCAAGAGGGTGGGCAAGTTGTATGTAGAAATGGTGGGAGATGAAAAGAGAGGCGAAAAGGGTTGGGTAACTGCACAGAGGGGGCGGTTGGGAGTAGTATTGGATTATGATGGGCTGTCTGTTTGTGACGCGTTGTCAAGGGATATGGGCTCAGAGTAGAACAGGAAATTCTTGGTGCTGTAATTGATACAGACTTCTTAAGTGCCACTTAGGGAATGTCTGACATGAGCATTGGGATGGTCTTAACACTTTCCGCAGATGGAGGGACGGGAGTGGGAGAATGTGTGTGTGTCTATTGTCGCGCTGGGAGTCTGTGTACGTGTATGAGAGTGTGAGCGTGACGAGTGTGGGTGATGAGTAAGACCCAGTCCGAGGGGGTCATCTAAGGTTTCATAGACACAAGAGACGAGGTTCCTAGCCAGCCTGAGACACCGAGACAGGCAGCGTAAAGGAACGAGACAGCTGTGCTCCAAAGCTTGCTTCTTAAATTAACACATAAGAAGATAGAAAAAGTCCCTCCTAGATCCCTTCAGGCTTATCTAAACCTAGCATACCAAAGGGTCACGAATAACACGACAGTTTGTCATATGCTGCCAGATGAGTTCACACAATAAGAGTTCTACCAGTTCTACCGAGTCTGTGACTGAACCCGAACTTTTCTTCATCCACGTTCAAGGTGATTATATGCTGTAGTCAAGGTGATCATGTGCTGTAGTTAACCCCACTTTCTGTCTCCGCACTAGGCTTTCACAATCATTGACCAGAACAGAGACGGTATCATCAGCAAGGATGATCTGAGGGACGTGCTGGCCTCAATGGGTGAGAGCACTGATTCATCATCACATCCCCAACAGACAAATACGTGCTCAAACGTAGCATGGACGTGTGTGTGTGTGTGTGGGGGTTATACTAGGTGCTAACCCCCCCTCTTCCTGCTTCATAGGCCAGTTGAACGTGAAGAACGAGGAGCTGGAGGCTATGGTAAAGGAAGCCAGCGGTCCCATCAACTTCACAGTCTTCCTTACCATGTTCGGAGAGAAGCTGAAGGGTCAGTTTGTCAGACTTCTTGCTTTTTGGTTGTAGCGTGAACTGCAGGCTGCTACATAGGACACACTGCCAGAACTGAGGACAGTGTGTTAGTGTCAGTTGAGAATCCTGACCTTCTCTGTTGCTCCTCAGGTGCTGACCCCGAAGACGTTATCGTTTCCGCCTTCAAGGTCCTCGACCCCGAGGCAACCGGATTCATCAAGAAGGAATTGTGAGTATACCTTTTACTCACTTCAATCCTTACAGATTCCCAATCGTTTCAAGTGTGTTGCATTCATACATCTAGACATACGGCTTCAGACGACTGAAGGCCCCTTCTTTTCTTTCTTTCCAGCCTTGAGGAACTCCTGACCACTCAGTGCGACAGGTTTACCGCAGAGGAGGTACAGTGGCAACAATGGACGTTGAGATCATGGTGATTTCTCACGATTTTTTGGACCCAGTTTGTCAGTGTTAACCCTTCCTGCTACTGTCTCCCTCAGATGAAGAACCTGTGGGCCGCGTTCCCCCCAGATGTGGCCGGCAACGTAGACTACAAGAACATCTGCTACGTCATCACACACGGAGAGGAGAAGGAGGAGTAAAGAAACAAGTTTGGAGAATATAAAAACAGCATCCCTCGCCATTCTGATCCTCACATCCTCCCCTGTCCGGCTTTAAAACCTTCCATCCTTCCTACCCTTCATGTGCTCACGTGCTCCGGCTCTCAGGCTCACACATTTGCTCAAAAGACTTATGTGAGAGAGACAGACGCTCGTGAGAAGTCTATGTTTGTTTATGGGGAAATGGGATTATTTGCAATAAAAATGATCTTGTAACATTATCTCCATACATCCTCTTTCTCATCCTCTTTCTCATCCTTTTGAACCCTCTTTCCCATCACCTTTCTGTCTTTCCTCAAGAGACGGTTCACCATGTGAAGCGCTTGATGTGTGCGAGTGAATATGTGCCTCGTTTCCAACTCCGTACGTTGGCCTTAAGGAGCTACATAAACACAGCGAGTTTTATCTCACCGCCGTGGTAGACCATGGGTGTTCACCCGATGTTGAATGATGCACCTCCTCGCACTCAGAGAGAGACAAACAGAAGAGTCTCATTCCACATATTAGAAGAGATTCTCTTCCGCAGAAAAAAGATAATAGGAGAGACGGGATTTCAAGGAGGAATTGGGTAGAGGAAAACGTGGTCTCCTTAAAGCGACGACCACTTTTTCCTCAAAGTGAGAAAGGCCGCGAATGAGAGGAGGGAAGAGACCGAAAGAAAACATACTTTCTTCGCATCGTTTCCCTCCTCTCTATTCTGACTTTCCTCTCTGTTTGCTGTCTGTTTTCCTGGAACTGGACTTACTTTCCCCACCTTCCCTGAAACTCCCCTGTAAGAATAAAAGGGACAAACTGTGAATAAAACACCCTTTCCTTTTTGTATACTAGTGTCTCTGTTCATATCACTTGTTCTGGGGAGAAAGGGTTTTAACGAAATGCTCTTGGCCCTTAGCATGTGTATTGAACAAGCTCTGTGAGTGAGATACACCATGAGTCTGGCGACTAGCGACCCCTAGTGGACATCACACTAGTGTCAGGAAAGATTTAAGGGATTATTGTATTACCCAGTTTGCAGTACAGACTCCCTCGGGCATGTGAAAACAGACATAATAAAGATACATTTACTTGTTGTCAAGAATGAGAGGAGGCATGATGCTTTAATATATTATGGTTTATTACTCGTCATCACAACTGTCATTATCATTATTTATTAAATACATAATGTAGATCTTATTCTGCAGTTAGGGATTGAACTCAATTATCTATGATTTTATTCTTTTTTTTTCGCCACCAAAACAGTTTCTTGTAAACATAAAAACACAGAAGACATACATATAGCAGGGGGGAAACAAACGAAAATACATTAAAGAAATAAAATACTTAAAGAGAAATGAATCATTGGGACCTTCCCGATTGACAGCAATAAAGCATGCAGATTTCAGAACCCAAATGTCACCGCTGGTTCTGCCTTACTTCAACAAGAGAACTTTCAATTATGTTTGAAGCCTTGTGAAGAAATCAAGAACCTATGACATATCTCTAGAAGACTGAGGCCCTGCATGAAGAAATATTGCTATGTCCTAATCGGCCCCTGAATTTTCAAGAGTGCTCGGATCTCCGGAACCTTCCCGATCTCCACTGATGCCAGCGTGGACACCAGAAGCTGCATCTCTAAAGATGAAATCAGTGTTGCTTTGCAAAGTCCTGTGCTTTAAGTAAGTTTGCATAGACATGTTCACGTCAACTTCACTGAGCGATTACAGCCCAATGGCGATTCCGGAAGGACTGGATGCAAAAACGTTAAGTGAAAGAGGCGGGTGAAATAGCAACGTAAGTCTGGGGTTGTTACACAACATGTAGTAAGTGACAACCTTAGCAGTCCATATGGAGGACATTTTGCCTATGATTACATAAAAGTCCCTCTTCACCTCGATCACAAAAACAGTACAGAAGACCACTCTAAAGTGTATCAATTTCACCTAGTGGCATTACAGTAACTATCTAGCACAGTCCTTCAAACAGACTGCAGACAGTACCACCTGGTGTATGCACAAACAGGTTACAAAACACTGAGTGTGAATTAGTTAGGGAGTTAGTCCATAAGTCATTACGATGGTTAAAATATACTGTAGAGAAAAGAACCTACATGTGCAGATCTTCAGCTACAAACCCTTCCAGAGCTGAGGGCACCACCTAGTGGCTATATGTAGTCACTACACAGTCTGATTGATACCTTCAACAGTACATCTACGACCTTTGAATCCACAAATGCATACACTTACAATACTAATCCAAACTGTTTCATTTGTGGCCAATTCCCCATTCTTCCCCTAGACAGACGGGTTTAACACTGGAGTTCAACAAATGACTAGTGAACCTAAAATGACCAAGATCTATGACCCAAAATGTGATTTATGAAATAAACACATGGTTTGTTGTGTAAGTGTATGATACCGAAAACAAAACAGTCCCGAAGAAACAAGAGTAGTCATTTTTGTTACGATCATCTTACCTTAGACGTTAATACCCTACAGGCAGCCATTCCAGTCGATAAGGTGTCCCTTGCTCACATACAAAAATAGCAGTCAAATCCAAAATAAAGAATACATAATATATAGTAATCTGCTTAAATTAACCAACTTTATACATAAATACATTGGAGCCTGAAGGGTCAGTTACAGTACATTGGCACACCCCTAGTAAACAGAGGGGTCCTAAAGGCGCAGATTCAGGAGATGAAACTAGCTAACCAGAAGTGACTCAAGATCTGCAATAACATGCCAGAACAGGAGTGGTCAACTTTAGTGGTGCTTTGTGATGGGGTTGTGCAACAAAAAAAAAGAATACCGTTGTAATCCTTCGTTCACAAATAAATGAAAAACAAAAAAAACACACAAACAAAACAAAAAAATCTATCAAAAATCACATTCTAATGGGCTAATAAAATCATCACCCTTATTATTTGGCTAATTTAAAAATATATAATTTATATACATTTCCTTTCCCTAAAAGCAAGAAAAGAAAAAAGAAAATACTGTTTTGACATTTGGTCTAAAGGGCAAATTCAGGGTAGTCACTGAGAGTACAATTTAAGACCGGTAATGTTAACTGGTGGGCCAGTGTTCACTTACCAGAAGCCAAATCTAATCATCTATCACTGCAAGAATATCTAAGAGAAGGCTGCTACAACAAGAGAAACCATTGAAATTATCCCAGTGTGGTTGTTGTCAGGGACACTATACACACGTACAGTACAGTACATTTCACCAATAGTCAGGAAATATCCATGCAAGGTTCCAGGTTCTGGTTGTTAATACCTCTATTGCCTTCCCCTACTTATCCCAGTGTGGATCTCTCTGTTAGCCTGACCTACTATCATCCTCCTATTCTGAAATGAGAGGGAGGGAACACGATGGTGGAACAGAGGGCGATCAGACGAGACAGAGAGAGAGAGAGCAGAGAGGGAGAGAGCAGAGAGGGAGAGAGCAGAGAGAGAGAGAGCAGAGAGAGAGAGAGCAGAGAGGGAGAGAGCAGAGAGGGAGAGAGCAGAGAGAGAGAGAGCAGAGGGGGAGAGAGGGAGAGAGGGCTACAACACAGAACAGTAACACATTTCACTACACTACTAAGGCACACATTCACACACGAACACTTAACACTACAATAAATATATCCTCCCAAACATCCAATTACAATATTACTACCATCACTGTCGTCAGTGCCTGGAATGGAGACATTTAAACGGTTTTCTTCTTTTTCTTCCAGGCCTTGACCTGACAACAAGTGAGAGATTAAACTGTAAGTGGGGAACCAAGGATCCACCGTGGACAGGGTGGTCTATTTACACGACTTATGGCACCATCGAATCTCCGTCCAACTCCTTCTAACCCGCGATCTCGCTCCACAGCCATTAGTCCAAATAAAAACAAGATTTAAATTCAAACTTTAAAAGAAAATTGAGATGATGACTGTGTGGGATCCTGTTAGCCATACAGCCTGTTTTCCAGTTACACAAACCAAACATGTCCCCTCTAACTAATTCAACTCGTTGATTAAGAAAGTGTGGGGGTGGTGAGGCCTAAGCCCCTCAGTGCTCATAAAACCACGATCCAGTTTGTTCCATAATAATCCTTTGAGTAGTCTTCAGGGTGCAGTACCGTCCCGTCGACCCCCCCCCCCCCTCTTTCCGCTTCTTGGGGTCTTTTCTTCTCGCCCCTTTTTCACTCAACTGGAACGGCGGTCGAGAAACTAGGCCGAATCTCTTGGTGCAGCGCCTCCATTATTTTCCTCCGCCTCTCCCCCTCCTCCTCCTCCACCCACCTTGTCCTTTTTCTTCCCCCCTTTCTCCTTCTTCTTCTCCTTCTCCGCCCTCTCTTTCTCCTTCCTCTGTCTCTCCTTCTCGGACTTCTCCTTCTCCTTCCTCTCCTTTAGTTTCTGCTTCTCCTCCTCCTTCTCCTTCTTCTTGTCCTCCTTGCTCCTTTTCTTCTTCTTCCCGTCTTCTTCCTCTCCCGCTGCTGCTCCTCTTCCTCCGTCCGGGCGGGGCGGCAGCACCGCGTTATTGGCGGTGGGCGAGGGCAGGGTGGGGGTGATCTGCTCAGAGACCACCATGGAGGAGGGGGAGAGGCGGGGGGGCTGGGGTTGCTGGGTCAGAGCAGGAGCCCCAGGCTGTGCCGGCGCTGAGGATGCTGGCAAGGCCTGGGCGGGAGCAGATGCGGAGCCGGGGGAGGGCACCGCCAGAGGGCTTTGAGGTGCCCGTGCCTTGGTTCCAGCCGCAGACATGGGTGGTGGTGGTGTGTGGATGGGAGCCCGGCTAGGGCTGGAGGCCGCTACAGAGGGGTGTTGTGGAGGTAAGGCCTCCATTCCTGAGCCCCCAGAGAAGGAGCCCTTTTTGGGCTGGGAGCGGAAGGGGAGCTTGGACTTGCGGAAGCCGGGCAGAGAGAGCAGGCTGGAGGAGGCCCTGAGGGGGCCGGGAGGGGGGATGGAGGCCCCCAGGAAGGAGAAGCTGCCCCCTGAGCTGATGGAGGCAGCCCGACGCTTGTGCTCATGGATGGCCCTCGTCCCGTGAAGGCGGCGGCTAGGCTGGTGGGTCAGCTCCCCCCGGGACTCCCTCCACTTCCTGACCTGGACACTGCACTCCCTCTCTATCAGGGCCTCGGTCACCTCCATGGAGACGACCTACGGAAACACAAGAGAAGAAGCGTCCGCAGGAAGTTATTAGAATAGATCCAGACATCACACACACGCGAGCTGGCTGACTCGCCTAGCTGGTGTCGGTGAGTAAGAGCAGGCCTGCGTTTAGGGAACACGAGCCCGGGCGTGTGGGTGTGTTTGTGTGTAAAACAGGATCCCAGAGCTCCCACCTCATGCACCAGTAGATCCTCTCTGATAGACTCGGGGGGGATGTTCCTCAGGCGCTCCATGGTCTCGTACATGCCCTGAAGCTCCCTTAGCTTGTCCACAGACCCCAGCATCTGTTTCAGCAGCACCAGGCCCACCCGGAACACGATCTTCACCCCTGCACCCACAGTGGGAGTTAGACACACACACACACACACACACACACACACACAATACTGTAACAGCGAGGCCAGTAGCTGTGAGGACACGCGCGGCTTACCTTCGCAGAAGAACATGTCCCACACGCGTAGCACGCAGGCCCACGGCAGGGTGCGCGAGAACACACACATGAACCACTCGGTCATGTACAGGATGGGATCGATCTTGAACTTCTTGAGGTGACGGTAGGCCATGGGGCACACTCGCCTCAACAGGGAGAAGAAGATCTCTCCGTCCAACTGAATCGCTTCCTTCAATACGGAGGAGAATGGATGAGGAGGAGGAATGGAAGAAGAGAGGCGATGAGAAATAACACACAGAGAGAAGTGGAGGGACAGACAGAGATGCTGGAAGAACCGGAAAGCGTGTGTGTGTGTGTGTGTCTACGAACTCACCAGGCCGGCACTGTAGTAACCAGGAAGGTACTTCTCACATATCTGCACCAGACACCAGAAGGCTTGCTGCAACACACACACATACACAAATGACTAAATCACACCTCCGCACCCCCCCCCCATCTCTGTCCCATGAACATCTACAGAACAGCGCCAAGACAGCCATGTGTGGTGACGTCCCCCCACTCCTAGGGGGTGCGGCTGTCCCAGCCTGCCCCTCACCTCGGCAGGCATGTGCATCAGCAGCACAGCCGCTACTGGAGCCTGGGCCTGGCAGTAGCCCTCGTCAGGACGGTAGACAGTGTAGGCCTTCAGTATGCGGTACAGGTCCTGCTGTCTGGAGCCCCAACGAGATGCAAAGAGAAGGGGAACACGGGTCATGATATTACGATCGCTGTCAATGGTTCTGTACGTTCTTAGCTACGAGGCGTGTCATCCACCGCAGTGCCCAGAGGAAGTTTAGTCTGTTACCCATGTCCACCACGAGCCGCAAACATCTCGTGAAAGGGGAACTGTCTGTGCAGGTCCTTCTCTATGATATCCAACCATTTCGGATCTCCCGGCTCCCTCTCCAACTCCTACACACAGACAGACAGGCAAAGAGAGAGTTGGAATTCACAAGGTTTTTTTGTTGTTGTTGTTGTTCCTCAGCCATGGGATACATACAGTAAATCGGATCAGTAAAGCAATGAACTATGTTGGGCAGTATCAAATATAAGATGATCCAGCTCTGGTTAAGTGAAGGGCAGGCCGAGTTGTATGGGTGTTAAACAGAATGCAAACAAACAGATATGATACAGTGTTTCCCACAGATTAGAAAGCAATTTGTGGCGGTGGTGGGGGTTCAAAAATTATTCCTTCGTTAATAATTCGTTACACAAGTTTTTTTTTTATTAAATAGGCTATATATGTATTATGTTGGATGCTGTCCTCTTCTACTCTTTCTTCAATGCCTAACAAATTTATCTCTTTCTCTCCCTGACCCTGTCTTTCTGCTTGAGCACAGACATCCCAAGTCTCCCGGAAGTGTCCCGCATTTAAATAACGGCTCCCTGACGCCCGCAAATGCTATACATTCTCCCGGAAATCAAGAATTTTGTATTTAGAGCGAGCGAGAGACTTTCCAATGGTCATTTCTGGTACTGACAGGTGCATATTGCGCGTCCTGTTTGTCCTCAACTTTCCTAGACTTTTAGCTACGGTACTAATGCTGAAGGCTCGCTGATATCGCATAGCGTCGTTGCTAACGTGTGCTGACGTTGTGACTGTGTGTGTATGTGAGAGAGACGCGTGAGTGACAGAGAGACGGAGGGAGAGCAGGGAAAGGAAATGCAGCTGAACGAATACGCTGCGTGTTTTAAATAGCGTTAAAAAAAAATGTGATAACGAAACTCAATATGTGGCGGCCGGTGTTGATTCTGTGGCGCACCGCCACAAATTAGTCTATGTGTAGGAAACACTGTGATAGCTTGTCTCCAGGCCCCGCTCAGACCAGACCTCCAGCCTGGTTGTGAAGGTAGTCCAAGACAGCCAGGATTACAGGCCCAGATAAGAGGCTTAGAGCTGGATGCATTTATGCCAGCCCCCCCCTTCGCACCCCTGGGAGTTTTAATTTCCCTAATAATCCACAGCTACCTTATCACTGCAAGTTTAAAAAGACACAATTCTCTTCAGAAATGACATTCCCATATGAAACAAGAGCTGTTAAAGAACCGTGATTTCATGGCTGTGAAGGTGCTGACAACGTGAACTTGTCCATCCGCGCATGTCTGCTTTGAAGTGCTCGGTCCAGAACGGTCGTGTTTTGCGCCGTTTCAAGTGTTGGTGAGAGAGAATGTGTGGGCTGTCATCCGTACCTCGAACTTGCCCGGGTTTTCATCCAGAAGCTGTTTGCTGTTGGAGAGGAGTTGCCAGGCTTTGGCCCTGAGAGAGGAGGGGATCCCCTTTCTACAGCGTAGCTTCACCTGCGGAGGGACGTCGCACACACACACACACACACACACACACACACACGCTCTATAAAACACCCAGTCTAGTCCTTAGGGTGCATGCCCAAACCCCAAAGACAAGAGGAGAGGATACCTTCTGGAAGCGCCTGGAGACCCACTTGTCCCAGTTGTTAAACATATCAAGCCACTTCATCTCTCGCTGGCGAGCCACATCGATTCGAAGATCCTTTTCACTGTAACAGAGATATTTGCTTATTCAGACTCCAAACATTAGGATCACTGTGGAATGAAACATATCAGGGACTGATCGGCTCAAAGTCGGTCTGTTCTGCACATGCTCCTTCAACAGGACACTGAAGCTGACCGATATAGTAAACTTCCCTAGCCCCCTTTTTATTCAGATTACAAATTCACAACAGGGGAAGAGCACTTGGCACTTAATATAAGAAGCCAGATGGGAATAGGGAGAGGCCAGAGGGGTGAAATGAGACATACAGTCAGAACATACTGAGTCACTAAAGCCCTCTCAGCACTATCTGACTCACACCAAGGGGAGAGGAAGGACAGGATATTGAGTTTAGGCAGGCTAGACGACACAGGCAGAGAAAAAAGGGAGGAACAGAGGCATCACTCAGGGGAGGACCCTAAACATAAAAGCTAAACAGATAACCAAAGAAGAAGTTAGATTCACGGAAGTGCAATCCAGATCTGGTAACGTCACACAAATAAAAGAGTCAGAATTGTTAACTTATGTCGTAACGCTGTCAGACACAGCAGCCATGTCTTACCATGGCCCTATGCTGTTGGAAATATATACACACTTGTAATATAGAATGATAAAAGTGTTTTTTGTGATCAAGCAGGACCAACCAGTCGTCCCCCCAGACAGCATTTGTGTCTTTCAGGGGCGTACCCACCCGTCCTCGCTGTACTGATTCCCGCCGAGGAAGCCATACTTGTCCGTGCGTCTGACGGCCTGGCCGTTGACCTCCGAGTCAGAGCCCACGGAGCTGCCATCCTCCCCCAGCCCAGAGAGGGACTCCAGGGTGCCAGACATCATGCTGGCTGACTCTAGGTAGCTGAGGCTGTCAAGGGCTGGACGGGGCTGAGAGTTGGGCAGGGAGAAGGGGGGAGCTGGCTCCTGGATCACCAGGACTGGGGGACTGGGAGGCACCCCTCTGGAAGGGCTGTTGGGTGGCTCCGAGCCTTTGAATGGAGTGGGTGTGTTGGGTAACTGACACTGGATGGGGGATTGAGGTTGAGGGTTATCGCCTTCTTGTGGTGGCAGGGGCTTTTCGTCTTCAGCGACTGGACCTGAGACTGGACCTGTGGCTGAAGCTGGGGCTGGACCTGTGGCTGAAGCTGGGGCTGGACCTGTGGCTGAAGCTGGGGCTGCGATTGTTTGGGTGGGATCAGGGGGAGGAGGGGTAGGAGCAGGGGCTGCGGGGGCTGGAGGGGCTGGGGGGGCTGCGGGGGCTGGAGGTGGGCTCAACACAGACTGAGCATCCCCAGTAGTTGGATTAAGGGTCTGGGTGACGTGAACACTCGGGTAGAGATTAGGACTAGGATTAAGATCAGGGGGAGGGGACGTCTGCTCTACTGCCACTTGGGCCACTGGCTTACTTGGGACGAGTACAGAGGGCTCTGTAGGGGCATTTATCATCTCCCAACCCGCTGGGTCACTGCCCTCCCGCGGGGCAGCGAACCCTGGGGTCCCCTCTCTCTCTATTCCCATGCCTCTCAATCCATCCCTCTGTGGCACATCTTCATCTATGAGTGGTAAGGCAGGACTCTCTAAAGCTACGTCTGGTAGAAGTGGTTTGGGTTCTTTTTGGGGTGTCTCTTGCGCATGTGTTTCTGGAGCCTGTCCCATAGGAGATGCAGAGGGAGCACCCATTAGGGCGTAGAGAGATGATTTGGGGGTGGGGGCAACCTTGGTGGACTCTGGGGCAGGGCTGCTGGGGGCAGGGAGAGCAGTGGAGGACAGGGGGGTGGGTGCAGAGGCATGGGGATCTCCTAAAGCTGAAGGTGAGGGGGTTAGGGTGGAGATTTCGGCCATGGTGTCTCTTTGATCTCACCTTGACAGATGGAAGAGACAGACATAGGTGTATTACGACACTACAAGCAAATACATTGTCTGTTCAAAATACACATGATCACAGTGCACACAACGTTTGTAAAATACCTCCTTAGTACTGTAAATAGTATATTTCGAAAAGATTATTATCCCACCGCACAATAACTGTGTGCAATTTTGTTTACATATATAATTCATTAAACTTACAGTGTCCATATTTGGTTCGGTATTGTTATAATAATACAACGAAAAAGAGAACCAACAGACCACATGAAAAGAGTAGTTTCATTTTAAATATACGGAAATAATTTTAACAGCAGCTTCATGTTTATTGCACTGGAATAGTACTCCAGGCACAGACGTTGTCCCAGCAATCAGAATAAGAGACAGTTCAAAATATCTGTTTAAAATTGGACTGCTTTGTTGTCTGTATTTCGGTTATACAGCAGGAGTTGGATCCATTTAAACCATCACTATAGCTAAACTGTAGATAGCTAACTTAATATCCTCTCGAGGCCTCACTCAAAAACACAGAACTTCCCGATTCAAAACAGTAAAACACACACAGGAAAATTCTATCGTTTCTCAACAGCTAAGGGTCCAACCCTCCCTGTGTCAGGCCCTGGCCATGCCACGGTCCACGGCCTTGCCCATCCATTCCGATACCTCACTGTAGCTCAACTCAGTGCATGAACTCACCCACGGCCCGCGTGTCTACGTCGTGATCGGTCCGGCTGGACGCCCATGGGGTTCTTGTTTGCTTCCCCCCCACAGCTCCGGTTCCTTCAACTCCTCCGTAAAAAAAATCGGAAGTGGGCGAAACCGTATATGCGAAAAGAAGGATAACGAAAGCGTTCGAGCAGTTTAGGAGGCACAATGTCCCCCAAACTAGCCTAGCTTGCTAGCTAACGTTTGCTAGGTTTCTGGCTAATAATTTAGCTATGGTGTTGTTAGCCTAGCAAATTGGCTTCTGTCTGAGTTGGCTAGCTAACTACTCTTCTTAGACATAGTAACAGGAAGCAGTTTTACCTGAAACAGACATTAAATTGTGTTCTACTTTTTCATTTCTAAATAGTATATCCTTATTTTAAATTAAATTCCTCAATCAATAAATATAGATGTGTCGCTGGAACACCAATACAGCCTGCATTTCCTACTGTGACAGCAACGTGCGCGCTCCCGTCAGTGACAGGTTAGTGGGTGTGCACGCACGCGCATCTTTACCTCGGGTGCTACCCTGCAAAATATCTGTCCGTGGCATTTCGACTGGTAATTTCACATTTTAAAAATCCATCAGTAATAAATGTTCACAAATATATGCATTGATATCTGATTCAATCAAAACTAACTTAGTTACTTCACTATAGGAAGATAATCACAAGTACAATTTGTTTCTGGTTGGCCTTGTTATAATTATTTTACCTTGAAAACATTTGAACGATAATTTCTTGAATAATAAGATATTTAGTGCAACACTTCCCTCTACTGTTCGCCTTATGTATATTTATTAGTTTAGCGTTCCAGTAGGTGGCATGATTCTCTTGGATGTTACTTTTACATGTCAGAATCAGAACCATAATTAGTTCTATAATTAAGACTGTCCTTACACAAACACATATGAAACACATCCACATTCACATGTGAAATGTTCACACGCATTCATACTACTGAAAACGTACATATGAAATACTCTCACAGACACACGTGAAACACATTCACACACCTACGTATGAGTGTGAAAAATTAAAGTTTATAAAAAAGGGTAGAAGAAAAAGTTTGCATCATTGATGTGTAGCCACTTGACGAGGACTCTACTGTACTCTATTGTGCTCTAGGCATCTTCTCCTCCTCCTCTCCTTTACGTGTGGAAAAAAAAAGTTGAAAATGTTGAAAAAATCATTCCAAAAAAGGTTTTGAAAAGAACATTTTGAAGGATTGAAAAAAATTGCTTATGAACTGCAGCTCTCTGCATACCAACCGTCTGTGTAGGTGACCTCTAGCTGAGTTTGTGATTTTGTCTTTTCGGTTCTGATCTGTGGAACTCCCCAGAGACATTGCTTGTAAAAAGGGCTATACAATAACATTTGATTTGACACACATGAAGCATCCTAGTGATTTCCATACTGTGATATTTGTGATATCTTACAGTAAGTACAGGGACATTCCCCCCGAGGGGACATTCCCCCGAGGCAATTAGGGTGAAGTGCCTTGCCCAAGGACACAACATCATTTTGCACGGCCGGGAATCGAACTGGCAACCTTCTGATTACTAGCCCGACTCCCTCACCGCTCAGCCACCTGACTCACCTGCATTTGTAAATATTGTGATTGCTATGGAGAACTACAACCAAGTAGGAAACACGCAAACATGTGGTAATCCCTAATTGTTTTTGGAAAAAGTAATCAAAAAGTAGTTTGTCAGAAAGAGAAAGAGAGAGACGGGAGTTCCCTTTAACTACACCCACACACATGATCCGGAGTGACCGAATGGAATCCCACATATGCCGATGAACCAACGTTTCCATAACATTGGCAAGACAACATCTGGAGTTTCCATGGTAGCGCTGAACTAGTAGTTTGCTATGGCTACGTCCATTTTATTATCGTCTCCAAAATATAATAACAAATGGAAAAAAAAGTATTCAATATATTAATATATTTATTCAAAAGTAAACATACAATGTTATTGCACATACTGTAATGGCATTTCTAGATAACAAATCAAAGCTAGTTCTATTGTTTTCTTGAATGAGCCCATTACTTTAATCATTCTAATAAATGATTTCTCTAATCAATTTTGTTTTATGTAGCCAAATCTACATTTCAGTCACACACACACACATGGTGTGTAATTAACAAAATATGTCAATCCTCATAATTAACTTGTCTCTGCCATACTTGAATCATGATGGATATTGCAATGTTCCCTATAAAGACAAGAAAGTGTCTTCAGCGTTTACTATACTGTATAAAATAGCCTACCTGAAGCATGTTGTATTACATGGCAAAGACACAATTATAGAAAATAGTACTGTAGTCTTCAGTTTGTAAATGTCTGTAAAAATGATAATACTGCTTTTGAGAGTAAAACTATCTCAGGTCCTATATTATACAGTTGGAGGTCTGTTATTAATGAATCAGTCAAGATTAAGAGTCTTTAAAGATATTTGTGATATTTGTGATATCTTACAGTAAGTACAGGGACATTCCCCCCGAGGGGACATTCCCCCGAGGCAATTAGGGTGAAGTGCCTTGCCCAAGGACACAACATCATTTTGCACGGCCGGGAATCGAACTGGCAACCTTCTGATTACTAGCCCGACTCCCTCACCGCTCAGCCACCTGACTCACCTGCATTTGTAAATATTGTGATTGCTATGGAGAACTACAACCAAGTAGGAAACACGCAAACATGTGGTAATCCCTAATTGTTTTTGGAAAAAGTAATCAAAAAGTAGTTTGTCAGAAAGAGAAAGAGAGAGACGGGAGTTCCCTTTAACTACACCCACACACATGATCCGGAGTGACCGAATGGAATCCCACATATGCCGATGAACCAACGTTTCCATAACATTGGCAAGACAACATCTGGAGTTTCCATGGTAGCGCTGAACTAGTAGTTTGCTATGGCTACGTCCATTTTATTATCGTCTCCAAAATATAATAACAAATGGAAAAAAAAGTATTCAATATATTAATATATTTATTCAAAAGTAAACATACAATGTTATTGCACATACTGTAATGGCATTTCTAGATAACAAATCAAAGCTAGTTCTATTGTTTTCTTGAATGAGCCCATTACTTTAATCATTCTAATAAATGATTTCTCTAATCAATTTTGTTTTATGTAGCCAAATCTACATTTCAGTCACACACACACACATGGTGTGTAATTAACAAAATATGTCAATCCTCATAATTAACTTGTCTCTGCCATACTTGAATCATGATGGATATTGCAATGTTCCCTATAAAGACAAGAAAGTGTCTTCAGCGTTTACTATACTGTATAAAATAGCCTACCTGAAGCATGTTGTATTACATGGCAAAGACACAATTATAGAAAATAGTACTGTAGTCTTCAGTTTGTAAATGTCTGTAAAAATGATAATACTGCTTTTGAGAGTAAAACTATCTCAGGTCCTATATTATACAGTTGGAGGTCTGTTATTAATGAATCAGTCAAGATTAAGAGTCTTTAAAGATGCTGTAAAGCAAATTCCATGATTTGCTTCTCAGTACATTATACGTGTGAAATTAGTTGCTGAAAGCATGTGCAAAGCTCTAAAACTTAGTTGCACTAAAATGTAGAGTGGGATCGTTGAACAGTTTCTCATCCGTTTTCAGCTCAGGTTTTGTTTAGGCGGGGCAAAACCCAACCTATATACGTATGAATTCTGAATTCTGTTACTCAGCTGGTACTATTTAAAAGACAAGGTAATTAACACATAAAACATATCAGAGACTGCAGGTAAGTCTGTTCTGATATCTGCAATTGATTTAGCTAGTTGTTGCTGTTGTTGCTAAATTCAATAAACTCGAGGGGGCGGAGCTTCAGCTCCTTCAGGCGACACGCCCCCCCAGTATCAAGCAGAGAAGACTGCTGATTTTCGCACGATTTCTAAGCCTCATTTAACATACTTGTCAGAGCTTTTTTTTTTTTTCGAATTTGGATGGGTTGTTACCAACACATTCTTCTGTGGTGTGATGAAACTTAAAACTAATTTTCAGTTCTTCTTTACAGCATCTTTAATGCAGTCTACAGGAAAGGTGTCAACCCATCTCTGAGTGCGGTCCCGGCACTCGTCCCAGTTGTAGAGTGGCTGGTACTGGAAGTGACGCTGGGCCTTGTCTGAGCGCACAGTGAAGGACGTGCTTGCAACTGCCAACGTGTAACGGTTAAGCAGTGGCGTGTAGCTGTGCACAGGCTTCAGGACCCAGCGTAGCAGATCATTAAAGCATGCCAGAAACCACAACAGCAGCAGGGGAATACGGATCTGGCGGAAGTTGAATGCCGACAAGAACTGCATGTTGAAATCCTCATAGCTCTTGTACGGCGAGTCGTCGTAGCAAAAATACACTTCCCCTGCAAGTTTGCGGGGGTGCTCTTGCAGTGCTCGGGCTGCCAAAACATGCATCCAGGCCACGTTTCCTAAAAGGAAACACAGTCAATTATTGTTTAAAATGTACCTACATCGATATCCTAAACTGTAAGGACTCTTGATCCAAATGTGACACCAGACTGACTAGTTTACTTATACTTGTTTCCTAAAGATTCGTTACAAAAGAGTTTGATGAAGAGTTGCTGCATGTATTTCCCATGACTATTTCTAGCTGTGACTGAAAGGGGTTGCCTGGGCTCACCGGCATAGACACGTCCGTGTTCTGTGCTTTGGGGAACACCTCGAATCACCAACCCCCCCGTTCGTACACTCATCATATAGAAGTCCTTCATCAGCTGGTGCTGCTCTCCATAGATGCCCGTGGGCCGCAGGGAACATGTGTATAAACATGCCCCTCCTTTAAGCTAAGAAGGAAGAGGAGGAGAAAATTGGTTTGAAGAAAAAAAAAAACTCAGAATGCCAAACGTGTTGTGTATGCAATTTTTGTCTTGTGACTAAAACAGCTGAAAGCATGTCTTATCAACACAAATATGTCCAGGAGGCAACCAACTACACATTGTAACATGAGATCCTCCAGCAGAGCTGTCCCCCTCTGACCCCCTGATTAGCCCCCCTCACTCTATGTTGTGTGATGTGATATTTTAGAATGCTTCTTTCATGGATCATTTCTGAGTGTTTCTGTTTCATAAGACCACTGAGTGAGTCGTCAATAAACTATGTGAATTCGGATAAATGGCTGACTTGTGTATCTTGCCGTTAAGCAAGGCACACATGAGTATCACCAGTACCTTCGTGCCATTTGCCTCGATAACAAGTTTTTCAGCCTTAGACTTGCTCTTGGGGTATGGCATCTCATGACACACATTATAGACTGTATCTTCATCGCCTCTGCAGAACCAAAAGGGAAAGATAAAGAGAGGGAAGTAGAGATGAAGAGGAGGATAAAGGGAAATGTAACAAATGTACGCAGCAACTCTGGAACAGCAGGACACATGCATGTGCAGATGATTTGATTTCAGTAAAATATTTGGAATATTTTGGCAAATCCAATCCAAGTGCATCCAATTCCATTCCTGCTAAAACTGACAGCGTAAAAGAATGTAGCTGCAAAACCAACTGTACCTCCATAAAAACAGTTTCTAGCGTATGTCAAGGAAACTCAAAACAGCTCTCAACATGCCATAGTTTAGGTAAAGTTTAGGTCAGACAGGCCCTCAATCCAAATGTACATCTACATTTAGTCATTTAGCAGACACTCTTATCCAGAGCGACTTACAGTAAGTACAGTGACATTCCCCTGAGGCAAGTAGGGTGAAGTGCCTTGCCCAAGGACACAACGTCATTTTTGCGGTTCGGGAATCGAACCGGCAACCTTCTGACTGGTAGCCCGATTCCCTAACCGCTCAGCCATCTGACCCCCAAATAATTATGTCATTAAGTTATTTGCAGCTTCCCTCACCCCTTGTTAACTAACACAGAGATTTGTGGTTACACAACTTTATCTTCAATCATCAGCATTTAGATGAGCAAGACTCAAATTTCAGGAGATCTTTGTTCGATCATGCATAGCACTGACTTGTTCCTTTTATATAAACAGCAGTTAGTACGGTAATGGACATTCTAATCCCAGTCAGTATGAACACGTAGAAGACATGAGCACACATTACATAATGTGTCAGGCACGCAAAAGATGCAGTGGAGATTACGACAGATGTTTTTATGTAGTTCCTCTCACAAGTATCCAGGGATCAAGGATGGCAGGGAGCAACTAAAAACATGTGTCCTAATATCCACTGCATGTGTACCTCAAACTCTGTCAACATGCAGGAATGCTGCACATCTCATACATATTTGTGGTCTGACAAAGAGAGAAAAATAATAAGAAGATCAGACAGCAGAAGACAAAGAACAGAGAAGCTGAAGATGTAGCAGAGATTTACATGTCTGGTTCGAGGGGGAAACTGATGATTAAAACTTTGAGTAAAGAAGTTTACCTGACAAAGGGGTCCCCTTTGACATTTGGGCCGATCACTTCCATACTGCTAGTGTAGACAAGATGCTGAATGCCATTCTCTATACAGGCATTGATGACGTTCACAGTTCCTGTTAAATCAAGATGGAAAAAGCAAATAGTGAGATGCAAAATGTTACAACTTTAACAGAGAAGCCTTTATGTGGACAATATTAATTAACAAGAGTTACAGTAGAGGAAGGAGGGTAAAATGCAAACAGAGATAAGGTTCAAAGGAAGTATAATATGTTGCAAACTAAACATCTGGGACAGTCTATAAACATGAGATGAATTCAGCATAGAGCTAGCATTCACCCTGCATGCCATTTTTCATATTAATCTTTAGATGGACGAAGCCAAATGCTAATTTACACAAAACAGAACACATTATTAACACAGGAGGACTGCTGGTATCAGATTCCACACAGATAAGTTTTGCCAATGAGATCATTTTTAAACAGCAGATGTCTCACCAATGCAAGTCTTAACAATTCTGTCTTGCTTGCATCACCCTGCCTAAGACATTTGCATTTAGTCATGTAGCAGACGCGCTTATCCAGAGCGACTTTAATAATTACAGGCACATTCCCCCCAAGGCAAGTGAAGTGCCTTTCCCAAGGACACAACGTCATTAGGCAGGCCGGGAATCAAACCGGCAACCTTCTGATTAATAGCCCGATTCCCTAACCGCTCAGCCATCTGACACCTAAGACCCTCCAACCCATGTTTGATTCATGAAAACAACAGCAATTCTTTTACAAACAGCTTTGTAAAACAGATCTTGAAGTTGTTTTAGTTATTTGAGTGTGTAGGATATAAACCTGCCATCTGTCACACAGGCAACAAGTCCTTGTTATGAAATGTCAGACGTTACACAAGACTCTCCACATATTACATTTAGTCATTTAGCAGATGCTCTTATCCAGAGCGACTCCCTGACATATGAACACACAATGGAGACAAGTTCTGAACACTTGATTAAACCACATTCACTGAACAAGGTTTTTATGTATTACATTTACATTTAGTCATTTAGCAGACGCTCTTATCCAGAGCGACTTACAGTAAGTACAGGGATATTCCCCCCAAAGCAAGTAGGGTGAAGTGCCTTGCCCAAGGACACAACGTCATTTTTGCACAGTTGGGAATCAAACTGGCAACCTTCAGTCAGATTACTAGCCCGACTCCCTCACCGCTCAGCCACCTGACTCCACATGTATATGTCCTCCAACTGGTAAATCAAGCCTACATTCTACATTCCAGGAAATGTTTTGGGAAACAAATGACAGGATCGAGTTGGCATCCACGAGTTACACCCTCACTTAAATCTTTCAAGGACATCCAACTCTTGGGAAAAGTGTTCTTTGTTTTCGAGAACAGTGCCTTGTTCAATTTGAAACCCATGGGCTGAATATTGTTGAATATTGTGAAATACATGTGGTTATGTATTTCACGCAGAATCGTCAACCATCAAGAATGTCCTCCACTTCATTTCCTCCTCCCCTCCCATCCTGTCTACCCGTTTCCATACCTTTGACATTGACGGCCTCAATGACAGACTCTGGAACTCTGTGCCATACGTCCACCAGGCTGGCTGTGTGGATGACCACCGTTGCTCCTTGCGACACCTCCACAACACTGGAGTAATCTGTGATGTCCCCCTGGACCACCACCACCTTAATCCGCTCTGACGACAGACCAGGGAGGGGGGGGGAATGGGGACAAGGGAAAAAAAGAAAAAAAACACATTCCGTTTATTTTTTACTGTGCCCCATCATGCATGATAGTGTACTATACATAAAGCAACTTAGTATGCTGTTTCATAGGCTGTGGCCTTCATATTTATCAAATGTAATTATCCAGGGAGTCAAGAGTACACAAACTGCCCTGAGATAACCACAAACATTATGTGGACCTTGGAACCTGTCAAGGACACAGACCTGGTAATTTGGCTCTGCATTGGCTCACAGTGCCTTAGATGAAAATAACACATTCCATAGTGGAGTACATGTCATTACCTGTGTAATGACATGTATTACACAAATTGAGGCACTCCAGTTGTCTACTTAAATGCAACTACTGGGGTTGATGACCGAATCCAAATGTATTTTTAAAATGAGCATGAAAAACACGTACTCTGTCTCTTCAATTTACAAAATTTAAGTAAGTTCTGGATTTTATAAAGTATTATCAATCTGGAGATCGGGAAGTTTACAAGGTGGACACTTTTGGGCTCTGGGTCACTTCCTTCTGAGATCTGTTCAGTCTGATCAACGGATACTATCAACTCTTATTAAATGAAAAGCACATAAGGACACACTAACTAGTACCACCTGACTACTACTAGTTAGTAGACCCAAAAAGCCCACATTCTTGAGATTCCTTCTGAAGTGAAGGAATATTTGGACCATATTTCCATATTGGTCCACTGATTGCTTACAACCCAAGAGCTATATCAATCTGTGCTTGAATGCCCAAATATTAAACAGCCTGTTGCTACGTATAAACACAGGGACTCATGGGTTACATCATATGGTATTTTTATTTCCTGATTTAAATCTTATGGATCTGCACAAAACCATCTGTAACAGATGTGAGAGGTGTGTGGAAAATTGGATATTGTCTGGTCTTCGGCCATGACCTCATGCTGCGTTAGGATGCATCTGCTTGACCCAGAGTAAGCAACGTTTTGGGGGTTAAGTAGGCTACTTCCATTCAGTGACGTCCACAATGTCACGGATTCTCGAAATGTCACATTTCATGTTCGAAAACCAGCATCGCATCTGTAGCCGATAGTAACCCCATTTGTGTTCATTCCATTATTACCATTTTCTTACCAGTAATTATAAGAATTTTACAATTTATGGAGCAAATAAGAACTTTTAGACTTTGTACGACTGTATAAATTAATATTGTACCCATATTATCAAATGGGTAGCCTACAATATGAAGGACAGACGGTTTAACTTTTAGAGCTAGCTCTACCTACTGAGAGCGTCTGTCGCGGGGTCCCTCATCCTACAGTGACAGCCTATGGATTAATTCAAGATAATAAACTTTAAATAAAGATAAACAAGAGTAGGCTAACTGTCCAATACACTTCTTGTAGCTATCTAGGTCACAAACAAGTAGCCTAACTTGTAGTCTAGCCGATAGGCTATCTATTATAGACTACCCTGCTGTAATTTTGCAACGGAAATTACTAGGCTTACCTGTGCTTTGATCTTGTAAACTTAAATCGATGTGTTTGTCGAACAACCTGATTTCCGTTATTGTATCCTCCTTCTCAAGTAGGACTTGTAACAGGTGTCGACCAAGAAAACCGCAACCTCCAGTAACGAAATATATGATATCCTTCTGCTCAGACATCGTGATCATGTAAGGTATGGTTTTCTTACAATTATTACTTTTTATCTTTGCTGAAGGTAGGTTGTTCTCGAGAAGAGAAGGAACGGTTGAATAGCTAGCGGGCAACTGTTCAGGCAGCTGTGCTGCAGTTAAAGATTATCCAGCAACTCCCCCTAACGTGTGATTGGATGGAAGCGTGCGTAGCCTTTGGTTTGAAGCGTGCGTAGCCTTGAATGGAAACGTGCGTAGCCTTGGAAACACAACACCCATTGTTGTTATGGGATAGCCATTGAATAATAATAAAAACTACAGTTTTGGTTTAAATTCATCAATTGCCTTGCTTGTGTAGTCTAGCCTACTTGTCTTGTAGACTAGCATTAGCGTTTCAGTGGAGCTAGGCTAGACTACTGTGCATTGCCCTGGACTGTATCAGAATACAGGCCTGCTTACAAGACCGAACGGACAGTTTGTAAGCCAACAGTGCTACAGAATGCCTTCCTAGCCTCACACAACCCTTATATTCTCTCCTCCCCTTTTACACTCCTTTGGCCAGCGTAATTGCAGTGCAAACAGTTTATAGCTAGCTCTATAGCCTGGGCAAGAGTTAAATTATGTTTTACCATCCGCTGTCCTTGCCGCTACACTCCAGCCCCTGAACCGACCCCACTCACCCGCTCACCTTTACCCCTTTTCCACTAACGATTCTGGGTTGACGTAGCTAATGACGTGGCTCTGTGATGACTTAACTTTCGCAAGTTAAACCAGCCCCGAACTAGCTGCCGGTTCACGTTGATGGAAAAGGGGTAATTTGCGGCTAAATTGGGAGAAAAAAATGTTTCTGTCGAAATGCAAAGAACTGGTTCGATTAAGCACTGGCTCTGAACCAGCACCCAAAATGCGTTGGTAGAAAAGGTTGATCTCAGGTCGAAAACGACAAACCCGGAAGTACACCTTTAATATGGTAAGCACTAGCCTTCACCTCTTCCAATCCATTAGTAAGAAATGTTGGAATGTATGCACGTGGCTGTCGTTAGTGTGCGACCTGTGACCTCAAGATTAATTATGAGGTGTACAAAACTACCGAAGGATCTCAGCCGACTACACAATAAAAAGCCTGACCTTATTTAAAAAATATTTTAATGCACCATTAATAAAGGGTCCAACGCATTAATACAAGAGAAATATTGCAAATAATATTAAAATAATAAATCATCAAATGAAGGAAAAACAATAATAAAAAAAATTACTGAAGGGAAAGTATGTACAGTTATCCTCCTCTTGGGGAAAAGGAAATTAACAACTTATTTACAGATTGGAACCAGTGTGTTTCTACGAGAAACAAACACTACTACAATATATACATTAATTTCTTTGAACTTTTTTCTTTCCGTATTCCTGCCTTATAGTTAAGAGGGTTGGTTTGTACTGAAAGGCATGAGTTGCAAGAAGAATTATCTTACAGTTTCCTGTTGCGTCGGGAACAGAACACAACGTGACAAATACAAAATCAAAGATAAACCTTGGGACATCCGAATGCTGGTGACCCAAGAACAAGACACAGAGAAAAATGGCCACACTAACCGATCCATTGTTGATCCAGACGCCTGGCTATCAGCCACGCACACAGACACACAGACATACTAAGGAAGCCGCCAGTAAGGGAAACAGTTAAGCTTATGGAGTTCATCATATAAAGTAGTTGATTGGATGGGCTGAGCTCAACGTCGCAAATTCCCATGTTCCTTGTTGATTTGTCTTTAAATACAATGAGCAATAGATTTATGAACTACTTTTGAGAGGGGGGGGGGGGGTGAAAGGTAGACTAAAATGAGACTAAAAATACAAACTGCTTATTAAACCTGATCTATACAAATAAATATGCCTTAAAAACATGCAGGATATACAGTGACAAACTGGATTAACTCACATGTATTGAATTCAGTGGTACAGGGAGGCATGTTTCGAAAGTTGTAGGATATCCCATAAAATAAGTTGAAGGATAATCAAATGAACAGCCATTTTATAGAAAACGTCCCGACCATGTCTTTCCAATGAAGCATAACATAATTTGCTGGTTGACCCAAGAACACAAGTGTACAGAGCACATTCATACCATGGGGTTAAAAAAAATAAAACATGCACACTTTTTGTGACAAGGCGGCAGGTGAACTTTAGCTACCGTAGTCCTATAAAAACAGCCACTCTTTGCTGACCTATTGGATAAAACTAGGCTCATTACAGAACATCAAGAGGGGAGGGAGAACGTAAAATAACTTCCAAACTGCGTGAGTTCTGAACACTTAACACTCGGTGCTCGTGGTAGAAGGTGACACCAAATAATTTGTCCAAATGTAGCATGGTCTGAAAAACAAACTCTCAAAGGTCTTTGGTCTCTCATCCAATCAGAATCTGGCGAGAGGGGGAGTCACATGACGTAGGATGCAGTAAGGGGTTGGTGAATCACAAAGCCACTGATGACGGCGAGCACACCGTACTGTAAGATACTTACAGCTAACACAACTAAATAACAAGAACAACAATTATAATAATATATAATACTATAAAATGAAAAAGGTTAAACAATATTCATTTTTGGAAATCTTGCATAACTGAAGTCCCGAATGGATCAGAGCGTGATAACTAAAACTGCGCTTTGATCGAGCGCCTTAAAAACCCTGAATATGTTTGTTTTACTGTGCGTCTGTGTGCGGCTCTGTGTGGGCAGCTGGTTGACACCGGCGAAGTCGACACTATGCTAGCGTTGGTAGGCTGCATTCTCTTCTGGGAAAGGCGGTCGGCATGGAAAAAAAACAACAGGTGTCTTGAATGAGTTACTCTACCCTACATCCTAGAACAAATAAAAGCTCTCCAAACTGTCAAAGGCCTCACACAACGGACCCATCGAACTGCCAGTATATTGAATGTGTGAGAACAGTGCAAATGAGTTTGTGTCCGTTGTCCTGGATATGATAAAGACAGCCGGATGGAGGATGTTGTGGTGATGAGTTTTGTCTGAATTGGTGTTTGGAAACCTTGGGTGGGGAGGGGGGGGGGGGCTGAGTGGAAATGCTGGCATCCTATTGGTGCAAGAGTGCAAGTGATGAACGCTATCGCTTTTAGTTGAGGGTCCCACGGCAGTTCTCAGTTCCACACAAGCAGGGGATCTTGTTCTCCTCCAAGGGGAATTTGTAGTCGTAAGTAATCTCTTCGTTGACGCCAATGGCCTGCTTAGAGTAGATCACAATCTTCTTCTGGGACTCGATGGTGATCACCTTCGCGTAGCAATTAGGCTGGGAGAGGAGCGGTGACGAAAATTAAGTGATCAAGCTAAACGTTAAAATTACACATACACCAAACCTTTATACAAACAGACTTATTGTTTGTCCCCATGTATATAATACATTTTATTCAACTGAAACCATTGCTTTGTGTGCATTTGCTCATGTGTCTGTGGGCTGGTAGTAGTGACTTACAGTGCAGCAGTGGTTGATGAAGCGGGCCAAGTTGCCGCATTTAGTTGCGTCGATGATGGTGTCGTGATCCACTCGGAACAGGTAGCTGCTTCCGATGCCCTGCTGGGCGTAGCGCTTCTCTCGATTGTCAGCCACCATCTAGCAAAGAGAGGGAGGTATGAGGCAGGAGGGGGTATGAGGCAGGAGGGGGTATGAGGCAGGAGGGGGTATGAGGCAGGAGGGGGGTATGAGGCAGGAGGGGGTATGAGGCAGGAGGGGGTATGAGGCAGGAGGGGGGTATGAGGCAGGAGGGGGGTACGAGGCAGGAGGGGGTATGAGGCAGGAGGGGGTATGAGGCAGGAGGGGGTATGAGGCACATGGGATATATGAGGCATAAGCATCGATGCCAATTTGCAAGCCAATAAAAACAGGCAGAATTCTGATGAATGTTAAGGTTCATCTCCGGTAACCATAGCAGCGGTAAATCCCACACGCTGACCAGTACCTGTCTGATGTTCTGTCCCACGTACTCGATCACCATCTCATCAGCAGCGATGGGCTCCATGGCAAACAGGCCCCACTCGTGAATCCGACTGCGCCCAAAGCGAAGCTTCTTCTTACGGAACTGTGAAGGAAAATGAAGTCAGTCCACTGTGACTGTAAGGCAGAGTTTCTGGGTACATGCACAGCGTGTGTCTCTGTAAGGTCAAGAGGTCATGCAGCGAGGCCCCCTCTGAGCAGAATATAGCATGCAGTCCAGACAGTGGGGAGACAGTGAGGAAAATCATGTACAAATAAGGCTTATGTGATTAACGACCACTTCACCTGTTGAACGTTCTAGGGTGTCAATACATTGACCACTGAAGACCGTTACGGAAGCAATTCTGTGTCATTCTATATATGTACTGTCCAACTCATGTATTTAAGCGCAATTGAGAGACAGAGTTCTCACTCATGCCATCAGCTCGTCTTGAACTGATTGTTTGATCCGGGCTGCTCGACTAATAAACCAAAGTCAACTCCTTTCCTTTGTCGTGACTCCTTCCGGCCTGCCTTCTCCAGAATTTACATCTTTCAGTGACCTTACCAATTCCACTGAACATAAATATCTGGCTGCCGACAGTGATTAGGGTGAAGGGGGCAGGTTGGACCTTAACCGGCAGTTAAATAACATCTAGAGAGTTGGTGATAACGTCAGTTGGCAGACAGAGCAGGCCTGCTGCGGGGGGGGGGGGGGGGGGGGGGGACTGTGTTTCACCTTGAGCTGGTTGAGTTTCAGAAGGTCGGAGTCCATCACCGCCGGCGTGCCGATAACTGTGAGGAGACGGCGCTGCTCAGAGCGCCTCTCAGAGAGCAGCCGGTTAGTACCCTGAGAAAACAGGAGGGAGCAGTGAATCACCTGTACACACTCACACTATCTTACGGCCTTGAACTAAATAAGGCACAAGCGCTCTTTGTCCTATATGAGCAACAGCAACTTTATCTGGGATGACTAACAACTTGGTATGAATAAACAACACCCCAAAATACATGAACTTAAGTGGACAGCACAACGGGTGAGTGTGTTCACGCCTACCAGAAGCATTTCCTGTACGCACTGATGGCTGTTTTATGTTTGGAAGGGATGTGACATGTTTCAGCTAAACAAAACCCATTTCCCTTTTAACTCTTGTGTTATCTTTGGGTCATTCTGACCCACCGTCGTATTGCGACAACTTTACCGCATACAAAAACAAAGTGATGAATTTTCTTTTAACTGTCGGGCTGTCTCAGACCCCCCACATTGCAAAGGTTAAAAGAAAATGCTATTTATTTGTTTTTGTATTGGGTAAAATTGAGTAAACACAGCGATGGTTCGTTGTGAACCTTTGGGTCATGTGACCCGAAGGCAGCACAAGGGTTAAGGTGTTAAATTCAGTTTCAGGAATAATCTGGTCACGCTTTTACGATGACCTAAGGTCAACTACAACCACAAAAAACAGACACCCAAAGAGAACAGAGGCAGTGAGAACAGAGGCAAAGAGAACAGAGGCAGTGAGAACAGAGGCAAAGAGAACAGAGGCAGTGAGACCAGAGGCAGAGAGAACAGATGCAGTGAGCACAGAGGCAGTGAGAACAGAGGCAGTGAGACCAGAGGCAGTGAGAACAGAGGCAGTGAGAACAGAGCCAGAGAGAACAGAGGCAGTGAGAACAGAGGCAGAGAGAACAGAGGCAGAGAGAACAGAGGCAGTGTGGTGGGTGCGTACAGAGCTGTCCATGTTCTCCTGGGCCTCCAGGATGGCCTGCTCTGGCAGGTCCAGGTCCAGGTACACGTCCTTCTCCTTGCGGCTGATGGCGTAGTAGCCCTCGCTCCTGGCACAGCCCGTCACGTGCTCACGCAGCTGCCCGTCAGGGTTCTTCTTCTTACGGCGAGGGTTCGGGAGGTTGGTAAGTGCAGGGCAAAGGTCAAGGCCAACAACTCTGAGCACAGTCGTACTGTGTCGTAACGGGTATCACATAATTAAGTGTACTGATTCCTAGCCTAAGTCTATATTGCTGACATGAAACAGTGTGATACCTTCCCACTACATGCACCCCCCCCCCCCCCCCCCCCCACCACCACCACCACCCAACCTGACATATGTTCACAAACAGAGATAGTAGTAAAGGATATCAGTGTGGTGGACCCAATGGGTGTCGTTGAGCCAGTCCGTGCTGTGGTCGTCCTGCAGCAGTTTCTCATAGGTGGTCTTGAGCAGGCTCAGGTCCTCCATGTCCAGGCCAGAGTTCCAGATGTCGTACAGGATGGTCATCTGCTCAAACTCACTGCGCTGGTCGAAGGTGATGAGAGGGGTCTGGGGCGCTGGGATGGGTTTGGGCCAGCGCTGGGACGACGTCAAGCCCGCCTCCTGGAGGAAGAGGCGCTCGCTCTTCCTCAGGTCGTCGAAGTCCTCGTCCTCCTCGTCTGTGCTGGACAGCTCTCCTGGCTCTAACTCCTCCACGTCTACCTCCAGATCGGACTCCTGAGCAACACCCAAACACGGCCACTGACATTAGAACACAGGCACAAAGCTCACGCGTCATGATGAGAGCGTCTGCTAAATGACTAAATGTGATGACATTAGAGATCTTAGAGGTCTAATAAAGGCCAGTGCTAGTTGGCCAAATCAATGTGGTTTCTCATTTCTCATTTGGTTACAGTAAACTTTGGACGAGTAACCAAACTGGTTGTTTGTAACCCTGCTACACACAGGCCGGCCTCAAAACAACCCACCTCTGGTTTCCTCTTTCTCGGTTTCTTGCCCTGCTGTTCCTTCTGCTTTTTCGTGGGTTGCAGCTCAACATTTTCTTTATCTTTCCTCTTCCGCTTCTTGTTCTTCGTCTTGTCGAGGTCGAGCTCCCGGGCGGCCACGCCCTTCTTCTTGTGCGGCGAGGCCAGAGCCGAGGCCAGAGCCGAGGCCTTGGCCGCGTCCCCGGCCTCGCACAGCAGACCCATCCCAGACAGCAGCTCTGCAGCCTCTCCCCTGGGGGCCACGGCCTCTCCGATGACTTCCTCTGGAGCCTCCAGCACCCCGGAGATGGCGGGGTGGTTGAGGTCTGCAGGCAGCAGCACAGAGGAGGACTTCCTCGGGGCAGGGGCCAGGTGGGCGGGGCCTCTGGAGTAGTTGTGCTCGTGCAGGACGGTTAGGCCCTCTGGGTCCATGACCAGGGAGAAGGGCTCAGGGGACAAGAGCAACATGTCCTCCTCCATCTTCTGCTCCTCAGCCTCGTCGGATGTTTCCGTCTCCTCTGAGTCGCCGGCCTCGGGGTCCAGCTTCAGGGCCACGTTGGCCAGGACGGCCAGGTCCGCCGTGGGGGCGGAGGCCAGCTGCAGCAGGCTGGAAACCCCCAGCTGCTCCCTGAGTCTCAGCCTCTGCTCCCGCTCCTCCTCATCCTCATCCTCCTCGTTGAGGGTGTGAGGGTAGGAGGAAGAGGGAGCCGACAGGCTGACTGTCCGAGGACGGCCTCTGGGTCTTTTCTGGACGGGGGGCGGGGGAGGGGGCTCCTCGAAGGCCATCCTGACCATGGAGGCGTGGTCCAGGGGGAGGTTCTGCACTGTGCGGCACACCAGAACGGGAGGGGCAGAGGGCTTGGCCGAGTCCTTGCCCGCCCCCCGTCTGGAGGGGGACTTGGGGCTCTTTTTGGAGTCGTCGTAGCGTACGGAGAGGGAAGGGGACACAGTGAGGACAGAAGCAGGGGAGGACGGGGAGAGGGCGTTGCCTTCGCCCGGTTTGGAGGCGAAGGGGAGAAGGCGGATGGACTTGGAGGACTGAGCCGGAGGAGAGGCAGTGAGGATGGAGTCTGGAGGCAGGGGCTTGATGGGGGAGAGGAGGGGAGACTGAGCTGGCACGGAGGGTGATGGGGAGAGGGGGGCTGCTGTTGGCATGGGCATTTTGTAGTCGCCGTCCTCTGTGGAGAAGGACACGGTCTTCCTGCGTTTCTTGAGTGGTGGCAGGAGAACAATGGGGGAGGAAGGACGCGGTCCTGGAGGGGATGGAGGGAGAATGCTGGCTGCTTTTGTTATTCCAGTCTTGTCCAAATTGTCCCCTGTGAGAAGAGAAAAAAGTTGTATCGAGTCCAAGCTCTGATGACATTTTGATTCCTAACAGAGATCCTGACTGACCTGCTTTGACTTGTGCGCTGAGGGGATCCTTGAGAACAGCACTTGAGGGTGGTAAACGGATGCGGCCCTTTTCTCTACAGAGAACAACACAAGTGGCTGGAGTGAATATTCGTTTGCCATTTTGCTCATTATTGTCAAGTTGTGTTCATGAAAAGGAAGAATAAAATACCTGTAATGCTCTTTCTCTGCGTCCAGGGCCGTGCTGTCCATCGTCGACTCATCCATGGTGTCCAAACCCTCGCTTTCCCCGGCCAACTCTCCATCCTCCTCCTCGTCGGATGAAGAGGAGGAGGAAGAGGAGGAAGAGGAGGAAGAGGAACTCCCAGAGGAGGAGGAGAGGCTCTCATCGTCGCTGTCTGCACTCAGCGCCTCATCTGTCAGAACCGACAGTGAGATGAAGTCAGAGGCAACATGAGAACACGATGGAGACAGAAGTAATTATTATTGTGGATACTGGCAAACTTGTTGGGCTGGTTCCAAACGTGAGAATGACATAGGTACCTTCAGATTCTTTTCCGCTCTCATCGTCCTGAGAAGTGAGAAACGGAAGGATATAGTGAACACGTCAGTGAGCAAGTTAGATATTTTTAAACCAACTTGGTTTAAATACTCCCCAAGATTAAAAAAAAAACCCAGAGAAGCAGAACCTTTAAAGTAATAAAAAAAAGAAGAACTGGTTATACGCACTTCAACGTCATTGTCTAGACCGTGGGAGGCATTTTTATATTTCCCTAGCAACCGCAGGCAGCTGTTGTTTTCTAACCAATAGTACATGAACATATGAAAATGTCCAATTTAAAACGACACTAATGATAGCCTAGACTGTTACCAATGAATTGTAAGAAAGAAATATGTTGTCATAAAAGTTTATATTATATACATTTTTGATTAAAAGATTTAAGGGAAACAATGACAAAGAAAATGTCACACACAATTGTGTGAAAATTCCAATCTTGAGTCATTGTTTAAGTTTCACACTCAGCTGGTGAGTGTGAAATTTTGGATTGCGTTTAAAAACCACACCAACTTGTCTTTTGCTTCACAAAATGTTGCGCAACTCATGTTGACTGGTAAGTACAATCCTGAAGTACAGGAACACAGTGAAATGCTGCCATCTACCCAACACCGAGGTGAAACACAACAACACCCATGGAGACGGGAAACACACACAGAAACACTTGGTCCTTCTCTCACACACACCTTCTCTGAGGAGGATCCGTCCGAGGTCTCTTCTCCTTCACTGTCCAGGTCCCAGGGCTTCCTGCTCCTGTGCTTCTTCCTCCTCCTCCTGCGGTCTCTCTCCGTCCTGCGCCCCTCTCCCTCTGCCCTCCTGCAGTCTGCGCCTGAACACAAAGGGAAGACGCCGGAAGGTCAGCATTAAAACACTGATAGAGAGGCAGACAGCACTGGTAAAATACCGTTGCCGTGGCTTTAAATGAAAAGGAAATCTTGGCAAACCTTCGTCGTCATCCTCCGGTGGGGTGGAAGGCCTCTTCATCTTCATCTCTCCTCCGTCTCCCAGCTCCTGAGGCTCTTTCCTCTTCACCTACAGAATAAAAACACACACAAACATAACATTTTACACCTTCCCGGAGAAGTACGACCTGGTACAGAATGGGCCCAGGCTGCCGGTGTTCTGAGTGTCCGCACCTTGAATGAGGGCAGCCGTAGCGCCCCCCGCAGGGAGAAGCCCTCCATGCCTCCACTCTTGGCCCAGTCCACCAGAGACAGCAGAGGCTCGCGGGGCTTGCTCGCCTTGTCCTTCTCCTCCTTCTTCTCATCGTCCCGCAGAGCCGACACCCCCCTGACCATCGTCTGGAAGGGCTGGAGGACCAAGACACAGGAGATGAGTTCACGAGAGAGTTTAGGGAGGTTTGTAAGATGGCTTTTCAGAAGGAAAATAAATACGTTTTCAAAAGCGCTTGATCTCGACCGTGCACCATGACACACAACCTCCTGCCTTACCTTAGCCTTGGTCTCTTTGCGTTCCCACCACTCGTCGAAGGTGGCAAAGGCGATGTTCTCCACCATCTTTCGGTTCAGGTCCCTCTGCATGATGTTCTTCATCTCCTGGATGAGAGTGGCCAGCACCAGCTGAACAGTAGCCTCGTGGGGGCTCTCTGCCAGCAGAGGCATCTGGTCACCTGCCTCCCCATAGGGTGCATCTCCCTCCCCGGGCGGCATTGTCCCGTAGCCGGGCGGGGGCAGGTAGGAGGGGTACGGGTAGTGGTGAGCCCAGGATGTGGGCGGAGGGGGGATGCCGTGGTGGGGAGGGGGTGGGATCTGAGAGCCGTGGGGGTCTGGGTAGGTGTAGGGCATGTGAGGAGGCATGTAGCGGTGATCCTGGTCGTAGTGGCCAGCAGCCCCGCCTCCTTCTTGGTCCATGTACGGGTGGTGCGGGTGTGGGGGAGGGGGCATGGCGTGGAGGTGGTAGGAGGAGGAGTAGTCCGTTGGGAGGGCCTCGCCCGGGGCGGCGGTGCCGTTGGCGGAGGACATGCGGTGCAGTCGGCTGAGCATCTGGGTCTGCATCTGGAAGGACATGGGGGTTCCACCGCTGTACTGGTTCATCAGCTCCATGGAGCTGGCGTAGTCATACATGTGCGGGGGCATGGGAGGGGGGTACTCCGAGTGCAGCTCCATGTGAGCGAGAGGTGGGGGGATGCCCGGTGGCGGCGGGGGCTGGAGGGAGAACCCGGGGGGAGGGGGGAGGTAGGAGGGGATGGGCGGTGGGGGCATCGAGGTGCCAAAGTGCTGCGTGGAGTCGGAGATGGGCGGCGGGGAGGATGAGGGGTCGGCCGTTTTGGAGGGCAGGGCACCCTGGGACGAGGACGGGGAGGAGGCGGACGAGGGGGTGGGGAGGTGGGTGCTCACAGCTGTGATGGTGTTCTCGTCCTCCTCGTCGGAAATCTCCATGTCTTCTCCTGAGGAGTGTGGAGACGTCTGTGCGGAGAGAGAGAGACAGAGAGAGAGACGGAGAGAGAGACAGACAGAGAGATAGACAGACGGAGAGCGAGAGAGAGAGAGCGAGAGAGAGAGACAGACAGAGAGGTGTACAGGTGAGGACCTTACCTGTTCACGCCTGTCTAGTCAAACAAAGACAGGTATCTATACATATCAGCGGATGCCTGGACAGTGAGTAACTATAATACACTACAAAAATGAGGATAGTAATATGATAACACCAGTGGAGTCTTGCCATCTTACCTGTCCGTTGTGGGGGGGTGTGCGTGCCCCATGCCTGGTGCGTGGGTCACCTGACAGTGGCTGTGGAGACTGGTCCTGCAGCTGGCCTGGCCCAGGCAGGCTGTTCTGGGCCAGGGGGTCTTCTGAGGCAGGGAGGCGAGGGGAGTAGGTTGAGGAGGAGGGTGTGGGTGGCGCGACTACAGGAGGACTCTTCCTCCCATCGGCCCCTGCTCCGTGTTTCCTCCCTCTGCGACCTTCTCGGTCTCGCTCTCCTCTCCTCCGCTGGCCTCCCTCGGAGTCTCCCTGCCTCCGACGCCTGTCCTTATCACCGTCCACCTCTCTCTCGCCGCTCTTCTTCTGCCCCCCCGCCGCCGCCTCTCCCTTCCCTTTCCTTCGCTCTCCTCCCTCTCTCGCCGCGGCTTTCTCTTTCTGCCGCTCCTCCTTCCTGTCCTCCTCCTCGTCCTCGTCCGACGCCAGGAAGGAGAACTTGGCTTTCTGCTCTTTCAGGAGCATCTCGATACGCGAGTCGAGGCTGCTGCTGTGGTAGACAAACGGCAGGCTCTCGTTGGTAGTGTCTGGCTCCGGGGAGGAGGAGTCCCGCTGCACCGGGGGCGGAGAGAGGGAAACGGAGGAGGCCGGAAGATGGTGAGGGAGGGAGGTGGACGAGGGAGAGGTTGAGGAGGAGGCGATGGAGGAATGGGGGGGAGAGGACGGAGGAGGGGTCTGAGGAGGTGGGGGTGGGGTGCTGGGCCGGCGTTTGGGCTTGGTCCACTGCTCCTCCCTGACTGGGCTCTCTTGGCCAAAGTCCAGGGCACCAAGTGTCTCAGCTACAGCCGCTGCGATGACGGAGGCTGGGGGGAGTGGAGGCGGCGGGGGCGGAGGGGGAGGCGGCAGAGGAGTGTGGTGTAGTGTCTGATAGTCTTTGTCGGCACCCACCCCCGGCCCGGAGGCCCTCTCCCCCGCGCTGGCGCCCCCCAGGCGGGAGGAGACGGGGGGGTCGTGGGAGGGCGGAGGGGCGAGGTCTTTGGCTGAGGAGTGGGCGGGGTACGAGGAGGGAGGAGGGGACATGCTGTTTGAGGAGGATCGGTGGGAATTGGAATTGAACCTGGGGTCCGAGTTGCCAGAGTAGTCGCTGTCTCGGTCGCGCTCCCTGTCCCTGTCGTGACTGCTTCTCCGCCGCCCCCCGCTGCCGCTGCTGCCGCCGCTGCCGCTGTGATGATTGTGAGAGTGGTGGTGGTTGCGGTGTCTCTGGTGGCCGTGGTCGCTGGAGCGGGAGCCCAGGCTGTCCCGCCTGTAGCCTCTCTCCTCCCTGCGCTCAGAGTGGTGGTGGGAGTGGTGGGAATGGTACGAGGACTTGGACGAGGCGTTGGCGTCCTGCGTGTGGCCGTGGTAAGACGACCTTCTGGAACTGATCCCGCCCGCGCCGTAGCGCCCAGAGTCTCTGTCCCGGTCCCTCTCCCTGTCTGACAGGGAGGGCTGCTCATACTGCGGCCCAGAGGGCGGGGGTGGCATCGACAGATGGTGAGTCAAGTGTCCTACCCCCCCAGCGTTGGGGTGCGTGGAGTAACCCGGGGGCTCGTTGGGACGGAAGGGGGCGTACGTGGACCGACCTTTGTGGTACCCTGAGGGATCTTGAGGATCGTCTGGGTAACGAGACACCTTGTATCCCCCAACTGAGGAGGACACTGCAGAGGAGGAACACGAGGAAGAGGGTAACATGTCCTGGGAAGGATAGCCAGCATTATAGCCATGCCTAGGAGAGAAAGCAAAACGATATATACAGTTAGGTCCATAAATATTTGGACATTGACACAATTTTCATCATTTTGGCTCTGTATACCACCACAATGGATTTGAAATGAAACAATCAAGATGTGCTTTAAGTGCAGACTTTCAGCTTTAATTTCAGGGTATTTACATCCAAATCAGGTGAACGGTGTAGGAATTACAATACATTTTATATGTGCCCCCCCCCTTTTTAAGGGACCAAAAGTAATTGGACAATTGGCTGCTCAGCTGTTCCATGGCCAGGTGTATGTTATTCCCTCATGGGAGTTCGTTATTTCATTGACAAGGAGCAGATAAAAGGTCTAGAGTTCATTTCAAGTATGGTATTTGTGTTTGGAATCTGTTGCTGTCAACTCTCAATATGAAGTCCAAAGAGCTGTCACCATCAGTGAAGCAAGCCATCGTTAGGCTGAAAAATCAAAACAAACCTATCAGAGAGATAGCAAAAACATTAGGTGTGGCCAAATCAACTGTTTGGTACATTCTTAAAAAGAAAGAACGCACTGGTGAGCTCAGCAACACCAAAAGACCCGGAAGACCACGGAAAACAACTGTGGTGGATGACAGAAGAATTCTTTCCCTGGTGAAGAAAAACCCCTTCACAACAGTTGGCCAGATCAAGAACACTCTCCAGGAGGTAGGCGTATCTGTGTCAAAGTCAAAAATTAAGAGAAGACTTCACCAGAGTAAATACAGAGGGTTCACCACAAGATGTAAACCATTGGTGAGTCTCAAAAACAGGAAGACCAGATTAGAGTTTGCCAAAAAACATCTAAAAGACCCTGTACAGTTCTGGAACAACATCCTATGGACAGATGAGACCAAGATCAACTTGTACCAGAATGATGGGAAGAGAAGAGTATGGAGAAGGGAAGGAACTGCTCATGATCCAAAGCATACCACCTCATCAGTGAAGCATGGTGGAGGTAGTGTTATGGCGTGGGCATGTATGGCTGCCAATGGAACTGGTTCCCTTGTATTTATCGATGATGTGACTGCTGACAAAAGCAGTAGGATGAATTCTGAAGTGTTTCTGGCAATATTATCTGCTCAGATTCAGCCAAATGCTTCAGAACTCATAGGACGGCGCTTCACAGTGCAGATGGACAATGACCCGAAGCATACTGCGAAAGCAACCAAAGAGTTTTTTAAGGCAAAGAAGTGGAATGTTCTGCAATGGCCAAGTCAATCACCTGACCTAAATCCAATTGAGCATGCATTTCACTTGCTAAAGACAAAACTGAAGGGAAAATGCCCCAAGAACAAGCAGGAACTGAAGACAGTTGCAGTAGAGGCCTGGCAGAGCATCACCAGGGACGAAACCCAGCGTCTGGTGATGTCTATGGGTTCCAGACTTCAGGCTGTCATTGACTGCAAAGGATTTGCAACCAAGTATTAAAAGTGACAATTAGATTTATGATTATGTTAGTTTGTCCAATTATTTTTGGTCCCTTAAAAAGGGGGGGGCCACATATAAAATGTGTTGTAATTCCTACACCGTTCACCTGATTTGGATGTAAATACCCTGAAATTAAAGCTGAAAGTCTGCACTTAAAGCACATCTTGATTGTTTCATTTCAAATCCATTGTGGTGGTATACAGAGCCAAAATGATGAAAATTGTGTCAACGTCCAAATATTTATGGACCTAACTGTATTTTTTTTTTTTTAAGTCAGAGCAGTTAGAATGCTTATATACAGGCCATAGACAGCTGCAGGCTGTCAGACACCAATCACAGACCTGGACACAGCGTAGCCTGAGTCTTGTGAGAAAGACGTCCCCGAGCGTGGCGTGTAGGGCGTTCCGCCGCCTTGGGAAGACACAGAGGAACCAGGGGTGTAGGGTCCGCCCATGGAGGAAGGGGGCGTGTCCAGGCGCTGCTCGCTAAAGCCAGTGTCGACAGAGCAGGGAGTGACACTGCCAGGGGTGAGGGCTGGAGCACCTGTCACGGCGGGAAGATCTGAGGAGAGCCTCCGTCTGATGTCCGACGACTGCAGAGAGACATCAGGAAGAGACTCAAGTAAGAGAAGAAAAAAAGATGGAGGTCGATGACACGTGATTATATGCGAGCACTTTTGGAGGTGTTTTACCGTGTCAGGCTGGGGGGGGGCCGCGGGCTGGAGTCTCTCTGTCAGAGCCTTTCCTCCGAGAGGCACAGTCTGCGGCGTGTAGGATCCGCTCACTATGAGGTCGTAATATTTTGTCCTCTGCTGGCCTGAAGAACACACATTCACAACCACCGTGTCAGTTGTCAAGAAGACAAACAGCAGAGCCAACAGGTACAGGGGAAGGTCAGCTTGAAATCTCTCCTCTAAATCTCTCCTCGAAACACTTGTATACATTTATTATTTAAGGTACATTATTGACAATGTAACAATATACATGTATTTCAATACCTTGAATGTCTAGCTGAGCATGTACTATGTTGCCCATGACAGAAGTGTTGTGTAGGTGCTTCACTGTGTCTTTTGCGCCTCTGGTGTTGGTGAAAAGCACTCGGGCCAGACCCAGGTGCTTCCGAGTCTTGGGATGAAACAGTATCTCCATCTCCTCCACCTCTCCAAACTTGGAGCACATCTCTGCGAGGAAGGGCTCCTTGATGTTGTCATTGAGACGAGCAAAGGTCACCTCCTTGAGGGGGATAGGACCCACGTAGAACTCATCCAGCTGATGGAAATCAAGAACAACGGGTGAGATGGAAGAAACACTCATTGCAGATTGGGAGTTCGGCCATCCCTCTTTGGTGCAAACCATGGTGGTAAAAGTGTTTTATATCATAATTGAAAGCAGGAAGCAGGGTTTATCACCTTTAACTTAGGTACTGGAAGGGATAGCTCTGTGTGCCTGGACCAGATCCTTCGAGGTCTTGGGTCACGCAGATCTCCCACTGGGGGAGACCCAGAGTCCTGTGAAAACACAGGTTACTGTTACTGACATGTCACACTGACTCCACAGCAGATACCCGTGATTCAAATGACAGGATTCAAATATAACAATATATAGTCCACACTCACCGGCACACTGAAATGCACTCCATCATATCTGTATATTTTCTGAGCAACCCTTCGGATCGCAGGGTCCTGGACAAGCTTATAGCTTTTCCATTGCAAACTGAGAGCTCGTTGTGTTTCCCCTCCGTTTTCTGGATCCATGCTATCACTACGGATACGCAGAGTGAGAAATACAATTGTCAGTTAAAAACCATTGGGCTCACCCCTTAAGTGATTTTTGTGAAAAAAGCAACTGAAACGTGAGAACCCTGCGATAAGCCCTCTACTCATACAGTCTGTCACCTCTGAGCCTGTCCTAAGATACCACGTCTCAATGTTAGCTGACAGTTAATTAGCCATGTTACCATTACAATCAGACCGTTCAAAACGGTACATTTTGGCCACAAACTTGCCCACTCAATTATACACCATTTTGTCTGCAAAAACGGATGGCAGCGGATATGACAGCAAAAGTAAACAAACAATGGTTCGTTTGCAATCAAACTAACGCCGGAGTGGTTTGCATTTTTGACTAACTACCACCAGACTGTGTAGCTCAGTTAACACAGATGACTAGCTCACATTTATGTCGACGTTGACTAACTAGCCAACGTTACTTTAGATGTACAGAGACGTGGCTAATTTATCTGCCGTTAAAGCTTGGTGTTTACATCGACAGCCTTGGCAACAACAGCTGATGCTAAACAGAGCTAGCATACCATTTAGGTCCTGGTAATGCATGCCGCTTAGCAGTCATGTTGTTTAGCTAGCTAGCAAGTAGCTCACTAGCTGGCAAGCTAACAGACTGTTTAACCTCAACTAGCCGGCCAGCAAATTTGATAACAATGCTATAATTTGGTAAACAAGCATTGTGTACTTTACTGCTCTGATCGATACTGCGACTTTCACTTGCAATGCTTCCTTCCAACTCGTCCATCTGAACCCGCCTCTTTCTTACCAATTGCCCGCTGCATCCGAAACTACCAACCCGCCGCTCAAGTGTAGCTAGGCCTAGGACGGACGGGAAAAACAGTCCCGACATAAAAGGAATCTCCGTTTATTTTTGTGAGGACAATAACTAAATTAAAACAGCGTCGCTAGCTTTCGGGTATCAAGTACTTCCGTTACGACCCCCTAAAATTCACCGAATTCTTTGTTTACATCTGAAATCAAAATAATGTATATCGAGCGGCCATCGCGTAACCAACCTGAAAGCCTCGCCTGTTCTCCATCAGTCTTGGCGAATAAAGAAAGTCATTAAGGGTCAGCACTTTCTTCACAATCAGACTATGGTTGCGAAACTGAACACACCACTGTTGAATAGAAAACATTAAAAAATATAGGTTTCATTTTATTGGAATGATTAGATGTGAGCAAATGTATTCTTTGAGGTTTAGTGACTTAATATGTCGTGTGTGCACCTGCTTTCCTATGTGACGTTGCTATAAATGCAGCGAATCTGCTGACAGCGAATGTAAATAGGTAGAGCTAGCTAGGCTAACTGTCACAAAGTCGCAGTAAATGTTCTACTTGAGAGTGTACTGTACTTGATAATTTGGGATTCTTTTGAGGAATATTTAGGTCTTAATCGGTTTTGCCACCAATGTGAGTTCCATATTATTATTGTACACTTCTGCTACATAGCTAGCTTACTAGTTATGTATTTCGTCGATATATATATATTACCCAGTCATTATGCTCAATGAACGGAGTGTCTGTAAAGCTTTTTTGGGTTATTTTCTATTTTTTTTATTCGAGTCATTTATTTTAGGTAGACTGCTTTTGGAGTGCTTATTATTACCACTAGTCGGCAGCATGTCACAGCTTCACGAGCAAACAAAGTGGTCTTTGAATACATGATTTCAACTTATCTACGAGGAAAGAGAAAAAACATGTTTCTGCTATGCAATTCCCCGAAGGAAATACGCGGTTGTATCTGTAAAAAATATAAATAAATAAAAGGTTTTCTGATTCGTGTCAGAGTAAGGTCAGTGTCCGAGTTCAATCTTCACCAACTCGATCTCCTCAAACGACGTATGACTCCTAAACGCATCGATTATATCCTCGTCTGGACGCAACCATAAGACATTGCCAGATCATGATCAGACCACTTAAAACATTATGAAAATTATATAATCAAATAACGAAAAATACTTTGTAAGTTTCTAGTGCATTTATTATGTTTTCTCAAAAAACAGCAGAGAAACAGACTGTTAGGAACTAGTCACTTCAGATATAAATTAAAACATGTTTGAATGTTCACAAAATGTTCAGCATGATCAGCAAAGTGTTAAATACATTTTCAATAAACAAAAGCCTGGCATGGATTCATTCCTGTAAAATAATGTTTTTGTTTTATTACCACAAAAAGGTGAATCCCATCCCTGTAGATTCAATTTAAAAAAAGCTCCTTGAGCAGTGTTGCTTTGCAGAATTGGGAGGAAGATGAAATCAAGCATAGGAAGTTGGCATTAATTGTCCTGGCTAAAGATGTGAAATATAACTTATCTTCAATGCCACCCCAGCAGTTCAATCAACACCTACAACAATCTACCCTGATTGGAACAGGCGTTTCCATGGGAACATAACCCATTCAGCCTGACACGCCCATGAAGAGTGAAGAGCTGGCTGCTGGAGAGAGAGATGTATAGAAGCTGTAGAAACCATCTGAGCTGAGCACTGTGTGTGTGTGTGTGTGTGCTTGTATCCCTGTATCTGCATGTCTGTGTGTGTGTGTGTCTGCTAGTTCTCTTCACATGGCTTTCACTTTGATTTGCTTCATCTTCATCTGCTTCTTCTCTATTTTCTTCTGCTCACGGCGCTGAGCAGCCTCCTGGGAAAAAACAAAACAAAGACAGGCGAAGGTGAGAAGTTGCAGGCCAGGAAGTACAAACATGGCTTGCATTCTTGCCGGGGGGTTCAAACAGGAGCTCCCTGCTGTGTGGCTGACCTCCAAACGGCGCTGTCTCTCCGGGTCCTCCTCATTCATGATGCGCTCCTTCTCCGCCCTCTTCTTCTCCTCCCGGCGAGTCTGGGCCGCCTCTTGACGCTGAGTGTGGGTCTGCTTCAGGAAGTTCTCCTCCACACGGGCACGGTTTTTGTCAGCCTTCTGCTTGCCCTAGAGACAGAAGAAGAGCTAGTAACCACCAGGCACTTCACCCTACTTGCCTCGGGGGAATGTCCCTGTACTTACTTTAAGTCGCTCTGGATAAGAGCGTCTGCTAAATGACTAAATGTAAATTAAGAGTAACGAGAAGACAGGGCTAGTATACGTGTGTGTTTGTGTGTGCGTCTGTGCGTGTATTTGTGTGTCTGTGCGTGTGTGTGTCTGTGTGCGTGTCTGTGTGCGTGTGTGTCTGTGCGTGTGTGTGTCTGTGCGTGTGTGTGTTTGTGTGTGTGTGTGTCTGTGTTTAAGTCCCACTCACCTCCCTATTGAGGCGGAGCTTCTTGACCTTGTCAATGCTGTAGATCACCATGTTCATGAGTGGGAGCAGAGAGTCCATGTCTTTGGGAGACGTGTTGCCCATGCCAGGCACTACAGGAAAACATTCAAAACACAATCCATGTCAATCGAAATGTAGTCATTGTGGTGGGAAGGTATATTTTTTGTACAGTGTACTTACAGCTTGAAAGCATGAACCAAAACGTACCATTAAATGTAAACAGCAGAGTCTTCTTTGTTTCAGGCAGTTTAAAGGGTTGACCCTCCCTGAAACACAACATAAGGACAATGTTCATTCATGTGATCTGAGATAAAACCTTTGGAAAAGACCAAAAAAAGTTCTAGGCAGAATATTTACTCTTGCATAACTTTTGGACCAGAAAATTGGTCCGAGAAGTGGATGGACTCGATCTTGTCAGCATGGTTGGTGACATAGTGTACCATCTGAGAAACAGGAGGAAATGGTCACTTTATACATCGTCAACAATTACACCACGGTTTATACAAAGTTAACCATTTGAAATATGTATGTAAATACTGTATCAATAAAATATTGTATATTATAGCAACACCACTTACAACATATGCCCGCACTGTGAACGTTTGTTTCCCTGATTCTATGATTGGGACACTAGAGATCAAGTCTTCTCACCTTGCTGTCCATCACACCATCTGTGACTTCGCCCATCTCTGAAATAATGGCCAGGGACTCAGGAAGGCCATACTTAGACCCTGACTTGGGCTTGTCACTGCAGAACTCACTCTGTGGATAGAAAGACACAGGACTTGCAAACAAACCCCATGGAGACAAACGCATAGGTGACTAACTTGCAAAATGTTGGAAGACTCGACAGTCAGGGTTAACCCCCTTACCAGGTCCTGCATATCCTTCTGCATCTTCGCCATGGCCTTCTTGGTGCCCACAGCGAACACAAACGTGTCCATATCCTCGTCATTCAGAGTTACTTTAATTTGCTACAAAATGCGGGACAAATCCATAAAAACAAACAGGAATAGTTAGACACACAGAAAGATACTTTGCTATACTAGCACTACCTCAGCTGTACTCACCACTTGATCACAGACTGGCCTCATCATTCTGGCCAGCACATTAAGCAGGTCCTGCCTCTTCAGGAACTGCAACAGAACAGAAACATTAGCAGAAGGCGATTCAGGACAGAAACTGTTGAGGTACTTACATTTACATTTAGTCATTTAGCAGACGCTCTTATCCAGAGCGACTTACAGTAAGTACAGGGACATTCTCCCCGAGGCAAGTAGGGTGAAGTGCCTTGCCCAAGGACACAGCCGGAATCGAACCGGCAACCTTCTGATTAATAGCCCGACTCCCTAACCGCTCAGCCCTCTGACCCTTAGACAATCAAAGCTGAATACCTTGAGCTGGATGAGCATGCCCTCGCAGCACACGCGTCCAGAGCACCACAGGTTGTAGATGTGCTCGTTTTCCTGGTTGAGCTTCCCAGTGCTCACAGCCTCTTTGTTGGTACCATCGTCACCTGACCACACATACACAATCACAAGAGAGATCATGATTCATTTCCTTTACAATCACATGAGAGATCACGATTCATTTCCTTTACATCGACTGATCATATTTTCAGCACAGCCACGTTATAATATTATAAAGCAAGGCAAGGAAACATTAACATTTACATTTAGTCATTTAGCAGACGCTCTTATCCAGAGCGACTTACAGTAAGTACAGGGACATTCCCCCTGAGGCAAGTAGGGTGAAGTGCCTTGGCCAAGGACACAACGTCATTTGGCACGGCTGGGAATCAAACTGGCAACCTTCAGATTACTAGCCCGACTCCCTCACCGCTCAGCCATCTGAACCCTTGATGACTCACCCACGAGGGCAAAGTTGCTCTCTAGAAGTTCTCTGTGGGAGTTGAACCAGGCCTGGGCCAGACGACTGTTCTTGTTCTTGCCGATGATGTAGTTCATGATGTAGGCCAGCAGGCCTGTCACCATCAGGATCTCCATGTAGTAGCTCTCCCAGCTGTTCTGCAAATGGGCGGGAACCTGCGCGCGGGGGGGGATCATAACAATGACACTCCGATTGTACTTATCTTTAGAAAGCGCTGCATGTAGTTGTTTTAAAAGGAACATGAATGTAGATTGTCTTTGCATAGCGGTCGGTGTGTTAAGTATGTCAAGTCTACTTTCAACAACAAGCACACCGTATGAATGATGAGGGGGTCCTTGAACGAAGGGCTGGTCTTCTCCATGTCCTCGATGCCCTCAAACTCCTCTTGATCATATTTGCTATATATGTCTTGGTCCTGGGGCAGAATAAGAGAATAAGACATCATTGATGTGAATTAGTTTGGCTATGCCTGAATTTGAATGACAGTGGAACAACTAATAAAACTCACACGTTTACATTTAGTCATGTAACAGACGCTCTTATCCAGAGCGACTTACAGTAAGTACAGGGACATTCCCCCCAAGGCAAATAGGGTGAAGTGCCTTGCCCAGGGACACAATGTCATTTGCACGGCCTGGAATCGAACCGGCAACCTTCTGATTAACAGCTCGATTCCCTAACCGCTCAGCCATCTGATCATCACACCCTCATTCACCTGTATCTCTGAGTCCTCAAAGCCGTCCTGGCCATCCTCAAGCTCCACCGTGGCCTCGTCTTCATCGTCCTCAGCGGGAAGCGCAGACGGGGAAGCCCGCAGCGGAGGAGCCGTTTCCGTCTCAATTGTGGCGTCCTCATTTGCATCCTCAAACTCAGCAAAGTCGTTGTCATCGAATTCTGCCTGGTCCTCTCCATCCTCAAAGTCGTCGTTGTAGCGCCCCCTGGAGACTGGCAGGACCAGCAGCAACAGCAGTGCAGGCAGCAGGAGTAGGTACAGACGCTGCATGGCTTACTACTAGTAGGAAGAGAGAGATGAGTCAATGAGTAAACAAACAAAAGCTAGATTTCAAGGTAGTGGGGCATTTATGGTATAATTACTTACTTGGAATGTGCCCACAATAACTTTCCAATACTAATACAAGAGTAGAGTACACATGATTTTAATGACAGATAAAACTGATTTTAGAACAATCAGTCAATCATTTAAAGGTCTAGTTAGGCACTGCTGTCAGAGAACCGGATCATCCGTCACCTTGAGAATCTCAAGTTCAGATCAAGAATTACCAAAGCCAATACCATTGCTAGCCCCGTTAATTTTTCACATAAAGACAACATCGGCCTAGTTAATAAAGCTTGTTAGGACCTGTCTGAGAAACCATCTTAGCAAAGTGGGTAAAACAAATCTCTCGCATGGCATATACTAAGATAGCTAGGTAGCTAACGTTAATGCTATTCCATCTTCAATCGGCTTGCTGAGATTACAGAGCTAGCAACAACTCTCACAAAACATTTCACCAGTTTGACCGTAATAAACAGTTATGGCTATAGTTTGATGACTACCGTAATGCTTGTTAACCTACGGTCGATGAATTCAAACAATAATATGTAATATTTGTTAAGCATCCCGGGAGGCAAAGATTATGAAGTAACTTGCTAGATTGCAGATTTGAGTTTGACTCCCATCCCCCCACACTAGTCACATACTCTACTAGTACTACTAACGTTAGCTTGCTACGCTAATTCATTAGCATATCCCTTTCTCAACAAAATGTGGCAATAGGTGACGGCGACCAAACTGCCATACATTTCCAACTAGTCAAACAAAAGTACCAAGCAAGTTTAGTGATAGCGATACCTCTGGAGTGTTTTCTAGCAAGAATGGCTAGAAGGAAGTATATTCGGGGATACGCTGACAGGTCCTTCGTTCGCCTAACTGTTGAGAAGCACACACCCGCTGTCCCGTGGTTCCAAATATAACTAGCTAGCTGGCTACTACGCTGAGCTAGCCAGGTGACAGTATTCGACAGAGCAGTCTTCTTCTTCTTTTGGTATTACGGCAGATTGCAACCAACGTTAAGAGGTGCATCACCGCCACCTACTGTTTGGAAGTGTGAGGACAGGTGTCGTGCCAAGGCACTTATCCCCACCAGGATTTGTATCCCCTGGCCGCGGGAGCGCGCGTGCAGTAAGAGAAGTGGAGGTTAACTGCTGCACTTCGAATTCACCTCTTAAATGAAACAAATAGCGACGTGGAAGACTGGACAGGGTTTCCATAGTAACAAGGAACTCATTTATCTACATGAATAAGTTTATTTGTCTGTTACATTAAGGCGACGTGTGAATTGTTTAATGCGTTGTTTAGTATTGTGGATTAATCCACAGTGTTTTCCAAAATTCCATATTGCCATGCACCTTAGCTACATAGGCCGACTGATAGGCCTATCTATGTGACTCGACATCACATGCAGGTTTATGAACAATATTTTTTCCTTTAATCTAGGCTACCTCCATCTGTCCATACTCTGCGGGTGTGGTCTGACAAGGATGCCCCGTCTTTGCTAACCTGTCCCTCCCTGCCCTCTTCTGTTTTAATGTAATTTAGTTTAATATGGCTTTTTAATTAATCACATTGTTCACCTGTCTACCATATGAGTTACAGATTATATCAGTTTTTTCACCTGATATAATGTGTACCCCCTATGCTAACATGCAAAGGGTCTGTCCTGCCATCATGTGTGTGTTCGTTTGGTCACAATGAACAACCTGAGATAATATGGAGATGTCTGCTCTTTTCTGGCTAAAGTTACAGAGTGGCTACACATTATATCAGGTCGTTTTTTCACCTGATATAATGTGTACCCCCTCCCCTAACATGCAAAGGGTCTGTCCTGCCATCATGTGGGGGATCTGTGCCATACAGTCTGGCCATTTATAAAGCAATACAGTGATGCTGGTGATGTATGTTACTTTGATCATTATGTACAACAAGTTTCATCTATACACCAGTCTTTTACACTGAGAACACATGTGGGGAAACGATTTCCCAGAAGGTCTGAGGAAAATGTCTCCCCCGTATATTACAGTGTGATGATTTTGGACGCGATACAGTGATGCTGGTGATGTATCATGATGTGGGGAACAGATTTACCTGGAGGCCTGAGGAAAGAGGCTCCCCCATCCTATCTACACATCAGTCTTCATGATTTCGCGCACGCGCAAGGAAGGGGGAACAGGGGAACTGAATTCTCCGGAACACCGGCGGTCTACATTAACTCAAATAAACATAGAAACCGTAAAGACAGATAATAAGATAAACACCTAATTCTCATCCCAGCTCCGAGTCTCCTGAACTTTCTAGCCTGGTTTCATAAAGACAGCTTCTGCCCTGCACACTCCTCCCCCTTCCCTCACAACACAACAAGCTTAAACTAGCTGGCTTGCTCAAAGCTACGCGGTCATTGCATATCCGAAACCCAATCTCTGTCTCGCTGTAAGTAAAATGTGTTATGTGATACTTAAATAATTAAATGAACAAAGTTATTCTCAGTATTATTCTGCAACTATTTGGGGAGTTGCCTGTCCACCGACATTTTCTTCGGGAGGAGGAGACTGCTTGCGTACTTCACACTGTAGCTGCAGCGCTCCAGTACCAGTACAGCTAGTGTAGGTAATTTGCAGAATAGGACACTAGTGCGTGAGCTTGTGCTGGGATCAGTTAAAAAGTGTCAAGCCGGGTGGACCTAAGAAATATTTAGTTTGTATCGTAAACTTAATCCGTATAAGCAATTTAACCCGTATTGGTCGGCAAATATTGGTTTTGGACTGGAGCTAGCTAACATGCTACGTTGTTTCTTTGTTTGACAGACCAAGTAGTGGCGACGCTAGCGAGAAGGCTAGCTGCTACCACTACAAGAACTAACACAGTAGCTAGCATTCGTTAGCAATTACAGCTTTTGTTGTTTGATCTGCACAGATCTCTATTAGGAAAGGAAGTATTAGTGGCATTGTCTTAGGCATTGTCGTACGTTGATTGCAGGCCTTGAGACCGTGTTGCCGTTTTCGGATAACAGTAATTACTATTTATAAATATTTATTCCCGGGCACTTCAGCAATTTAAAACCCAAGCTGCCATGTCGCTCCACGGCAAGCGAAAAGAGATCTACAAATACGAGGCGCCATGGACGGTTTACGCAATGAACTGGAGCGTCCGACCGGACAAACGATTTCGCCTGGCTCTTGGAAGTTTCGTTGAAGAATATAACAACAAGGTGAGCAAAGCAAGTAGCTCATGCAAGATCCATCAAGACGGCACCTCTGAAGGACTATCCAGAATCCCTACGTGGTCAGTTAAATTAGAGCACGATCAATTATTTTACTGTCTAAAATTTAGCCGTTTTGCCTTCCTCAGGTGCAGCTAGTGGGCCTGGAAGAGGAGAGTTCAGAGTTCATCTGCAGAAATACTTTTGACCACCCCTACCCAACCACCAAGATTATGTGGATTCCCGACACCAAAGGCGTATACCCAGACCTGCTTGCCACCAGTGGCGACTACCTGCGTATCTGGAGGGTTAGTCTTGGATCCAGACAAGATCACATAATCAGAGTAAAGTTTTAAAGCAAAATCATCACAAGGGGGTTCAATACATTATAATTGCAAGCTTGTTTGATCTTTCTTCTTAGGTCAGTGACACAGAGACACGCCTGGAATGCTTGCTGAACAACAATAAAAACTCAGATTTCTGCGCCCCACTCACCTCTTTTGACTGGAACGAAGTGGATCCGAATCTACTTGGTAAGAGACTGCAGCTTTTGGTCCAGTTTGAAACAATGTTTGATTTTACGACCTTTGGGTCGACTTGTACATGTTTGGACGGTACCCAATACCTGGCTGGCCACACAAACAAGTTTTGTGTTTTGTGTTGTGTGTTTATTTCACAGGCACCTCCAGTATTGACACAACTTGCACTATCTGGGGCTTGGAGACTGGCCAGGTGTTAGGTCGTGTCAACCTGGTGTCTGGTCACGTTAAAACCCAGCTCATCGCTCACGACAAAGAGGTGTGTGGGGTGTTTGTGTGAAGAAACAAAGTTCCTGTTTTGTGTGCTGAGTTTGTTAAATTTGTCATTGGAAAAAAGATTTCCAATGCATCTCACTGAAGGAATTGCATGGTTGTGGACATCTGTGTAGCTGTAGGTTTTTGTATTTGTAGTCCTATTAGGGAGTCAGGTGGCTGAGCGGTTAGGGAATCGGGCTAGTAATCTGAAGGTTGCCAGTTCGATTCCCGGCCGTGCTAAAATGACGTTGTGTCCTTGGGCAAGGCACTTCACCCTACTTGCCTCAGGGGGAATGTCCCTGTACTTACTGTAAGTCGCTCTGGATAAGAGCGTCTGCTAAATGTAAATATCTATTAAACGTTGTGCTGATGAGGTTCCTCTCTATCTGCAGGTGTATGATATTGCTTTTAGTCGTGCCGGCGGTGGGAGGGACATGTTTGCGTCAGTGGGTGCTGATGGCTCTGTGCGCATGTTTGATCTTCGTCATCTGGAACACAGCACCATCATCTATGAAGACCCCCAACACCACCCACTGCTACGTCTGTGCTGGAATAAACAGGACCCCAACTACCTGGCTACCATGGCGATGGATGGCATGGAGGTCTGCATGTTTAGCACTATTGCTTTTCTTGTCACCTCTGGTATTGTGTGATTTTCCCAGTATAGTATTCAGTCTTTTTAATATTTTCGTTGTCTTTTCCTGTGTGATAATGTTTTTTTTTTTTTTCTGCCTCTGTGTCTGTCAGGTGGTTATCCTGGACGTACGCGTTCCGTGCACACCTGTAGCCCGTCTCAACAACCACCGGGCGTGCGTCAACGGCATCGCCTGGGCCCCTCACTCCTCCTGCCACATCTGCACTGCAGGTAAGGCTGCACAGGTGTAGCCCATGTGGCTGGTAAACCCTCTCCTCTATGTATGTTTACAGGCCACCATCGCCAGCGAATAGCTAGCTTCTCTTCAGCATAGCTGGTAAGGAGTCGCACTTGCGAGTCAGAGGTCCAGGGATCGAGGACCAGTGAGGGGAAAGATTGGAAGGACTGACTCCTGACCTCCCCCCTGTTACACCAACACTGCTGCATAAAAAAAATCAACTCTGGATCCTAAAGTGCCTCTCTTCTAACCTTCAGTTGAATGCCCTAATGGCTCCTGTTTTTTCCTGTTTTAGCGGATGACCACCAGGCACTGATCTGGGACATCCAGCAGATGCCTAGGGCCATCGAGGATCCCATCCTGGCCTATACTGCTGAGGGGGAAATCAACAACGTCCAGTGGGCTTCTACCCAGCCTGACTGGATTGCCATCTGCTACAACAACTGCCTAGAGATTTTGCGTGTGTAAACCCAACCACAGTGGACTGGGGTGAAAGTATACAAAACTTGGACTTGTTTGGGTTTTTTTGAGAGTGAAATATAGTCAGACTCTTTGCCTCAACACAATTCTCTCTCCACATGGACACGCCTTTGGAATGGAGAATCTAGGAAATCTCCCTAGCTCTTGGGGGTTTCCATTGTTCTACTCCACAACATCTTAGTTTACTGTTTTTTATTGATCTCACCTTTATTTCAAGTCGAGTGTGCACTATTTATTTGTTTTGTTTGTAGTGGTGTTCAGTGTCTGTAGAGCTCTAACATGCATCAGTGTCCAGTTTGGTGCAACTGTTACTGCTGATCAGTTGTCAATGGAAACACAGATTTCAGACTGATCTGCTTCTGCGTGTCAAAAAGAAAAGCCAACCAATATATTATTATAAAGGGACAGTTGAGGTCTTGTGGTTGATTATAACAACGTATGGCGAGTGAATATGGACAATGAACCAGTGCCACAGCACTTATCATTTTGGGTCACAACCATTTTAAATACCCTTGGTGTTTCATTTTTTTCCATACACATAGAAAAGATTAGTACACTGTATTTAATGCCAGCTACCCATGATAGTACTGAGATTGGTGTGGTCTGTGTTGACAGATGCAATGTAATATCAGTTAAGGGACTAGGAAGAATATTAAATGTTCTCAATGTCAGTGGTCATTCCTACCTGTGTGGGAAGCATCGTCCAGAACAGAGCCAGACTGAACCAGTCATTTCATCTTCCATGTCATACGTTTTTATAGTTTAAATAGAGATGTGCCAGGATTTGCAGTTCCTATCTTGAGTCATGACTGTGATATGCCGTTTATTGAAGGAGAGTGATTTCCTTGTACTAATCTTTCTCTGTACTTGTAGACCACTCCCTTTATTTTTTTAATGTTCTTTACTCCAATGTCAAACTCTTGTAGCATGTCTATACAAGGGAAAATGTACATACATATAAATATATGAACTAAGATATTGATAAGACAAATGTTCATGTAGTACCTTTTTTCATGAAAGTTTGTATTACCGAATTTGCTCTACCCAAATAAACCTGAATGTCTGTCCTATGCCATGTAGATCTTTGTTTCACTGCATCAAGTTCCCTGCTTATTTCAGATCAATACCACACTGAAGTGGAAAATCCATGAAGAGATACTTTTTCCGTTGTGTTATAAATAATATTTTGTCTAAAAAACATAATACTAAGTTATTTTGTGCTTCAGTAAACCTTTACAGAGTGACAAAGGCTTACAAAAATAATTACGTTCACCCTCATTTTGAAACTTTCCAGCACAAGAGAGGAAGACTATCCCAAGTCAGTACCAAGTCTCCATCGACAGTAAACCTCCCCCAACTCAACCCAATAGACACCAACACACATACGGATGTTGGCACCATCATTACACACAATTTAGGTATATTTTCCTTTATCACTGGTGCAATGTTGAATATGTAACTGTGATCATAATCACTTAGTGTTAACATAGTCAACACACACTGCACACACACACACACCCCTGAAAAACGGATGACAACTTTGATGTATCCACAGTCATGTCCAACAGTACAGATACATAGTCACACATAGGGGAAACAGGCAAAGCAGTTGGCATTATAAAAAAAAAAGTACTTTTATAATGCTTTACACAATTGCTATAACTAAAAGGAAAAATACATACATTTTTGCTTGATTCACACGGCAATTCATTGTCATGAACCATGGCAATGGCCAAATTACATGATTACAAAGATGGCTTTTAATGTTAGCATATAGTATGTCATTGTAAATCAGATTATCTGGTCATGACAAAAAGCTATATTTCTTTGCACAAAATGGCCGCAACGTTTGTTGTGTTGTACACCATGCCGCATTAAGGTTGGTTTGTAGTCCTTCATCAGAAATGTTGAGCTACTTGTTGTCACACCAACACCAACCTTCCATCTCAAATAACTGGTTAATAACCATCCATCCATCATCTTCCGCTTGTCCAGGGGTCGGGTCGCGGGGGCAGCAACCTAAGCAGGGAGGCCCAGACTCTCCCCGGCCACTTCCACCAGCTCTTCCTGGGGGACCCCGAGGCGTTCCCAGGCCAGCCGAGAGACATAGTCCCTCCAGCGTGTCCTGGGTCTTCCCCGGGGCCTCTTCCCAGTGGGGCGTGCCCAGAACACCTCACCAGGGAGGCGTCCAGGAGGCATCCTTATCAGATGCCCGAGCCACCTCAACTGGCCCCTCTCGACGCGGAGGAGCAGCGGTTCTACTCTGAGCCCCTCCGCTTGGGACAAGATCTCCTCCCCGACCCGGAGATTGCACTCCACCTTTTTCCGGTCAATAACCATGGCCTCAGATTTGGAGGTGCTGATTCCCATCCCAGCCGCTTCGCATTCGGTTGCGAACCGCTCCAGTGAGAGCTGGAGGTCACGGCCCGATGAAGCCAACAGGACCACATCATCCGCAAAAAGCAGCGACCCGATCCTGAGGTCCCCAAAACGGACCCCCTCAACGCCCTGGCTGCGCCTAGAAATTCTGTCCATATAAGTTATGAACAGAATCAGTGACAAAAGGCAGCCCTGGTGGAGTCCAACCCTCACCGGGAACAAGTTCGACTTACTACCGGCAATGCGGACCAAACTCTGGCACCGGTCGTACAGGGACCGAACAGCCCCGATCAGGGAGTCCGGTACCCCGTACTCCCGGAGCTCCCCCCACATGAGCCCCCGAGGGACACGGTCGAACGCCTTTTCCAAATCCACAAAACATGTGTAGACTGGTTGGGCGAACTCCCATGCACCCTCCAGAACCCTGCCGAGGGTATAGAGCTGGTCCACAGTTCCACGGCCAGGACGAAAACCACATTGCTCCTCCTGAATCCAAGGTTCGACAATCCGACGGACCCTCCTCTCCAGCACCCCTGAATAGACTTTCCCAGGGAGGCTAATAACCAACCGTTAATAATTAATTTTAGTTGTCATCTCAATTCATCTCGATATTTTATAGATCAACAAAAACCAAAGTGTTGTGACTGTTAATTTTGTGCATAAACGTTAGTTGTTCATCCCTTTTTCTGAATTCAACACATTTTCATATTTTCTTTTAATTCTAAGAAGGGAAAAAAACTAAATGGACGGGCTAATTGTGCATGTCTTCTACAGTGTGATTGTTACACACAGGCAGACAAAAAAGGTATCTCTCTCCACAAGAGGAGCATGAAGCGGCCATGCTTGTCATCTCACCTCATCACTTAAAAGAAACATCAGGATGGTATGTTGTTGCTACAGCTTAAAAGGTATGTGGGGCGTGTTGTGAGTATTTGTGTGACGTGTTTTTGTTTCTGGATGATCATAGTCAGCTCAGTGCCAGATCAGTTCTCCTCAGGAAGAGGTTGGCCTGGCTAGGCTTAGCACACAGACCCTCTAATAACCAAACTGGGCCTTGACAGAGAGAGAGAGAGAGAGAGAGAGAGAGAGAGAGAGAGAGAGAGAGCGAGAGAGAGAGAGAGAGAGGAAAGGAGCCAGTGGTACTGGCCTGTGAGTCTGGGAGAGAGAGAGGAGGCATTTTGCTGATCTTCCCCCTCTGCAGTGTGAAAGGCAATCCAAGTTCTTCAGCAGCATTTTACAGATCAGGGTCAGGGATGGGAAAAGGCTGGAGAAGAAGAAGAAGATTAGCATGGTGTCTCGAGCACAGTATGGCTGCCCTCCTGTGGTGGGGCAGGGGATGCTCGGTGGAGGGCGGAGGGGGGGGCGGGTCTAGCTGCCTGGCAGGATCGGGTCGGACACGTGCCTATGGATCCCTTGGCTGTCTGTGGAGGTCTCCAGGTTCTCAGGTAGGGAGGGGAAGCGCTGGCTGCCACACAGCAGTCTGGGGGGCCCCTGGGAAGGGCCAGGGGGCTGGGGGAGGCCCACTGGGGGGCCTGGATGAGGCTCAGTCTCTGGGGACATGGACATGGTGTCATCAGAGGCCACAGTAAGGTGGATTCCACTGGACAGGGAGTCCTTGGACCTGTGCTTGTCTGAATCCGAACTCTGCGAAAACAAATAGAGGCAGAGAGTTTGGGTAGGATGGAAAACGGCTTCTCTGATCATGACCCTCTTCAATTCTTCAGATCTCTACACAACCACATCACACTCGTGCACGTGCTCACTAGTAGGTTCGGATCAACGACCAATGACTGAAGACAATCGTTTGCGATAGCAAATTGTGAACTCACCGGCAGTGTGGAGGGTATGCTGTCAATCTCGACTGGTGGGATAGGGGGGACGCTATGGATAACGGGGGCTCCTGTACCGTACAGCGTTGGAGGGTGAGGCGGATGGGGACTCGGCGACACAGCACTGTACGCAGGAGGTACCGGGGCCATCTGCCTCTGTAGAAGCTGCAGTATCACGTTGATGTCTGCAGTCATCCGAGTCTCCAGTCTGGACAGAGGAGGAAGGAGGGAGGGAACGATATGAATTGCATCTGTGCTTTTTCAGACCTGACATCCGTACGCATCTCTTTATTTCTGACACACACACACACACACACACACAAACACATACATACACGCACACACACACACATACACACACACACACCTACACACCTGTTGAGCTGAGACTGCAGCAGTTCCAGCCTGGACTCCAGCTCGCTGGGCCTGTTCTCTGTGCAGGGGGGAGGGTGGTACGTGGCCCTCACTGAGGACGAGCGTCGCTGGCTCTCTGAGAACTGGCTGGGCCTCCGTTCCGGCCAGATGCCGTAGTACCCTGGCATGTTGACGGGGGCTGCCACTGGGAAGACAGTAGAGGACACACGGCCAGCGTGAATGCTGTTTACAAAAGACAACCATGTGCAGCTCTGTACAGTGTATGCAGCGTCTTTGTACAGATAGTGAAGTGCCCAGGGAGCAGAGACAGAGACAGGGCGGCGTGTCTCTCACCTGTGTAGTGATGTCCTCCTCGCTCCATGGCCCCTCCCAGGCTGGCTGAGGGCCCGCTGGAGCCCAGCAGTCTCACCGCGGCAGGGCGGTAGTCGTGGGTGTCGCATCTCAACTCAGCTTTGCTGTGTCCTACGGGCTTAATCTCATCGTCGCTGGAGCAGGCACTGGTGCTGCTGCAGAGGTCGTCCCACTGGGAACTGGAGTTCGGGTCTCGATGGTTCCCCATCGGACAGGACTGGTCCGGGTATGAGTCCTCGCGGTCCATGCCGTCTAGACAGGATGGACAGAGGAGCAGGACTAAGTCACACCTTGTGTTTATGTGTTGTTTAAAAGTGTGTGAACATGTAGTTATAACTCCCCCCCCAAGACACACACAGAGACACACACACAGAGACATACACAGAGACACACACACAGACATACACAGACACACACAGAGAGACATACACAGAGACACACACAGAGACATACACAGAGACACACACAGAGACATACACAGACACACACACAGGTTCACACACAGAGACATACACAGACACACACACAGAGACATACACAGACACACACACAGAGACACACACAGAGACATACACAGAGACACACACACAGAGACACACACACAGAGACACACACAGAGACATACACCAACACTTGCCTGGGCGGTTGCGTCTGTGCAGTGAGTTTCTTCTGCGTCGTGGCCGACGGTATCCACATTCAGAATCCTCGCTGGGGGTTGCCTGGTTTATTCTATCTACCTGAGACACAGCAGCTTCAGTCATTCAGTTACACACAACACATTCCCTGACACGCACACAACACCTAATACACAAACGACCCCGGACGCCACCACGCTAAAAACATCCCTGCAGTTCGTCTAACCCTCCAGATGGGGGACACTTACATCTCTCAGATTGAAGGTGATCTCCAGGTTGCTCCAGAAGGTGTCTGAGAAATCGGGGTACATGTCCAGCACCTCCAACAGGTCGTCCCTCTGGATTCTGTGGAGGTCACAGTAGGTCAACGCCCTCACGTCTGCGCTGGACTTGCCCGGCCGACCGTACAGGCTGATGGGCTCCCCAAAGATGTCATTCTTACCTGCATCGTTTAGACGAGAGAGAGACAGAGAGAGACAAAGAGAGAGAGACAGAGGGAGGGGGAGAGGGAGAGAGAAAGAGAGAGAGAGGGAAAGAGAGAGAGACAGAGAGAGAGACAGAGAGAGAGAAAGAGAGAGAGACAGAGGGAGGGGGAGAGGGAGAGAGAAAGAGAGAGAGAGGGAAAGAGGGAGAGAGAGAGAGAAAGATATAGAGTAAGTACAAGAGGGTATAACGTAATTACTGCAGAAAGTGGTGAGGTTGAGGAATGATAATCATAAAGAAATTCATTCATTCAACATTCATTAAAAAAATAAAAATAATTGGAAGCAAGTCCGCAAGAGGAAGAGGAGTTAAATGACAGTTGATTTGGATCAACCTAGTTACCTTGGTTATCTTAGATGGAAGGCCAGTGACACTATAGAATATCATCAAATGAAGTCTGAATTCATGTCTACTTAGCTGCATTTGAGAGACCAATCAGAAAGTGGCGGGTAAGCTTAGAGAGCCTGGTTCTGAGCGGTTGGCCTATTGGCAATCAATGATACTGTGAAATGGAAGTGGAGCTGTGCCTAAACACCTCCGGCAAGACAGCACACCACCACACAGTAGTGTGTGTAGCATGCCAGTGTGTGTGTGTGTGCATGTCTGTATGTTCAAGAAAGCAGGAGACAGAGAGACAGAGAGAGAGAGAGAGACATAGAGAGAGACAGAGAGAGAGAGAGAGAAAGAGAGACATAGAGAAAGAGACACAGAGAGAGAGACAGAGAGAGAGACATAGAGAGAGAGAGAGACAGAGAGAGAGAGACAGAGAGAGAGGGAGACACAGAGAGAGAGACACAGAGAGAGAGAGAGAGACACAGAGAGAGAGACACAGAGAGAGAGAGAGGGAAAGACAAAGTCACATGAGAAGGAAGATGGGACCCTCACCCAGTATAGCCACCACCACATCATCTCTCAATATCTCTATGGATCCTCGTGAGATGAAGTACAGGGCTGAGAGGACGTCTCCGCTGTGGACCAGAGTGTCGCCTGGTGGGGCGTGGGTGGTCTTGAAGCGCACAGCCAGCGCACGCAGACAGCCCTTGTTGGCTCCCAGGAACGCCTTGCAGTTCTGGAGCAGGGTGCGGTTCAGGTGCAGGCAGATATCCGCTTGCAAACACTCAGGAAACCCTTTCAGCACCTAGAGACAGAGAGAGGAAAATATAGAGAAAGGTAAACAGAGAGGAAGAAACAAGGATAAAAATGTGTTTTTGGAGCAGAAATATTTTCTACTTTTTATATTTTAAGATTGGTGTATGTTTATCGTATGCACCTTCCTGCCACAGTAAATTCCTTTGTTTGTGTGAACTTACATGGAGAATAAAGCTAATTCTGATTCTTAAATAGGGGAAAAGCGAGATAAGGAAAAGAAAATCAATCCATCGGTAGCTCAGTATCGACCTAGGGCGCACACACACACACACACACACACACACTCACTCACTCAGACATGTGATGAACTCTGTTCAGATTGAATTGACAGGCTAGCTCTGTGTTCTCTGCTACGTCACGTTCCTGGGTTGTGAAAAGCCCTAGGCTTTCTCTTCTATGTGTCTACTAACAGGCAGGACATGACGCACATTTCCACTGGTAGATCTTCCAAACAAATGGCTGCAGACTCGATGGAAAAAGTCTGTGTTTCTTTGTGCTGATGGATGAATATTTTCTGTGTGTGTGCGTGACTGAGGATGACTTACAGCGTTCATGTCGATGCCGTTGGTGTAGGACCAGGCGTGCTGAAAGTACTCCTCCAGCCGCTGGCGCAGTCCCCCCGGGATCTGGTGGAAGCGGATGAACTCTTTGACGCGGAGCATCTGGGTGTGGTAGCGTGCCGTGCCAGAGTACAGCCTCTGGATGATGGCTGATACGTTTCCAAAGATACTGGCATACATCAGAGCTACAGAGGACAACAAAGAGGAATCGTTCATCAGAGCAAACCCTTAAAGCACTTTAGGGCTCTGTGTTCCTCTCTCGCTCGCTCAAACACACAAAACGCTTACACACGTACACATGCACACACACACACACACACACACACAGAAAAGATGTAGTAGCTTACTTACAGCCAATAAGCATGACACAGATGGAAAAGATCTTCTCAGGGTTTGTGTTGGGGGAGACATTGCCAAAGCCCACACTGGTCAGACTACTGAAGGTGAAGTAGAGCGCTGTGACGTATTTGTCCTTAATGCTGGGACCAGAGCCAGCGTCGCTGTCGTTGTAATGTTTACCTATCTGGTCAGCCAAGTTATCTAGCCAACCGATTTTCATCTCTCCAATGCGGGCAGAGCCGGTGCGCTCGACGTTGCCGATGGCATACCAGATGCAGGCCAGCCAATGGGCGATGAGGGCGAAGGTGCACATGAGGAGGAACAAGACTGCGGCGCCGTACTCCGAGTAGCGGTCCAGCTTTCTGGCCACTCGTACCAATCTCAGGAGCCGTGCTGTTTTGAGCAGGCCAATCAGAGTGGTTGTCTGGGGCTAGGAAGAGGGGTTTGTGACATTGCATTATAAGGACTTACCCACATTAACAGACTTCATAGACAGATAAAAAAAAAAGTCTAAGTAACTATGACCCTGTTTGATTTCTCTCTAACTCATTTTTCCTACGCCTCGTCTCCCTGCTGGCCCCTTACCTCTTCAGAACCAGAGCGGAAGATGAGCAGGTCGAAGGGGATGGCCGCCACGATGTCGATGAGGAACCAGCCTTTGAAGTAGTGCTGGGCGATCCGGCCAGGGTGGCTCACCACCTCGTCGTTGTGGTTGACGTAGGTGGTGCGGAAGTTGATGAGGATGTCCACGATGAACATGACGTCCACCACCAGGTCCACCACGTTGAGCGGGTTGCAGGTGTAGCCGCAGGTACGCCGGCGCTCGTCCTCCACCTCGTTGAGCAGGAAGGCGGCGGAGTAAGGGGTGAACACGGCTGTGTAGATGACCAGCAGCAGGATGAGCCAGTCCCACACCGCCTTGAAGGGGCTGTAGTGGAGGATGGTCCACTTGTGGATGCGTGGAGCCTGGAGCTTATACTCTGGGAGCACATCTGCCCCCAGGGACAACACCTACGGAGCAGAAACGACACATGAACACGTGGGGAAAAGCCTAGCGGTCGTGGTGCTAACACTCTCACCAAAATTTTTTGGGAGTGATGAGAATTGTTTTAACATTTCAGCAAAAATCAGCTGTGGTGGTACAGAACCTGGTACAGGGGTACAGACCAAAAACATTATTCAATAAAGGCTCTAAATAAAGGGTCACAATAGAGAAAAGTAACTAACGAACAACCCACAGCTAATGAGTCTGGCAGTGGATTGAAGTAGAGGACTGCTCCTGCTACCACAGGCCTATCAGAGACCACACAGGACCTGAGCCTGTCTTGGACGGGCTCTCTGGGGAAAGGCAGCAGCTCCATAGTGCATCTGTTTCATCCCACACTGGGCCAGACTGTGTCAGACAGACATCCAGGGCCAGACTGACATCCAGGAACACATCACTCCCACCCCCAAGTCTGAATTGAATAGGGGTTACAAAAATAACTCCATTAGCTGCTCAAAAATCAATAAGCTCTAATTTATAGTCCATTGAGGAGGAGATTGTGTGTGTGTGTGTGTGTGAGTGTGTCATCTGTTGAGAGATGTATCATGTCAAGTTGTTATAAACACAGTTCTGTGATTCAGTTCAAACGACAGCTGCCTCGAGGAACGTTTGATGCGTACACCAGTCCTGGTAACCCAGCCAAAACCTCGACCATATGGTTGATGGAACACATTATAACCGACATTCAGCACTGCCTGTGCAGCTACAGGAACCAAGCCAACCACAACCATCATGCTCCCCCCCCCCGAAGCCCAGTCGAGAGAGCCTGAGGATGGTAGTGAGTGGAGAGTGAGCCTACTGACCGGCACGACAATCAGAGCCTCCATGTCCAGGTGCTCCAGCTCATCCTGGGCCCGAGCGCAGCAGCAGCAGCTGGGACGACCAACGCTGGTCCTCATCGCCCGCATCAAGAAGCTGTCCTGCTTTCCTCGGAACATACACTTCCTCTCGCGCTGCATCCCTCCCCTGGTTATCCTGTACTGTGCCCAGGGCCAGCAGACCAAGCCCTAGTGGACTACTGACTGACTAGCTGATAGGAACTCTCTCTGGTCGAGCCCTGTCTGTCTCCACAGGTCTCCCACCATCCAACTAGCTCCCCGGGCTTTTAAAGCTCCCCCGCTGCATCCACACCTGCCACACCATGTGACCACCCCCTGCCCCCTCTCTGCCAATGGCAGAGAGGGGTAAGTGCCCCTATTTACACACGTATCGACAAAGCGGTCAACCAAGGTTGGTTGGTTTTGGTTAATTTTCATTAACACTTTCTAGAGTGTGATTATGGGGGGGGATCAACACCTTGTCGATACTCGCTGTGCTGTTGATGCAGCACTAAGAGTTGGTCCTGTTCTGAAAGGGCTTCTCTGACACAGTTGAAAGCATGTGTCAGTGCCACATTCCACTCTGGCCTCTCACTCACATTAGCTGGTCATGAATGAATGCTCTCAGTGCTTTTCCCCAATTTAATCTGGTTTCACGCCACATTCTACTCAGGCTTTCCTTAGTCAGGATGGGCTGGTCATGCACGCACTGTGTGGGCGACACCCCTTCGGATTTGCATGATCCTGTTTTCTCCCGGCCCAGAAATAAGAGAGTCTGTGGTAACTTGATTTGTTATCAAAGAACCCGTGAAGCTGACTAGTTAAACAGTCAAAGATGAAACATCTACGTTGTTTGCCTGAAACTGGTGCTCAAAACACAGGGAAACACATACATGACCATAGTCACACGGGGGTACAACATGTGAATTCCCTAACCCTCCCTACTACTTTACCTATGTCTGAATTAAAAATAAATTAAATGGAAAAAGAGTAGTCTCCTTTCAACCAGAAGAACACCAGATATCAAATCAATGATATGCAAAGCTAAAGCAAAATACTTTAGAACCACAAGTTAGTCTAAAGCTACTGAAATCGTTTCTGAGCTTGCTGTTGGTAAATTCTGTAAGTTCAATACTGGATGTGAGTATTCTCTCTGACAGATGCTCTCTAGGACCCAGCAGAAAAACTTGCCCTGAGGGTCACAGCAGTACATTATCATGTGGGAGGGGGGTCAACATAGGAGGGAGTGTGTATGTACACATGCGTGTTTGTATGTCAAGCATGTTCACAACTGTAGCACATGCAGGATCACAACCCTAGCACATACAGTCATCTACACACAATCACAACACCCCCCCCCCCCCTCCACTCCCTCTTCTCCCGACCCACACACAGACACATCACATATGCGCACAAGCAAGCAACTCTGATATGCTAACTGAAATGTGAAGGTATTGATATAATCTGTGGTCTGGTTTCATAATGAAAGCCCCAGTGTACTGTCTGCACGGAATGCCTTTCACCAACTCTACTGTGCTTATAATAAGATGGAACTAATACGCATGGAACTACTAAATTTAGTGTGATATGGTACAAAATACAACAACAACAAATCCAGAAAAAATCCAGTTAGGGTCATATTAAACATCAGTTTGGGTACACTCAAAGCACCTTGTGGGTCAAACAGAGCTCTGACACGAAAACAAACAGATATGTTTGTGTATATATATAAATATATTGTGTGTGTATATATATATATATATACAACAAACATGTATGTATGTAGAATGATGTTACACTACACATGAATAAAATGGAACAGTATGGCATTCAATGAATAAATATGTCATTCCACTCGGGCCCCCACCTCACCAGGTCTAACAGGTGGGCCAGGGAAAGAGAGAGAGAGAGAGAGAGAGAGAGAGAGAGAGAGAGAGAGAGAGAGAGAGAGAGAGAGAGAGAGAGAGAGAGAGAGAGAGAGAGAGAGAGAGAGAGAGAGAGAGAGAGAGAGGAGAGAGATACAGGTAAAGAGACAGGGACGGAGTAATGACAGTAAATGCAGATAATGATCTAAATTACAGGAGAAAGAGGAAGGGTTCAGGGCTGAGTACTTACTGGTTTAAGTTTATCTTTGAAGCTCATGGTGAGGAGTGTTGCCGGGAGAGCGCGGGAGAGCACTGAGCGAGGGGAAGGCTACCGGAGGCGACCACTGCCCTCCCTCTCCCTTGGCAGCATTCAGCCCAGCCCTCACATAAGGAAGTAAGGCATGCAAATGCTCATCCATACACCTCCCCCAGCACACACACACACACACACACACACACACACACTGTACATCCATACAATAACATCTACACAGCGGGAAAACATCTACACCTGGACACACCTGTCACGAACAAGCGTAACCGTAAATACAAAGAGCAGAGGACGGCGTTTTGGTTTAAGCCCTCTGGTTCCACACCAGGTGGCCATTTTTGTGATTATTTTGGCAGCCTGCTACATTTCCATACAGTTTTGTCTTATTCATTTAACAGACGCTTTTATCCAAAGCGGACTTTAGAAACAGTGCCCATAGAATGCACAGCAGAAAGATCAAGTATCAGAAGGGTATAGTTCTACCTGCCAGTTGCACTAGCTCATTCAGAGCCAGGGGGCGCCATATCAGCTCTCTCTCCTCACCAAAGCAGCCACCTCCCACCCTACTTGTGGTATGGGATCTGTCTCACTATCATCTGAACACCACTCTACAGAGAATCATGTTATCTGCTATGTTACGCAGTCTAATCAATACAAACATCGATCAATGGGAGTGATCATTTCCCTCCCTCATTTTGCAAAGGCGCCAATCGAAATCCAATTATAAAGCGTGGATAACCGAGAAGATTAGTTGTGTAATAGGACGCAAACCGAACCAAAATGTACGTATAATTTAGGCTATATGTGATGAATCATATTTGACACTAACTACCATGAATACTTTGACAGACAGTATATCTGTAGGACTTGTTTGGATCTTGTGATGTCGTGCAGTTGGCTTAAGTTTTATGCTCCCTCGGGGGTACTGATCTGTGTGACCTGGAAAAGCACCTTGTGTCGCACTGCTCTGTGATGCCCTGTCTAGGAAACTTCATCATGTGTAGAACGTGCAGAGAAACAGCAGGCCGCCAACACAGACGACCAATTGAGAGACAGGAAGTGAGAAGGTAAAAGGAAGGCGAGTGAAGTGATGGAACGACACAAGTGGTTAAAGGGCAGAGACGGTGGCAGACAGGCTGACAGAGAGAGCGTGTCCAGTCCTCTACTGCCCTCTACTTCCATTAGCCCCAGAGGCCAAGGTCATTGACAGCGTCAAGGCCCAGAGCGGCCCGCTCGATACCCCCACCACCACCAACCAACTCCTGCCCTCCCAGCTTCACTATGTTTCATAACTATGCCTCCCTTAATTCCCCTCCCCCCAGACACACATACTCATACATGTATGTACACTCAGTTGACATCCAGCCCTAACTGCCAGTTATTCCTTCCTGGCCCCACCACACCGCAAAGCATCAACACAACGCCGTACAGGACACCATCGGCCAGACCACCAGAGGGCATGTTTTACACCTCTTGCAGTACAGACACAGATGTCAAACAGTGCAGACATTAGATATTTACAAAGAGATGACAGGATAAAATCATAATTTCATGCTGAGCTGAACTTAATTATTAAAGTTCATTCCCAACATAAACTCGCAATGCTTCACTCTATTTACATCTTATTTACATCTTCTTATTTTTTTGTTTCAGGCGTTACCTAGCACAGGGCATTGATGGTGTGAAACTCAGGACTGAAGAGTGTGTGTTTGTGTGTGTGTGAGAGTGTGTAAGAGTTTGCGTGTGTGTGTGTGCATCGGCTGAAGCTTGGCAGCAATGCTGGGCCCTATGAAAACATGTTCCACTGTGCCCTTTAAAGAATGTATCAGTGGTAGCGCTTATCATCTAGATTCTAAGATTGAATTATTAGAACTAGGTTTAGATTACATTCCTTGAACACTCATATCTCACCAGAAGAGTCACCATCAACATATCAACACAGCCAACAACATAACATGTACGGTACAAAAATAAATAAAGGCTATGACACGCATCCATATTCTGATTGATCTTTCCTGTGTCAAACCGTGGTAAAAGCCCTCTGACCGCAGCCCACATCAGCTCTCTCCAGACATCTGGATCAGTGTGGCGTGCAGCAGAGAGGACAGACATCTATCCCCAGTGTCCTGCAGCCCTGTAGGTCACACAGGCGTGCTTCCATGACCTGACAGGTTCACGCTGGACGGGCGTGCTATGGCATGCTGGGATTGCGAGGGGGACGGAGTTTGCAGTGACACCACACTAACCGAGGTGAGATCCTTCTTTCACATCTACACGCTTGCAAACAATAATAAAATGCTATTTTAGTCCTTTTCCTGCTCTGTCTCACCCGTTTTGAAAAGCGTAAAAGATCGGGTCAAACACTTGTCAAATAATGCATGGTGCAAAGTATCACACATTCCAGATGTTGCAAAATGGTGTGGGACAGTGTGACACCTCACCTGACAGGTGTCTGTATCCTAATGAGAAGGATGGGCATCGTGGTGTGACAGCAAGACAGGACCGTGAGCCCTCTTCCCCCATCTCTCCTCTCCTCCCCCATCTCTTCTCTCCTCCCCCATCTCTCCTCTCCTCCCCATCTCTCCTCTCCTCCCCATCTCTCCTCCCCCATCTCTCCTCTCCTCCCCATCTCTCCTCCCCCATCTCTCCTCTCCTCCCCCATCTCTCCTCCCCCATCTATCCTCTCCTCCCCCATCTCTCCTCCTCCCCCATCTCTCCTCTCCTCCCCCATCTCTCCTCTCCTCCCCCATCTCTCCTCCCCCATCTCTCCTCTCCTCCCCATCTCTCCTCCCCCATCTCTCCTCTCCTCCCCCATCTCTCCTCCCCCATCTCTCCTCTCCTCCCCCATCTCCTCTCCTCCCCATCTCTCCTCTCCTCCCCATCTCTCCTCCCCCATCTCTCCTCTCCTCCCCCATCTCTCCTCTCCTCCCCCATCTCTCCTCCTCCCCCATCTCTCCTCTCCTCCCCCATCTCTCCTCCCCCGGTGTTGTACCTGCGTGACGTGCGTAACCTTCTCTGTCACATTCTGGGCGCGGTCTTTGACCTTGCTGGGCGCGATGATCTCGATCTCCGTGGGAGACGGAGGTCTCAAGGTGAGAGTGACCTGGGGGATACGGCTGATGGTCCTGGGCCGCATCAGATCCGAGTCGGAGGTGGAGTTCAGGGTGCTGGGCTTCAGGTCTGCACACGGGACAAACAAACCGCGGGAATGTTACAGGGCTGCGGACGCGGACAGTGGAATATACTGTAAACATTCACAACCTAGTCGCTGGGAGATGTGATCAGGCCAGGGTGGTGGAGTGGGTGCATGTCATCCTCCTCTTACTGTAAGAGCGTCACTTTAGCTCAGCGGAAGCAAAAGGGGGACACGAATGAGCTTTCACAGCCTTCCATGCACTTTCTCACACACACAGACACACACACACACACACACTCACACAAACAAACACACAAAAGCAAAACTCGGCACACGCAACAGTGGCTGTAGGGCAATTTAATTGATTAGCGTGTCCCTGTTGAAATACCCATCAGGCTGCTGCACGTGCTCAGTCTGAGCTTGGGGACGAGGGTAAGGGACAAGCACAGGGATCGCCACATACGCGGGCTCTGACAATGTGTTCATGCTAACCTCTGAGAGCTAAAGAGATTTTAGTTTTCTAGTGGGGGAGATGAGATGTAGGTAGAAAATGTAGTATTTTTTCAGTCAAAAAAAGAAAGGTTTGTCCCCTATAAACATGTTGTGTAAGCTAATGAGGTCCTCTGAGAGTTGTTTAGCAACACAGACAAGCTCAGTGCCAGTGGCTGTGCATTCCACTGCTTTCCAGCCAATCATGTTCCAGCACTCACTGTTCTAGCCAATCGCCTTTGGCTTTCATGTTACCTATGACAGCTTTAAATCATTCCTCGACAGTCTGCAGGTTCACTTGGATGAATACCCTCACACACACTACATGACTTCCCAATCCCCATGCCCCAGCCCCCCCCCCCCCCCCCCCCGACACGTCGAACACAAACACAAACACAAACACACTCACTGCTGCTGGACTGAGGGTCTCCATGACGACCGGTCCACTCAGCCCTCATGCTGTCTATGTCGTCCAGGGAAGAAGCCCGCCGCAGGCTGCGGACACTCTCCCGGGAGCGGCTGTGGGGCAGAGCCCCGCTGAGGAAGACGCCGCCAGGGTCCAGTCGCTCCACCAGCAGGGACAGACGCTTGGGGGAGGTCTGGCCGACGGGAGAGGACGGCTCCAGGTCCTGCTCTATCAAGGCCTCCGTCTCCGACTGCATGCAGCTCTCTTTGGAGGGGATGCGGAACTCTTTCAGCGGGACCTCGTCGCTGTTGGGCTGTGGAGGAAAAAAGCCGGGGAGGACTGGGGGGTCAGGTGGCTGAGCGGTTAGGGAGTCGGGATAGTAATCTGAAGGTCGCCAATTTGACTCCCGGCCGTGCCAAATGACGTTGTGTCCTTGGGCAAGGCACTTCACCTACTTGCCTTGTACTTACTGTAAGTCGCTCTGGGTAAGAGTGTCTGCTAAATGACTAAATGTAAATGTAATACTGAAGGCCAAACACTGTGCACCACTACAGTTCCAATGCACGACTAGCTCACGAGACGTAGGGAGAGGCAAGGTGCCACAGAACTGACAGAACTGACAAGCCACCTCACCTGCAGGTAGTCTACCACCACCCCTTCGAACTGGTCTTTGGAGAGAGAGGCCTGTCGCATGGCGCGCATCGTAGGCAATCTCATCTTCAGTCTGCGACTCTGACCTGACGCACGTATCACAACACACACGCACACATATATTCAAATAAATTACTTTGGCAAACTATATAGGGTGTTCAAAGATACAGACTAATAAACATTGAAGTTCACTAACCTGCCCATACCCAACCCTGAGCCATTCTCTGCCTGATGCCTCCTTTCTTCAGAGAGGGGTCTATAAGCTCTTGGAAGTTGAGGATGAACATTATGACCTGCCCTTCCTCATTCTTTACAGGGACCACATCAATCAGACATGGCCTGCAAGTCCCTGCAATACAGCCATGTGGACAGAGGTAGAGAAAGGGGGGGTGCGGTTAGGGGGGGGAGTAAGAAGAGGGGGGGTCGTGTTTTTCAGTTAGAAATGTCCTCAAACAGTCTGACCCTAACCCATTTATATGTCTATTTTATGGTTTTTCTATTTCATGTCATGGGTTCTCTGTTGTCTCGACACCCATCGTTATACATTTCAAGGACATACTACTGGGGTCCATGGAAAAGTGGTGTATCCTATTTCAGATATATTTGGGGAAAGCTTTCAAACAATAGTAAAAAGCCATTACTATCACTACCATTACATTTATGAGACATTCTTTAGATGAAGCTTCTACCCTCTCCCTTGAATCTCCTTGTGAAGTCATACCGGTGTCTATTAATAGAATTGTAGAGTTAGGAGGATCATACAAGTCATTAAGAGTCACAAATCAAGAATCGGAGTTTGAACAGTGCCTCTTAACTGTGTGCGTGCGTGCGTGCTGCGTGTGTGTGTGTGTGTGTGCACTCTTGTGTGTGTGTGTGTTTGTTTTAGCAGCGGGATAGAGAATAAATAGGTGTTCAGTGGATTTGAGCTGGCACAATGGTAACATTACCATGACAACGGGCTCTCAGAGACTGTCCTTTTCGTGCCCACATGACCAAAGTAGCAGAGGTGTGTTTGCGTGTGTACATGTTTGCGTGGGTGTGTGTGCGTTTGCGGGGGTGAGTGTGTGGCCCAGCTTGCCTGGTTATGTTTGTCTGTCTGTCTGTCTGTCTGTCTGTCTTCCTGCCTGCCTGCCTGCCTGCCTGCCTGCCTGCCTGCCTGCTTGTCTGTCTGTCTGTCTGTGACAGAAGAGGATCGAGGGAGGAATAAACACGTCACAGGTGAGCAGGCCAAGACAGCTCAACCATGTCGGCTCTGCTGACATCCAGAGAGGTCAGCGGTCACTGAGTCTCCGGCTGGCTTCACAGCAGGCCACTGATATCACTACATTCAAATGTGAACCAAAGAGGACTAAGAGAAGTAAACAGCAGATTCTGTTTGACCCATAGAGCTTCTTTCTTTTTTCTGTTTTACCCCCAACAAATGTATTGACCAAGACAAAATAGTGAATTTACATACTATACTTCAGATGCTTTCTATCAAGCCACAGGGGACACATTCTGTGTATTATCTATATGTGTCACAATGTAGAAGTGAGGTTTCCCAACCTCGAGATGAACGGAATGCATCTCTATTCACAACTGCTCTCCTTGTCACCGTGCAACACATCCACTTCCTCTCCCGACTCCCCCCTCTTTCTAATTCTTCCAACCTCCCTCCATGATTTGCTGTCTGCCTCTGTTCCCTTTGTCTTTCCATACCTTCTTTGGCATAGTAGAGAATCTCCACCTTGCGCTCCTCAGATCCCAGCAGGGCCTGTGCCAACTGTGCCAGGGCACTTTTCATGGTGCCAGGCCCTACCAGGAACTGGCAGGTACATGGCTGCTGCATGATCTCTGCTCGGGAGAATCCAAAGAGCTGGCAGAAGCCCTCGTTGCAGTAGATGATTCCGCAGTTCTTCATCTGTGCGTTGGCAATCAGGAACTTGCGATCTGTCACAGAGGGGGGGAAACCAATCGGAGAAAGAAGGATCAGGAAAAAAAAAAGGATCCTGTTTTACACGGGCAGCTAACTCGTCGTGTCGTCGTTCTCAGTAGAAGTGAAGCCTACCTCTCTGCAGGGCTAATCATCTCCCAGAGACCGATCATCCCAGGAGGGTGAAGATGAACAGCTGGACACTAAGCAATTACATTGTGCCTCTGTTGCTGCATCACTGTCCTCAGCCCCCCCCACTGACCTTGGTCCTTCAAGTCTGATGGAGTCAGATGGCTGAGCGGTTAGGGAATCGGGCTAGTAATCAGAAGGTTGCTAGTTCGATTCCCGGCTATGCCAACCAAATGACGTTGTGTCCTTGGGCAAGGCACTTCACCCTACTTGCCTCGGGGGGGAATGTCCCTGTACTTACTGTAAGTCGCTCTGGATAAGAGCGTCTGCTAAATGACTAAATGACTAAATGTAAATGTAACAATCAGCACCAGGCTGTCTGTCCACTCTACGGGCCTTCGTCAAATGTGTTAATATACAGTCAGTGCTCTGACGACAACGGTTTTCGCACCGTCTATGTTGATATGCCTTGGCAACATGGCAGTCAATCAGGACCATTTATGTGGTCTAATGGAGCTCTTCATTAACTGAATGAGAAGCTCAAAACCTCTTTACCCTTCTAACAGCTCTCTCTGTTTGCTCTGCCATCTTATTCCACATATCCGGTTAAAACCGGTAACCATCTTTCGTTCCGCTCGAACGTAAACTCTCTGGTTCTTTAAGGTAGACAAGCAAGAAATTCTAGTTGGAGGAACACCTCATCCAAAGTCATTATCTAGGCTTATGTCTCAGAACAGGAACACCGTCACTCCGTTGCTTAGCAGCGCTGATGTTACACGTGCCTCACCTGGTTGGCACGCGCACACACACACATTCAAAGAAAGAGTGATGTGGTCTTATCAGTCGTATAAGACCTCTCTCAAACCTGAAGCAGAGAATCTTTGAGAATGAATCTTTTCAAATATTACGGCTAGCCACCAGTCCAGAAAATCAATGGGCTTATGCGGACCCTGGTCCCTTTGCTATAGGACCTGAGACAGGAGACCTTTAACAACAAAGGATGGGTTAAGCCTGGTCCTTACTCAGACACTTGCCAGTCCAGAGAAAGTCTGACAAGTATAAAAAGTCAAATTGAAGTCCTTTCTCTTTAATCAGTGAAGAGCAGCAGGTTATTTCTAGCCAGCCTCCTCGCTGTGATGGGAACATCTGTGTCAGATGGGTGCAATATAAACTGTGTTGCACTGAACATTGATATAGGTACATAACCAACCATTACAATTTGTGTACAATGTGTAAACAGTGTGTGGAGTAAATATTTTGACAGTTGCTTCGCCTGTGTTTAAACACAGAGAGAGATACACTGGACGTGCAGCAGAAAGAGTATTGGCTAGACAGTAGACTATGTCTCTTAGTTTGATGGGATGACTATATAGCCTGTTACATTACTTATTACAACTTGCAGTGGTGACGTGAGCTGAGTGGTCTTCCATCTCAGAGAAAAAACAGAACCCGTGAGGTCACGGAACACAATCTATTGTGAACTCATGCGAACGTGCAGGTGCAAGGACACAACCGTCACAGGCGAGCATGTACTATCATATAGAGCGTGAAATACAGCAAAGAGTTATCTAAATGTGGGCCTCATGTCTTACAATTAATACAATGCCCACAAGAACCATGTGGAACTTGACCTTTAGGACATTAGGTTATCCATCTGAAAACCTACAATGAATAATACTAATTTACAATCAGTCTAGTTTGGATAAGCAACAACGGACTTTATTTCTCTCGTAACTCACAAATAACATAGTCTGAATAGGCAATCACTTTTTCAGTAATAGAAAGTGGTTCCACTTACTTTGTCCATCGAATTTGCGAATAATGGTGTCCAGATAGGTGTTTTGGAGCGCGACATGACCGCGTCTCACAGGCATTTTGACGCTGAAAGAGGAGACTTCTCCGACTCATGAACCTTGTAAATTTCAGAATTAACAGAAGTAAAACCTGACTTCAAGAAAACAGACTTTCGTGTTATAGTGGTAGGCGACAAAAAATTCACGTATTTCTGGAAGCGTCTGATGATTAAATAACCATGTCACCCCGCAGCCGCGAGGACTGGTTGCCAGGGCGATAGAACGAGCGCTCCACAGGAAGATGTTGCGCGCGATACCGAGACTATAGCCAAAGTGAAGCTCAATTAGAGCAAGCAACTCTGGATTATTTATTCAAACTGAATACCGAAGTGGAAAAAAAGTGGAAAATGTGGCGTCGTATGATGAGTAAGAAAGTTCCTTTCGCATCAGTAAATTACGGATAAACAACGCCACGGGTAAGCAAAGCCGCTGAAAGGACCAGCAGTTTAAAGCCAATAAAATGTTGCATTTCATTCTAGAATCTGATCAAATAATTGGCGCATCAAGGAAGAAGCTCCAATTTACCAGACTGGTCAACAACCCCCGACTGTCCCTATTTGACAGATTTCCCCTGCGCAGGCCAGGGGAGTCGTCACCAGACGTGGCTGACACTGACAGAGAGCAGAGACACCCTCATCAACTGCCTCACTCCACATCACAAGTCTCACGGCTCAAAATAGCATGCCACTTTCTCTTTAGCACCGTCGCCCGCCCCTTTACTTATTCAATCATACGGGGAGAACGTGTCAGTGGATCTGATGAGATTTGTGAAATATGATTGTCTGCCGCCTTTGTGCTCAGAGATTTGCCAGGCCTTCGTCTATTGTTATTTACTTCATTGCCAGGCCGTGATACTGGAATTAACCGTTACACCACAGGACAATCAACTGCTGCAGTTAATAGTAGTGACTTGTAGTAGTGAAATGTAAAAATGTATTCGTTACCAGAGACTTTTATTAAAAGGTATGTACAGGGGTCGATTTGAACTCGCTACTTCTTGATCTGGGTCAAATTCTCCCACTGAGTTATATCCATCACATATATGAGCTAAAACCAGCGATGCTTCTTTAACAATAGAGTTAACCTTCTTTAAACTTCTTTAGGTTCGGAACGGATGTGAAGACAATACAAAGCTTTTTGTTTCGTTTTGTTTTTGCTAGTGACGACACAGGAACATTTTTTTATTTATTTGTAGCGATGAGGAGAGGAGGGACCCAACAATTAATTCACACCTTTGCCGTAAGAAACCGAGAGGACACATAACATACACACACACACATGCTCCGCACACACGATTCAAAGATGGTGATGCAGTAGGAGCAGGTGTGAATGCTGAGAGGAGCAGAGAGGGCCCAGGCGTCCCCAGGGGAATTTGGACCTGAGCTAAGACTGGCAGCCCTGACCAACTGTGGTCTGTGTTGCTCATAGTCTCCATGGAGAATCTCTCTCTCCATCTGTACATCACCAACAAGATAAAAACACTTTCCCTTTCTAACCCTTGAATTCGTTTCCTTTGTAACATAAACTGATTTGAAGACTACATGTCAAGATTCATATTATACGTGTAAGCCTTAATGTGAGACAGGACCCCATTTGCTAGTGAGGGACCGTGAATATGATAATGATCAACACCACACATAGCAAAAACAGTTTAATTAAAGAGCATTGATGTTGGCAAATAAAAAAAACATACTTTAATGCATTGATACATACAACATAATGTCAGGATCAGAGAGTAGATGCCGTTGTCTATCTTCTTCTCATGCCACAGAGAAGGAAATAAACATCCAGGCGCTGCTGCTCTCACTTAATCATCACAACCAGACGGTTGGGAGATATCAGATTTGAAAATAAAACTGACCTTCAGTTCAGGTGTTTGACAATTAATAATTGGTTAAGGAGGGAACAAAAGAAGTCAGTGTGAATGTTTTTGAGGTTGTTGTGGTGAACCAGAAGGAGGTGATGCTGTAAGGTGGGTGGGGTGAGAGGTGAAGCGGTTGTCCTGTGTTTTGTCTCAATGAGCTTGATGAAATGAGAGCTAAAATTAACCAACCAAGCACACATGCCTTTCCATGACCCTTTGGTGTGAGGCCCAAGTGGGACAGGAATGTGGACTGAAGAGTGCAACAGACATGGGGGCTTAAGGTGGAGGGGCGCAGCAATAATCTACTGTGTGTGTGTGTGTGTGTGTGTGTGAGTGTGTGTGAGTGTGTGTGTGAGTGTGTGAGTGTGTGAGTGTGTGTGTGTGTTCTCATTGGCATGCACACCCGTCAGAGTTGTGACTGAGTTATTGATGTCATATACAGTACATGAAATACATTAGCAGACAGAGCTATCGATTCTGTCTGCATGCACTCTCGTGTCCAAATGTGTCAGGAAATAAGCGAATGTCAAATCATTATGTTGATTGTAATGATTATTAGACTGCCAGCTAGGCTATTATGGAGTCCTCTTATTAAGAGTTCTGCATGTTCTTCAGATGAAAATGTTGTGTAGAGGCATTGCTGTGTTTGAGTCTACACTGACCCTGAGAAGGACACTGTGACTGAAAGGTACACTCTTCTAGGGACCTCTCCCTGACTTTATACCTTATCACCAATTTCACCGGGTCCAATCAGACCCAAGGTAAAAAGGTCAGCTGACTGTCACCCCAGCTCTGCTTTTTTCCCCATTTTCCCAGTTCTCTGGATGGACAAGACTTGCAAACTCAAACACCAGAGTCCACACCCAGACGGAGTGAATATTTTATCTAGCTGGAATTCCTTCTGCTGTGGCAGGACCTGAGACACACCATTCCACAGATAAAAGCCAGGCCCAACAGGCTATTGCACAGACAAAACACAATCCCAGTTACAAACGGACACAACCCTAACCCTAATATTATGGGTTTACACTGACACACACCCTCACATACACACGCACGCACACACACAGACACACACACTCACATGCAGCTATTATTGGCTATTACTCTTAGGAGATGAGAGTTGCTGTGTGATAAAACCCTGAAGCCTTGTCCCCTGACACCAACTATTCACGCACACACACACACACACACACACACACACACACACACACACACACACACACACACACACAAAGCTACCTTTGCAACAGTCACACACATGTATTAACGTATAGGCCATATAAAACATGTGGCATGCTGGGATTGTGTTGGATGATGTCAAGGAAACCATGATAAAAACTTTCAAGAGCACTTCTCTCCAATCTCTCTATGATTGTCTCTCTTTTGTACCGGAAGAGTGATAGACGAGAATAAGGGGTCCTCGATCATAGGACAGTGTTTGATCATTTAGAATAGAGTTGTTGAGTCTGTGCCTAGATATTACTGTCCCTGCGTCCCTTAAGGCCTCTCTGGAGTCGCTCTGAACTGGATCGTGATACAATCATGTGGACTGCTTCCCCACCTCAAATCCTTGCCAATGGTCAGAAACCATATAGACATGATGGACATTGACCATTGCTGTCAGTCTCCTGTTTGTCATCTTAGACATCTCCCACATGCTCTATCATGTGGATGATGAGGCGAAGGTTGTCTGTCAGTGTGAATCTGTCATCCTGACGTGGTGATGGTGGTGATGTATACAGATGCATGTTGAGTTATCATCTGCAATTTTTCCAACTGTGCATTCATCCATATTAACAGTAGCTCAAGTAAGGCCAACAGCCATCCAATAGAAATTTATGTGCATGTTACACTCAAAAGAAGTGAATTTAACTTACACATACAACGTGTCATTTATGAAGAAATAAACAAAGCATGATGAAATATAAGTTTTATTGGTGTTAACCCATGGTCATCAAGGGTGGGTCATAACTAAGGTTATAGTCACAGGTGTTAGTTTTGATTTTGCCGAAAGATAAATGTGTTCCTGCTGTTTGTTTCTTCAGCAGGCACACAGGAGCAAGAAGCATCCAGGACTAAAAAAAGGGATGTAAGGAAAGCGAACTGAGAGAGAGAGAGCGAGAAATAAAGCGAGAGAAATTGAGAGAGGGAGGAAAGCACATCCGAGAACAATCGCTATCAGTCTTTAGCGAAGAGAGAAGGGCCAGCGTTCTAAAACACCATGTTTAATTATAAGCAGGTGGCAAGGCTGTCAGCAGGGTTCCTGCAGGGGGAGAGCTGGATTAAAGAGTTAGTGTTGTGACATCTAGCCCACAACAAAAAATACAGGGCTTGTGTGAGAGGCCTGTCGCCAAGGAGACGGGACCTCACTGCACTCGTTCTGGCAGCACCATGCTATCTCTACGGCAACCTCCCTTGTGTCGTTCCCCTATCACTCAGACACTCCAGTGGCTGGCCTGAAGGATTACCAGGGGTTTGAGGGTAAGGGTTGCGACAAGACTTCCCAAAAACCCCTGTCCCACTTTCATCCTGTCCCGCACACCCCTCGGTGTTCAAGTGGACAAGCGGTGGCACAGTACTCGTGTGAGAAATGTGGCGTGTCCGAGCTCTGTGGAGAGAACTTCTCCATCCAAAGAGGCAGCATCACGTGGACAGGTAGAGCCAGTCTCAGAGAAGATGGGTACGGATGGAGATCATGGAAGAGGGCCAGAACCGAACACACTGACAAACAGAGGCCCTGGGGAACGGTGGGACAAAGTTAAAAAGTCAGGTGGCTGAGTCAGGTGGCTGAGCGGTTATGGAAGCGGGCTAGTAATCTGAAGGTTGCCAGTTCGATTCCCGGCCGTGCCAAAATGACGTTGTGTCCTTGGGCAAGGCACTTCACCCTACTTGCCTCGGGGGGAATGTTCTTGTACTTACTGTGAGTCGCTCTGGATAAGAGCGTCTGCTAAATGTAATGTAAATGTAAAAAGGAGAAACTAGGGTGAAATCTTTCTATGTTCTACAACAGCTCTGCCTAATTCACCACTTTTACACACTTGTCATCTTCTCTGTCTAAGACGTCTTGTCCGATCCCAACCACTGCTTCCTCCAGCGCCTGCAGTTACCTCCTCACTTTCCACATACATGTCAGCCACATAGCTTCATCCTGGCACCAGGTTCAAGCAGAACTACATTCCAAGGCCTATTCCAGCACTACATTCCAAGGCCTTCTCTCATGGAACTATTTCAAAACAACACAACTGTTGAACAGTCTGTTCTGTTAGTGAAAGCAAAAACAAATTGTGTGCATCTTGAACACAGACAACGCTGTAAACTTTCTTAGTACTCACAGCACACTTCCTATCTCTAACATGGATCAAACACCTATTTAATGTAACAAAAAATATTTTTGGTAGACGTTCTAAAAACGTTAAGTATTTGACAGTAGTGTTGTTATACTGGTGAACCGGCATGGCTTGTGATGATATGGGGAGCAGGAGTGGGATGGTGTGATAGTTGTGATTGTGGGGGGCTTTGGAGTTGGAGATGAGAAAAAAATCTGGTAAAAAACATGTGTCATGATCAAAACCAGTCAAAGTCCACCAAGCATTGCTGGGGACGGCGTGGCAGGTTTTGCCAGAGCTGTGAGTGTCCTTCAGATCAAGGCAGATCCTTCCGTTCAGCTGTAGATTCTTTTATGATCTGAAGAGAGACCAAATTAATTCATTAGTTGACAGCACAATGCAGGAGGGATAGTCAAGTGCGCTCAGTCTCAGAGATTGTCTTTAAAACACCGGTAGCTCAGCCACAATGATGTGACAGGCCCTGCTGCCCCCTGGAGGAACAAACCAAGAAGCACACCACCCCACCACCACAGCCTGACGGTGTCCATCCATGGCTTACCTCCCCGTCACGAGTCTCCACAGTCCGCACCAAGATACTTTTCTTCACATGGGCCTCCATGGGGACCCTGGTGTCTATATTCTCTGAAGCGAGTGAGTAGGAGTTTAGACAGGGAAGAAGCCTAATGCCGTTCAATTTCATTATGATGATGATAATTTGTATGTTTTATTTTACTTATATTTATTTAATCTATCAATGAAAGGTCGAGTAAATAATCTGATGCCAAATCAAACTGACCTCTGAACTGCACGTTGGAAAAGCTCTGCATTGGCACAGTGATCCTGAAGACAAACATGAGAGGGCTTTACAATCAACACGAGACATTAAGCAACATTACGTCTGCCGTTACATTTATATTATTTGATACAAATGGCTTTCTCAAGGATCTCTTTCGTCATGGCTGTGGTCAACCCCCTGTCCTCCCCTGCTACATGCCCCGCGTTGCTGACCTGCTTTCCTCCCCCTCCAAAAGTTTCCTGTAGGTGGCGATCTCTATATCCAGGGCCAGTTTGACGTTGAGCAGGTCCTGGTACTCCTGCAGATGTCTGGCCATCTCCTCCTTCAGCATCTGGGTCTCCTCCTCCAGGTGGCTCACCGTATCCTGGTAACCAGCCGACTCCACGGAGAAGCGGTCCTCCATCTCATGCAGCTGCCGCTCCAGGGACTCGTTCTGCGGGGGTCAGAAGGCTGAGCGGTTAGGGAATCGGTCTTTTAATCAGAAGGCTGCCGGTTCGATTCCGGGCCCTGCGAAATTACGTTGTGTCCTTGGGCAAGGCACTTCGCCCTACTTGCCTCGGGGGGGAATGTCTCTGTACTTACTGTAAGTCGCTCTGGATAAGAGCGTCTGCTAAATGACTAAATGTAAAACAAAACGCTGTCGTTACCGGAAGGTTTGGGATTGTGGGCTGGATGATCGGAGGTCTGTGTTCTGAATGGACTCACTGTTCCTCGGAGAGCCTCGAGGTCACAGGTCAACACCTGCATCTGCCGACGAAAGTCGTTGGCCTCCTGCTTGGCCTGTCGCAGCGCCTCGGCGTTCCTCTTGGCAGCATCGGTCATGTCAGCAAACTGGACATCAAAACAAGAGCGCACCGGATGTTTTCGGCGTGTGTGTTTGCATGTGCAGCGTTCAACACGTGCCACATACCTGGCTTTGATTGAAAAAGGCATTGTGTGCTTTGTTGTTTCTGAACAAAAGCACAATGGGATTTGCCCAGGTGTGGGTGTATTATTAACCCTAATCCTGCTACACCATGTCCACAACGCTCCTACCTTGGAGCGGTACCATTCCTCTGTCTCCTGCATGTTGGAGGAGGCCATGGACTCATACTGGACCCTGATGTCCCTCAGAGCCGAGGTCAGGTCTGGCTTAGACACGTCCAGATCGACATGGACCTGCTGGACCATCAGCTGCTCCTGCAACTCACGCAGCTCCTGAGGAGGAATCAGAGAGTCAGAGAGTCAACAGAGAGTCAAGAGAGTCAGAGAGTCAGAGAGTCAGAGAGTCAGAGAGTAATAGAGTCAGAGTCAGAGTCAAGAGAGTCAGAGAGTCAGAGAGTCAAGAGAGTCAGAGTCAGAGAGTCAGAGAGTCAAGAGAGTCAGAGAGTTAGAGAGTCAGAGAGTCAGAGAGTGATGCCACAATTTAATCTTATTTATTCTCGGTCAAAAGATGAGAGATTAACCAGAGGGGACTAGCTCACCTCCTCGTGAATCTTCTTCAGGAAGTCTATCTCTTCGTGCAGGCCGTCGATCTTCCTCTCCAACTGAACACGGTTGAGTGCCGCCTCATCCACATCCTACACACACACACACACACACACACACACACACACACACACACACACACACACAGACACACAGAGACACACACACACAGACACACATGCACACACACACAGACACAGACACACACACACACACACACACACACACACACAGACACAAACATGCAGAATGAGTCACAATACTTGAAGAATATATTTCAGAGATTGTAATGATGAGATGAGAGAGACTCGCCTGTCGGAAAGTGTTCAGGTTGTTCTCTGCATCCTGCCTGAGGCCCATCTCATCCTGCAGCCTGAGAGCGAGAACAACAGGTGGTTAGTCTCACCCAGACACACACAAACAGAGGGACACACAACACAGAATCGATGTCGCTGTGACGGATATCAGTCCGAATGTTTCTAAAGTCTTTTTAAGTCTATAAAGTTTGTGTGCGGTTCATTTAATTTAACAACCTAATGGCCAGAGGAGATCCTGTTGAGCATTAGCAGATAGTTGTTAGGGGCCGGGCCAAGCTGAATGGGGAGTTCATGCATCATTAGCCATTCACTCCTGTCCAGCAGCCATCTGTCTTTCCCACGGGGCGGAGTCTACAGTCAACAGAGCCTCATGCACGTCACTTACTTATATAGAAACATCTAAACTCGCAAAAAAAAAAGTGTCCACATACATATAACTCCATCTGACCCACTCTTAAAAGTGCTTTTTCACACTATCAAAAGTGGACTGACATCTGTATCTGTTAATACAGCAGTAGGAGACACTGACTGACCTCTAACCTCCTACTACAATTACCATCCAGGCTCAGATCGACAGGCTGGTTACTGACCATTCGCTTCTTTAAACCTTTTGCTCCCAAATTATCTTCACGGATGAAAAATAACAGGCAACCATTAGCAAGCAGTAACACGCACCCAAGACTTTGTATCCATTGTGTCTTTTTTTTCCCCTTTTAATGCTTAAAAAATTTGGCATCTTATAATAATTTAAAAAAACCACACACGTTTGAAAGAGACTGCATGATCAAGCAACAACAAAACAGCTGCCTGCCTTCTCTGCTCCTTTTGAAGGAATTGTCCTACTATTGTGTAGTTCTCTTTTCATCACACTCATTCAAGGGCTACTGGGTTGGGGGTTTGGCTGGACAAAGTTTGAAAAGCGGGGCACCCTTTCAGAACACCGACTGAAACATAGTGTAGACCGCTTTAAAGTCAGAGCACAAAGTCTTTAAAAAACATATGCCCGCGACTGCGCGCGCGAGAGAAACACAGCATTAAATGTGACATAGGGAGTCAGGTAGCTGAGCGGTTAGAGAATCGGGCTAGTAATCAGAAGATCGCTGGTTCAATTCCTGGCCGTGCAAAAATGACGTTGTGTCCTTGGGCAAGGCACTTCACCCTACTTGCCTCGGGGGAATGTCCCTGTACTTGCTGTAAGTCGCTCTGGATAAGAGCGTCTGCTAAATGACTAAATGTAAATGAAACGTAAATGTCCTGCCTTATGAAGTCATGTAGCGCCATCAGCCCAGGCTGCTCCTACCTCTGCTTGAGGGTGGTCACGTCTGAAGCCAGGTTGTCCTTCTCCACCTCCATCCGGGCTTTTCCGGCACTGAGGCCGTCCACCTGCCTGCGCAGCTCCCTCAGCTCCTCCTGGTAGATCTCCCCCAGGCGGCTGGGCTCCTTCCCCCTCAGCTGGTTCAGCTCCGCCACCAGCACCTTGTTCTGCTGCTCCAGGAAGCGCACCTTCTCGATGAAGGTGGCGAAGCGATCGTTCAGGCCCATCATCTCCACCTTCTCGCTATTGCGCGTCTCCCGGTACTGGGCCTTCAGCAGGGAGTCGGCTGAGAAGTCCAGCCGGTCCCCGGCCGAGCCCAGGGAGAGCCTGGAGACGGGGCTGGAGTAGGCGAGCTGGCGGGCCGGGCTGCCATGGAGGGAGAGGCGGCCGGAAGAGAAGCTGCTGATCCGGACTCCCCCTCCGCCACTGCCGGAACCCTGGGGCCCGAAACGCTTCCTGTAAGAGGACTGGACTCTCTGACTTTCCATGGCGGGGAATTAAGCTGGGTCAAGGCTGAAACAGACCTTTTATAGTGCTGCTACCCCCTCCACCCCCTCCCCAGAGGAGAGAGTCCCCAGGGAGGGGTGGAACAGAGAGGGGGGGGGGATCACTGAATGGGGCAGAAAGAGAGAAAGGGGGGCTGGTTTAAGTGATATTCTAAAGCTATGTGCCGAGTATTGTTTTTGCCCGTCCACTCAACTACAAATGCCTCCCAGCCATCTCTTTCTCCCTCTTTCTCTTTCTCTCTCTCTCTCACTTTTCTCTTTCTGCATCTCTTACACTTGAATGGGATTTCGCGCGACAGAGCCTGCCACGCTCACACTAACATGGGTGGGGACTATGTGTGACTGAAAGACATCAGGTGAAGGAATGAGACTGTCGGTGGCTTCATGACAGGGGGACAGGACAGATTGACAGTGGCACGGGGTGACAATGGTAGACAAAGGGACAGCTGTGGCTGTAGGGTAAACAACTGGTCTCGATATCTTGGGGATGGTCTCTCAGTGACATGTAGATACAATTATGTAACACCTTTTAAACCTTTTCCTCATGCTTATTTGAACCAAAAATCGTTATTAATAATAGGATATCCATTGTGATATATTGTAAGACATGACATAAATACCAGGGAGTCTTGGGTCTAAGGCAGGAGATCCCACGACATTTGTACCTTTACATCTGTGGTCGTTGATGGCAACAGTGAGAAAGGATGGTTGTACAACCAACAAAACGTACAGCCAATGACAACATCTCCTAGGTGCCACCTCTTTGTCCCTGAAGATTTACTGATCATGATGTCACTGCTTCTACCGAAGCACACGATCCATACAATCCTACTGTAAACTGTTTTAGGTCTTGACAAGAAAGAGAAACTAATGGTCCTAGGGCTGTCCCAACTGTCCCAGAACTTGAGGGCTTGGTACTTTGGTTGAGGGGGGATGGCCCATATGACTGAGAAGCCATCACCAAACAGATCCCAGCAATCACCATGGTAACAGAGAAGGCAGACTGGGTCAGGCTTTTCTAGACATTCGATCGACATTTAAATTCTCAAGATGGCGTGGGTAAACCTCTCAGGATTTGAAGTTTCTATTTACCTGAGGGAGAACGGAAATAAACCGCGGTGACGGAATGAAAAAGAAACATCATACTGTCTCTCATAGTGTGACAGTGTGACCACGGTCCTGAAATACCACATACCGTGCATGCTTCCTCAATCTGTGAACTACCAGTATGTTCTCCATCTGACTCCTCTTCCCTCTGACCAACTCCGGCCTTACAGCAGGTAATAAATCTAACCATCTCTGACCATGAAGGACCCCTTTGTTAGCCTCACACTACAGTCAGTCATGGAAAGTGGGAATCAGCGAGACTTGGACACAGTAAAAGACAAGCTTTTGTAGTTTTGGCCCAAAGACAGGGTGAGTATTCAAGGAGAATTAAACAAAGTGATTTGAATTCCAATTTACAGAGGTTAAAAGAGAGGACTCTAAGCCTGGCAACGATTTGTTGTTTTACTAGGCTCCATCTCCAAGGATTTACGGCAAGGCCTACTCATTAAGGTGACACTAATTGTGTCACCTCCCTGGATTTCTGAGGCTGTCACAGTGGTTGCCACAGATCTGGTCACTGAGGTAGTATCTCTTAGAGAACAAACATCCTGAGGTGGTAAGGGAGTGAGGTAGCAAGTGAGAAAGAGAGAGAGAGATGGCGTGAACCCTTGCCAGATTCTCCCCTTTCCTTACTCTCGGTCGAGCCAAGTCAAACAGCTGATTCATGTGTCAGACATGAAGAACTCCTCTCATTTACAGGAGGCAAAAGAAAAGCTACCTTGCCTCGCAGCAGAGCAGAATCTTAATGATGCTCAACCAGACTGATGTCTAGCCAACACAACACGGTCGCCAGCTCTGTTTGGCCGCTTAACGCGTCTCCACTTAGTGTTCGAAGATTTTAGACCCGCTGTGTCAGGCCCCACCCTTTTTGCTATTCTACGCACTCCCAAACCCCAGTATGCAAATGTCTGCATTCCAACGTCTGACCGAGGGCTCCTTCTCTACCCTACATCAAGCGCGTCTCACCGACTCAACGATTCTGCCTCTTGTGTCAGCTCATGCTCTCGTAAAGGCTCAATCCCATCTCTTAATCTCAGTCCCAATAGGAGCCCAAGGGACCCACCCCCACTGCCCTGTCGACAAAGACTCTATTGATTCCATTGGAGTCTTGGAAAGACGAGGTTCCATAGTTCTAAACTCAGGCACCACACACTGTGACCACACGCAAACAAAATACGTCTGACATGACGTTCTCCACCGAGGAGAACCATCTCCACCAAGGAGAACCACGCGAGGCATCTCTCACTCCCGGACAGGCGCTGCGTGATTTAGACGTCGCTTTACGAACTCCTACTGCGAAGAAGTTATGCTCGGGGTATCCGTCCTTGCTGGAGCCTGTGAATGGGGTGGAGAGGGTAAAGCAGGGAGCTTAACTGGGGGCAGACAGGCCGGCTGTATGACTCAGCACCACCGGGTCCAAACAAGTGTGGTCACAAAGAAGGGTGGTGGGAGAGCCGGTTCAGCCTCAGTCCAGCCGTTTGCCTGTCAGCAGTAATGCTGGGGCCCGGCAACCCAGGAACATACCACACAGTCCGCACCACATACCGCCTCAGACCCCAACACATACCACACCCACCACAGGCCACACACGAGCTGCCCCACGATAACAAGAAGGGAGGTGGGGGAACAGCATGGACCCCGAGGTGTGGAAGACACTGAGGGTACACCTGGCACCTGGCGAGTCGTGGAGACGTCATGGCAACACCGAGAGAAACACGGCAAGGAGAAGAAACCAGGAGGACAATAGGACTGGCGTTCTGGGCTTCTGGAACATAATGAAGGCCTGGAAGAAAGGAGCCCATTCCTGCACAGACCAGAGAACAAAGGATTAGAGGAGGAGAGAGGAGAGGGGGGAGAGCCAGGCCAGGGAGCTGATAAAGAGCATCAACATGGAGTTGAATGCCAAATGACAGCAACTGGACAGATGTCTGTTAGCTATTTGATCCGCTCCTAACCCAGCGCAGAGAGGACACAATGAGTCTATCCACCCTCTTCAGCCGCCCTCACCCTGCTGGGCATGTGATGCAGACATGTCCTGAAACCAACCTAACGTTCATCCGGACAGCAGTTGATTGACTTGTTTGTGGATGCTTTGGGAGTGCATTTGGGGTCATTCGACCAAGCATTTCATTAAGGAAAAATGGGACTTGGCTTTCACAAGCAAAGGGAAGGGACAGCGTACATGTAGTTGCTGGAAAAAACAAAGCAATAAACTAAGATCTACCATCCATCCTCATGTGGCATCAGTTCAAGAACAGAAACCTTTGTTTAGTAAAAAAAAAAACCTGTCCTCCATCTTATGGCTGCATACTGTAGGTTGGCAGAGCTCTGGAGAGACATAAAAAAGCGTAAATCAAGTTGATTCTTAGTTCCTACAATGAGCTCCATTGAATGACGTACTCTTTTGTTTAGTTGACTGGGCCCAATCCTGTTAGCCTGTTGGACACACATGCCCAGAGAGAGAGAAAGAGAGAGAGACAGAGAGAGAGAGAGAGAGACAGAGAGAGAGAGAGAAAGAGACAGAGAGAGACCTGGTCATAAACAACAAGATAGGCAACTTAAAGACCAGAAACAAAAACAATTTATTTGCTTTTGAAAGTAGGCACTCAACAATATATAAAAGACCATTCTTTTTCATTGTAAATAAATTTGATACACTGGACTTTGCACTGCAAATCCTGTCATGATACATAATCATTTATATTTCTAAACATCTAGCTTGTAGTCATTTGCTTACCCCAGGGTTCATTCAAATGTTTGGCTTTTTTCCAAAATAGGACCACTTTCAATACTGAATTGATTTTAGCTGCCTTTAGCATTTAGCAGCCACATGACATCTGCTCGTCACTCAAATGTTTAAGATACAGAAACATAAAGGGCAAGTAAAGGATTTCAAACCAGACCAAAGTGAGACATAAGGGAGCCCGTTTCTAAAAGTATGGTAGGGGCCAGATACTAGTCTTTGAACCCTGAGCTAAACAAATTCGTCGTGCTGGGTGGAACACTGGCATCACACTCCTCCAGAACGCTCTCCTGGCTGTTAGCTTTCTCACACGCTCTGCCACCTCGATCTCGGTGCGAGGACACTCAGACGGCTCTAGCGACAACACGTTGGTACATTACAGCTTTCCTCCTCATTCTACACTTCATCATATAGAATACCAAATTGTTTAAATTGTTCTTGTGTTAAAACAAGACTGAAATGACTTCTGGCCTGTAGTCTGCATGAGATTTCCTAGCAGAAGGGTTCCAATACAAACTTGCATGCCTGAAATAAAGCGAGGATGCTGAAACATATATTTGAAAAAATCTTGTGGTAGAAAAAGTGATTTGGTGGGACAGACAGAGCTTATTTTCCACCCAGTTGTTTACTTACATTATCAACCCTAATTTCATAATCTCTGCAAAACCAGCTGCTTCCACAGTTTATCACTTGACCACAACATTTCTCATATACCTAAAAAGCATCATTTGATTTCAAATGGTCTTTACAGAGACAATATATAAAAAATATATTTATACATATATATTTGTATGTAAAAATCTAATTGAATGGACACAGGGATATAAATAAAAGTGAAATAAACCTGTAAAAAGAAGGAAATTTGGCAGGCAGAACAAGAACGTTGTTCGTATTTTACATAAAAGTGCATCTGATTAAAATGAATCCTAAATGGGAGTGCTTCCAAGACAGATGAACAGTATACTGACTGGCCAAGCCAACAGCAAAAAGACTATACATAATGCATTAGGATTGTATTCCTCAGTTAATGAGTAGCAGACGATATCATCAGTCTCATTGTATGGTCTCAAATACATGAAGCCCCTCCGTGATTGAACCTCACGCCATTCTTCTTTGGTACAATCTAAGCAGCAATTGATGTACTGCAGTAGAGGGTAAAACATTAAGGCACAGTTATCGTCAATATAAACTGTCAAGGTAACATGAGGTTAACTCGGAGGCCTATTAGAGAGAGTCTTGTCAACATCGCAAACAGTTTGAAGGACGGAAGGAGAGGTAAATACTGTCCGTTCTCAGTCACACTGTGAGTAGTGCATAAGAGGGGTTTAACACGTCATGGGTCCTGCTCCTTGAGACAGTATTCAGCGCAAGCTGAGGCGAGTCACAGTTACCTCAGAGATCTCAGCCGAGAGAGACCGTCTGGAGAAATGTAAACGCGCGAGAGGACACTTTGGTGCATTTAAGACACATTTGGAGTCTGTGTTCTCTCTACGGAACACTAAAGCAACGGACATTGTTGAGGCACAAGGATTGCCCCTCAATCCCAGTCAGTGGGGGAATCACAGGTCGCGTGGCGCCCCCTGGTGGGAGGAGGTACTCAGACCAAATAAAGCACTGGTGAGGGTTGTCAAGAAAACACATTGCCTATGATTGTCAATAGCAACCACAGAGCTGATAATGGAATGACCCGGGAGTCTGGATGAGATGTGTCTGCTCTAAGGAGTCCCCTGAAGGAGGAAACTCACGCAGTTTCAGTCAGTGAGCCTGCTTGTCTGTGGGGCGGGTCACGAGGAGAGCTTGCCGTCTCTGACCGTCTCAGCACAGGATCTGGGAGAAGGGGTGTCTAAGCAACTCCTCAGCACTGGGCCGGTGCTTCGCGTCCACGAAGATGCGGTGGATGAAGTCCAGAGTGTGGTCAGAGGTGTTCGCGGGCAGTATGGGTTTGGTCGGCTGAGTGGCGATCTTAAAGATGGCCGCCATGGCCTCGTATTCTGCCCAGGGTGGTTTTTCTGTGAGCATTTCCACCACCGTACAGCCTAGACTCCTGAAGAGAGACACACAAGGCCACAAGCGAACACAAGCTTATTCTACAACGATACTCAACACACAGCTTTCGTGAAAAACCGTAACAAAAGTTATCGGAATAAAACGTCCCGTTTAGAAGAAATAAACAAAAGAGCTGCTGTTCCTCTACCCCTCTATACAGGCACAGGCAGCACATCGTTCTGCTGATCTGCTCCCAGGCTCCACTGGAATGTTTTGGTGGAAACTTCTTCCCTTTTTCCCCTCCTCACTGTTGACAATTAAAGTGTGCTATTGCTGGCAGCAGGGGGCCTCTTCAGTACTTAATTTCAGACGCAGCTGGGGGCTGGCAGTGGGGAGGGGTGTGGAGCCCCAGTCCTCCAACCCCTCCCTGGCTGCTCCCCACCGCTAGTTCTCCTTGCCCAGGGCCCTCAGGGGATGGGAGCTTGGAACATTCCGACCCCTGTTATGAGCCGGCTGGCTGGCTCTTACCCAATCACATCCCTCGCCTGACGGGATGCCACCCAATCGCATCGCACAGGGGAATCCCTGGGAAGCAGGTGGGCCCATCCCACTCTCTGGCTCACTACGTGGGAGTGTGGCAGCCCGTCTATTTCGCTGATTAAATATAGACCTTTTCCCTTAAAAATACGCGTTTTTTCCGATCAAGAAACTAAGTTTCCTTATTTAGAAGCAATAAGCTGTTATATACATGTACCCTACTTCCCTTTTGATTCCAGTACTCAAGCCACTTAGAATGCCTAACCACACCGTCTCAAGTAAACAGAACCTGCATAGCTCATAAAAACGTCTTAGAGAAGCTTAAGGGACTGAGGAAATATTGAAAAGTCACAAACAAGGCCCGTTTCCAACCAATCCTCCAACTAAATGTGCGTCTATTAAAGGCCATTGGACACAGTGGTGGCAGATCTGGCTTCATCTTACCAGACATCGGCCTTCCTGCCGTACCCCTCTCCACTGATCACTTCCGGACTCATCCAGTAGGGGGTGCCGGTGACAGAGCGGATGCCTGTGCCAGACATACAGATGGTCTGCAACCTCTTGCTGGCGCCAAAATCTCCCAGCTTTACATTTCCCGCTGAATCTCGCAGAATGTTGGCACCTGAGCACGGAAAAGTCGGGCGTCACGTCATGTGGCTCTCAAATAACCAATCCCTGTCCTTGTATTTTACAAACTGTCAGTTCTTAAGCTGGATGCTGTAATCCTTTTTTAATTGCTATCAGCCGTGTTTGTCACATCTGCTTTTAATAACAGCTTTCCGAGATGGGTACTGAGAGCAGTACCTTTGATGTCCCTGTGAACAATCATGTTGCTATGGAGATAGGACATGCCCTCCAGGATCTGCCGGGTATACTTCCGGGTCACATTCTCTGTCAGCGCTCCGTAGGCCTTCAGCTGGTCTTTGACTGAGCCCTGAGAGACAGGAAATGCAGAGTTTACGTTCCATCCTCCAGAGAACAGGGTACCAACACATACAGGGGCCTGGGCCTGAAGACCACAGATCTGCTGTAACTCTGAGTGGATCCCTTCAGCGGTGTGGCGCGGGCCAGTTCTGACTGACTCACTTACCCCTGGCATGTACTCCATGAAGATGGTGAGAGTCTTCTCGTTGCGGTCTCTCAGACAGCCGTAGTACTGGACAATACGCTCGTGGTGTAGGTTCTTGAGCAGCTGGATCTCACACTCCAGAGCACTCACCTCCTACAGAAAAAACAAATAAGATATGTGATGAGAGAGAAAGAGAGGGAATAAAGATAAAATCCAACAAATGAAATTCCAACTGCAACCCAAAAACATTCCCAATAACAATTTGAAAGTTTCTGAAGCCATACATTCAACAACACACACACAGCCAAATAGGACATAAGTGTGCCAGAGCAGAGCCGGCCGTATCAAGAACATGAGCTCTAACAATCCAGTTCCTCAAAAGCAGTTCCTGAGTTTACCTCAAACTATGTGGCCACAGAGGTCAATTCACAGGGACAAAGACAGAGATTAAGCAACAGCGAGAGAGCGGAAGAGGGAAAAGCAGCGATAAACAAAGTATCCCCGACACAAAGCCCAACTAAATAGATAAAAACAACAACAACTGATTAACATCCTCTGCAGACAGAGGGGATTGGAGGGGCTGGAGGAGGGTGAGGGGCTTTAGGAGGCCTGCTCTCTTGCCCCCTCTTTTAACTTGTTCCCCCCCTACACACACACACACACACACTAACACACACCCACACACAGTCCACTCAGATACAGGAAGTGACACTGCATGTTTTCTCTGTCTCTCTCTGGCTGACAGGAAAACACATTAAAGCAGAGGGGGGAGAGAGAGGAAAGAAAATCTGTGGAATAAATTCTTTCTTTCGGTCTTCTCAGCGACGGAGAGCATTCCCGGTCGAGATTTATGGGATACGCGAGGGAATCAGACAAACAATTCTTCAGATTATTATCGGATCTGCCTGTTTTGGTTTCAACGGTTAATAACTAGTTTTAGTAACTAAAACTGAGTGAAGTTTACTTTCGTAACACACTGCATTCCAACAGTCTTTTAGAAAGTCAACATGCAGAGCAAATAACCTAATTCTTGGTATCACTCCATATCAAAGGTGTTCAGGCCTAACCACTAGACTCGTCATTAATCATCGACCAGTCAGGCAATTGCTTTCTGTTTGAATACACAACAAATAATCCTTGGTTTGATTTGACACCATTCTTTGTGACCAGTAACCAACACATGTAGGGGCATGTTAAATGACTATGCTCTCACCTTGCTAGTTTCAGGGCTGTCAGGGTCAAACTGGACCTGCTTAGCAGCCAGCTCCCGGCCCGTGTCCACATCGTAGCACAGGTAGACCCTCCCAAAGGCACCCTGGCCCAGCAGCTTGCCCCGACGCCACGTCACCGGAGCACTGGGGGCTGGAGGGAGAACACGGGCACGTCAGCTGACCTCACAGAAGGGCCCTTATAATGTGTTAGCAAACATTTACATTTAGTCATTTAGCAGACGCTCTTATCCAGAGCGACTTACAGTAAGTACAGGGACATTCCCCCCAAGGCAAGTAGGGTGAAGTGCCTTGCCCAAGGACACAACGTCATTTGGCTGAGCCGGGAATCGAACCGGTAACCTTCAGATTACTAGCCCGACTCCCTAACCGCTCAGCCACCTGACTCTTTTTATCCTTGATGACGTCCATGATAAGACGGGTGTAAGACGCGTCAGGACTTACACTTGTGGGCCACAGGGCGGTCCTGTGGGCGGAGTCTGCCCTGGGCATCGACCAGCTGCCAGCTGCCCAGGCTCTCCTCGCTGCCGTTGAGGGAGCGTCGTGACGGGACCAGCGTGAATAAGTTGCCTTGGGGACGACGAATACGTGGGAATGTTCGTCGGCCTGGTGGAAGAGCAGAGGCAGGGTAAGAGGCAGAGTAAGAGGCAGAGTAAGAGGGAGGGTGAGAGGCAGGGTAAGAGGCAGGGTAAGAGGCAGGGTAAGAGGCAGAGTAAGAGGCAGGGTAAGAGGCAGGGTAAGAGCCAGGGTAAGAGGCAGAGTAAGAGGCAGGGTAAGAGGCAGAGTAAGAGGGAGGGTGAGAGGCAGAGTAAGAGGCAGGGTAAGAGGCAGGGTAAGAGGCAGAGTAAGAGGCAGAGTAAGAGGCAGGGTAAGAGTCAGAGTAAGAGGCAGAGTAAGAGGCAGAGTAAGAGGCAGGGTAAGAGGCAGGGTAAGAGGCAGGGTAAGAGGCAGAACAGTGGGATGCCTAAAGGGGGAAGAGGTGATGAGGTGCAGGACTACCTTCACTGTGGTCCTTGTGGTGCAGAGAGACGTGGTAGCGGCGGGGGTAGGTTCCTCCCTTCCCCACCACCTTGTCATAAACGTGGTTCTCCCGGTCTGAGGGACACAAGTCAAAGGTCAAAGGTCAGCTGGGCAACCACACAACTTGGGCTGAGCCCGGCCGCAGGCTGAGTCACACAGCATCCATGTAAAGCCAGTCGACTGTTTTGTTGCTGTGTTCTGTTGCCTAGCAATACACTGTTGAATTGTTGCCAAGAGCTTAAGTATGGTCCAGGACTGTTGCTAAGGGCTGGTGATTGACGTTGTTACCAGGAGTTATTCTTGTGCAATCTTGGCACCCACCTGAGCACTCCTGCCTGTTATCAGGGTAGCTCTTGGCTCTGTGCATGCGTGACTTCCTTTGGGAAGGGCTGGAGGGGAGGAAAGAGGTGGAGAGAGAGGTGCATAACTGTGTCCGGGAGTACATACTAAACACACAGACTCCATAACCCCGCCCATGTACAAACGTGCCTTTCCCCGGCTCACCTGTCTGAGCTGCTGTCCAGTGATTGGCAGCTGCCAGACACTGAGTTCTCTGCGCTGCTCCAAGGATCCAGCACCTGCACAGAGCCAGAGACACAGAGAGGGATGTGTTATGTGCAAACACTGGACAGCATGTACAACGGAAGCATGAGTAAGGGCCTGTGCGTGTGTGTGTGTGCGGGGGGGGGATTGTGCGTGTGTGTGTGTGTCCACATGAGCCCTGATGACTCACACACTGGTCGATGGTCTCGGGGATGAACTCCCCCTCGCTGTTAATGCTGGTGTAGGAGCCCTGGCGGGCGATCCTCTGCTGCCGCTCAGGGACGTAGCCAGGGGGTGGAGAGCTGCGGCCTGTGTTCTGAGAGCCTGGGATGGAGAGCAGGGGGTCAGGAGGGCAGGAAGAAGACTACCACAGAGAACCTTGTGTGAGTCACTAATTTGCACGCAATGTCAAAGGTAGTCCTAGCGAAGCACAATCCACAATAGCATAGCGCCTGGAATAGGATGAGATTTGCATCTTTGCCGTGGAATGACTCAAAACACCGAACGTGTCGACTCAAAGACAGAGTGAACAGACTGAAGCATGAATACAGGGATTGTTTAAAATGTCACTCTGCTTGAGGCAAGGATCTACTGCGGGTTTTTACAGCTTCCCCCCCTCTCCTCTCCCACCAAAACAACCAGTGATTCTAAACCAGGCCGCTGGCCTGCCTTGCTAATAGTGTCTTGAAATCTGATTGGCTGGTGGCCAGCCGGCCATTGTAGAGAAGCCAGTGATGGTGGACAGGAAAAGGAAGAGGACCCACAGCTAAGAGAGGAAGTCAGTAGAACAACAACCAGTGAAGGAGAGAGGGAGGGAGAGAGAGAGAGCAGAGAGAGAAAGAGCAGAGAGAGAGAGAGCAGAGAGAGGGAGGGAGAGAGAGAGCAGAGAGAGGGAGGGAGAGAAAAGGGAAACCAAAGAGAGAGCAGAGAGAAAAAAAGAGAGTGCGAGGCGAGAGAGCACGGAGAGAAAAAGAGAGAGTGCAACGGATATATGACACAACCAAAAACAAACAGAACATTATTGACAAAGTATTACTACTTCAGTATCATACATTCTAAGCAGAACAAGGCCACTTCCCTTCCTCCTTTCCACATTTACATGTATTCATTTAGCACACGCTTTTATCCAAAGCGACTTCCAAGAGAGAGCTTTCTAACATAACTAATGAACCGAGTTCTTCCAGAGAGACCAAGGATACTAACTGTATCGTACGCGACCGAAGCAATCGGCTAAAGGGGACTACTTACTGGTGGAAAGGTGGCGCCCCCTGGGTTCTGAGGCTTGGTACGCGGTGCTGACATCACCTGTGGACTGGGAGGCTTTGATCCTCACCTGCTTGGCCACCGTCGAGTGAGAAGAAGAAGACATCTGTCCAGGAAGACACAAGGACAGAGTACACATCTGGTTAACACACACACACACACAGGAGCATGCATAATCTGACACATAGTCATGGGTACTTTCTGTACCGTGTGTGTGTGTGTGTGTGTAGGTGCATGTGTGTGTGTGTGCATGTATCTCTGTGTGTGTGTGTGTGTCTGCGTGTATGTGTGTGTGTGTGTGTGTCTGTGTGTGTGTACGTGTGTGTCTTACGTTGGCGTGCTCCTGCGTCAGCAGCAGGATCTTAATGCTCTTCATGTTGGAGCTGCGGTCCAGCAGGTCGATGGCCTTGTCCAGGTCGTCCTGGGCACGCAGGGGGATGGACAGCTGGGAGGACACAACCAGGACAGACGTCTCAACACACACTGGGAACAGACGCTCTGGACACTGTCCACTGTGCCTCTACGAGGACAAGTCTTCGTAACTACAGCATTATTTCACTGTGAATTATACTTTGTGTGTATACATATACATGTATTTGTTTATATTCATCTAAATGTTTTGAGATTTTAGGGAATGACGAGCAATGGGAAGGAAGAAGGTTAGTATTACCTCATTATTCATATAGTGCAAGTCTAACTGTTGGCCAAAAACAGTCTTGACTTTCTGCTGTATTTCCTCAAACTGCACAGGTCGGCCAAACATCAGGATCCTGCACACATAAGCATGGATTTCAGATAGACAGACAAGCTGATCCAGGAAGAGACAGGAAACTAATATGTCTTTACATATGCAAAAAGTCATACACACACACACAGATCTAGTTTTCAGCATGTGCAGATTTCACTAAGCACACCTAGCATAACTGTGGTTTTATCTGGCAGCTGCAGCTAAACCACAGCCCTTTCCCTTTAAATTCTCTCCCCAGTCTGCGTTTCAGTCTGAAAGGACAGTGTGTGTTTGAGCGGAGTAGACTCGGCTCTGTCCTGTTGACCAATGACACGACTGAATTCACACCCGCGCGCCACTCATTCATAAACATGTTCCTGTCGCGAACTCACCTCCTCTCTCCACAGAACTCAAACTTGATTCTGACATCATCCTGTGGAATCTGAGAAACAAAGCCCATGACGAGATTAGGTAAGGAGATTCAAGTGAGGTCATGAAGTGAGGTCATGAAGTGAGGTCATGAAACGAGGTCATGAGATAAGAAAATAATTTCTAATAGAGTCCCTATCTTGTAAATGTCAAACTATTATAAGGACACTCCTCCAGGGTTGGTTAGACGTGAGAGGGGTGGGGGGGGGGTACCTGTCTGGTGGTGGGCGTGGGCGTCTTGGGCTTGCCCGTGTCATGGGAGGGCAAAGGCTGGCGCCTAGTCATCTGCAGGGCCACCAGGTCCTTCATGATAGAGTGGAGAGCCTGTCTCTCATCTACACAGGGCGGGCAAAGACACAGGGACAGAGGCAGTGACCTAAAGGTGTTCCACTTAGTTCCGCACGATAAGATGTAGGCAGACAATTAGTAAGTCATCTTTAACTGAAGCCACATTGAGTGTGCTGTGGCAGGGAGAAAACTGAGGTGTTTTCGATCTTCCTATTCCCACGTTTGATCTCTGAGCAGGCCCAGTCTCAGCTGTGTTAGCTCACGAAAGGAAAATATTCAGTTTGTGTTGATTGGAGCGACATCACACAGTTTCAGAGCAGGAGAAAGAACCAGGCCCATGTCTCCATAACACTGAAAACCAACCTTCACCCAACAGCGCCTGTAGCACCCTCGAACACAAGCTACGGTCTGGGGATGGTGTCGGACTGTGCGTGCGTGTTTCGATCTGTCAATGCGTCTGTAGACGTACTGTCCATGTGATGGTAAAGAAATCCATCTAATCAGACAGGGTACTTACTCATGTTGGTGATGTGTGTGTTTACGTTATGTGTACGGTGTCTTAGCCAGCCGCCTTCAGAGACTTCCTTCTGCAGTGCCGGCACCCATCAACAGCATGCAGCTGGAAAAAACAAACCTAGTCGTTAGTTAAAAGGAAATACATCTTGATGCCCTCCTCTTTCTTCTCCTCATCATCATCTTCGTCATCATCATTTAATAAGTTTGTTATCTGCATGAGAATAGTAAAGGCAATCTTTGGAAACAACAAAGCAGAAGTGATGGACACGTAGGATGCATTGCGACATACAGCACGACTTATTTTTATTCCATTGAAACGACCATTTCTCACACTGTGGGCATGCAAAGCCAAGCAGAAACATGAAATCTTCTGACTTTTTTGGGGGAGGACGAGGCCTGGATGAACGGAAAACTACAATTTAAAAAATGCTCCAAGTGAGTGTGTGCATAGTATGACAGGGAGTGGGGAACTTTGCCCGTAAGAAAGAGTGAGAGTTGAAAAGGTTTGAAACTCAAGATGCCTTGGCACTCACAGATCTGGCAAAGGTTACTACATAAGAAAGGTTTTACTGGGAATATTTTGCCATTTAAAAAGGCTGCCAGTGTTAAACTTCTCAGAGTGCATGAGCCATGAGACACTCACTCAACCATGTTATAACTGTATGGTTAATAGTAAGAGAGCAATATCATTTTATTCACAGCCTGTTCTGTGCCAAACACACATTTTTCCTAGATTTGTGGGGGTATTTCCACCAAGGTATTCATGGTGACAACATGATTATAAAGTAAGCCTTTTCCTTTAGTGGAATGATTTGCTAGATTAATAACATTGAGAATATTGCATTTTTAAATTTAGTGGCCAAGCAGTAGGAAGACAATTTAGCAGCAAAATAATATGGATTTGGCAGTCAATGTACTTTCTTTCGAAGACAGTACATCCTTTAGACTTAGGACCGTGCACCGACTGAGCAGACTGGTGGTCATACTATATCAAAAGGTAGTTTGGTCTCTCTACGGAAAAACTGCGTCACTCCTAATGGTATTAGCCTCTTAGCCATCCCTGCCCAGCATCTACCGAATCAATAAGGTCCTGTCAGGATCAAAATGATCTCAGACACAACAGAGACCAGAGCTCGGCGTAGACACAAGCCACCTGAAGCCACCTCGTAGTGACCCGAGGCGAGCTCAGGCAAGCATCCCACAAAAAGAACTGAACAGAGAGCTCCCCTGCACCCTGTAGTAATATTGAGGTGAAATTCATATTCACATAAGCCCCAGCCTTCAACTCCTTAAGGCTCCAGGGTGGGAGACCAGAGACACGGTGGATGAGGAGGGCATGTCAAACTATGGATGTGGGAAGATGGTGGGCAACGGAGGTGGCAGGAAATCCACAGTCAGGGGGTGTGACTCTACAACTGGGAGCAGCAACACCTGCAACACATCAGTGGTTCTCTGGATTTCTGTGTAATAATCACCCACTGGAATGTCAGGCATGTCCATCTGTAGTTACCAGTTACCATGGTGTCTGTAGTTACCAGTTACCATGGTGTCTGTAGTTACCAGTTACCATGGTGTCTGAGCCCCCTCTCTCACGCTTGTCCGTTTAAAGAAAGCTGGAATTATTTTTTATCCTCTAATATCTACCCTCAACACTTCCTACTAGGGGTGTAGCAATATATTGTGTAACAATATATCGCAATACAAAATGTTTACAATATGTATCGTTGAGTTATGGCAACATTTTTACAATGTGATGTCCGTTTGATCATATTGGTTGAGCTACCAGCATGCGACCTATTCTGTACCTGTGTAATGCATGCATTCATTGCATTCACAGAAATCGCTTGAACGGAGTTAACTAAATTGTATGTACGACAAAGAAAATTATTGAAAATGTTTCATGTTTTGGAAATAAATAAATTTTCAGTTCAGAATTTCAGTTTAATTACAATGTTCAAAATATTGTGATACGTATTCTATTGTACACCCAGTATTGTGATACTTATTGAATCGTAAGCTGAGTGAAACCACAGGGTCACGACCATATGAGCCTAATCTAACTACCTATAGCACATTTTCCATAGCTCCATAGTCCACTGGAAACACTGTGTGCAAAACATGTTTGTATGATATCTCAGTAATACATTGACTGGTTTCTCTGTCTACCTCTCCATCTCATTGCTCCTCCGCTCTCCTGATTTTAATTACCTCCTCAGTGGAATGTGGGGAATTCAGCGAGGATAGAGGCCACACACTAGTAGCCCAGTCAGCTGTCCATGCTTTATTTTCCTTGAATCACATTTCCAGGGCTAGCAGGATTTACATGGATTTTCCTTCCCTCCAACCCCAACCCCCCCCCCCCCCCCCCCTCCACCACCACCACTTTCTGCCTGCTTTGAGGTGTTTAGTCTATGGCTGTTTTTCCCAGACACGGTCCTTGCTCTGTCTCAGACTGGTAGTGCATTTGGAGTCTGTGTCTCACATCAAAATCCCCCGGAGCTGCCCCTGGCCTGACGTCTCTTACTTGTTTAAGAGGCTCAAGGGTTCCTGGTTAGGGCGACAGGGCTGTACAAGCAGCTGCAGTTCAAGGCTTTTAAAAAAAAAGTTACTGTTGAAGTTTGTAGGGAGGCGTGCACCTCGCAGTATAGCAGCCTGTGTGAATGATGGTGCAGGCTGCTATACACAACAGGCTGAGTTGTGTGTTTATAGTGAATCACAAATTAGTCTGGCCACATCTCCTTTTTAAGTATAAATATATATATAATTTTTTTTACTTTCATTGGTAAAACAACTGTGTAATAAATCATAGAATATACAAGCAAAATAAGTGGGCTGAATTGACCATTGAAGGCTGTCAATAAGCAGACACTTTTCATTTATTTCATTAGCAGCAGATGCGTTAACAGAAGACTTGGAGGCGTGCATGCTTTCTCACCTGTGGACCTCATGACCTCTGTCGAGGGCAAGGCCGGGGTGATGATGGAAGGCGCCGTCTACTGTAGGATGTTGGCCTCTATATCTTGCTGAAAAAACAGGTCGCTCAGCAGACAGGATGCGCTCAGCCGTTAACCCCACTTCGGCATCCTCGTCTTTAAATCCCACAGTGTTGTCATGTCACTCAAACAACCCCGCTGAGGTGCTGAGTGATGTTGTGGATGCCATGGTGGGGACGACCCACGGGTGCGGGGGCAGTCGTGCACGCTGCCCAAAAGTTGGTAGGCTATGGCGCATACAAATACTTTCCACTAATAGTGACCCTTCTATTTTTCCATCACATCGAGTGTTACTCTGTATCCTGTTCAACGAAAGAGCCAACTAGTCTGATTACAATGCCTACTTTAGACAGTGTTAAAATACATCCAAAAAAAGAGCAATGTCAAGCCTGCGTCGCCATAACATCCAAGATGCTCATCTTCCCAAACATTAAAACAGATGTCAGATGGCATCTCTTTATGTTACAGTCTGGAATGGAAAAATGAACAAAAGGCAAAGAATCTTACAAGAATATTAAAGACATTTCCTATAAAAAAAAATGTCGCACGTGGACGTTTATGAAAATGAACACAAAAGGTGCAACAATAACCTCGTTGCCTTTATGAAATCCATTTGTAACAGAACACCCAAGAAAAAGACCAAGCGATTTCCGTGATTTTGATGGCCTCTTTTCCTGCTAAATTTGCAGATTTCCCCCTTTCGGATTATGCACGTTTCAATCCAACGTGTAGGCCTATAGCTTCACTTTTATGCAAAAAAGAATACGCTATCCATAACTTTATAGCTTATCGTCGCCCGTTTCTATTGTAGCGCTGTCGTCTAGATCATATTATAACAAAAGAAAGTTTTGGGGAAAGTGGTTAAAGCCACAACATGGTGGGTGACGGACGATTGATTCAGAAAAAGCGTACCGAAAATGTTTTGTATGTTTATATATATATATACAAATTCAAAGCTTATGACGAAACAACGAAATATTTGGTTGACATACTACCGGAGGAAAATCTTGCAGTGATTATGGACTAGACAGAATACAGTACACTATAAGTCAGTAGCCTTACTCATTTCCCCGCAGCTTATTGCAACTCGAGCAAAAACTCCGTAGAAGTGAAAAATGCTGCTTTAACAAACAAAAGAAGTTACCGACATAGGCCTACACCAACTTATCAGACGAATTGTTGAATTCAGGACAATCAGCAAAAAATAAGTCCGTATGCCCACCAACACAAAGTAAAATATCTTTAATGCGTCCAATTTCCTGACAGAAAAAAATCGTCTCCGGAACCCCTCTTGGCGCTTCCATCGAAAAGAGAAATGTATAATCCAAGTGCTTAGTATTGTTCAACGCCTTACCCTGATTGCTTGTGTTTATAAATGTTCGAACTTATATCATTGTAGCGACGTAAATAAGTCACCAGTGTATGTTGTACGATTACAGTAACTAGATTTATGCCGTGCCCTCTCGGGAGCGCGCTGTTCTCTGCCGATAAATCGCCCTGGGTAGCGCGCAGAGCCGCGCACAATATTACTGGCGCGTTAAAAAAAATGGACTCGTAACCAAATGTACACAGTTATGACGTACTCATCTACATTATTCAGGACTCTAGAAATCATACTTGCGTGCGGGATCCCTTACGGTTGACAATGGAGAACAAAATTCCCATCCACCATCTCGAGTAATCTATGTCTTTTTACATTTAGATCTTTGCATAATCTTGGGTAAATACACCACGCGAAATACTTATTTTAAAGGTATGTGGGCCTAATATAGCCTACCATAGTACACTCTAGACTTCTGAGGTTCAGTCTACATTTTAAGAAAAGCACCACACCACTTCAGTCTGAGTCAGCACCAGCATCTTTATTTATTTTTTCTCCAAAAAGCATGTAAAAAAATTAAAATAAAAAACTATGGAAAGAAAAAGAGCAGACAATATACATCTGATTGTGTGTGTGTGTGTAGCAGGGTTCACATTTTATGATCATATTCTTCTACCAGCACAACATGAACTACATCCTGAAGTAAAGAGAGGAGACACAGCACGCGGCCCGTTGGCCTTCTACTGCAAGGCCACCTCATTCCACAGGTCAAGTTTATATCGAATACATTTTCAATAAGATGCATACATTTAAATCTCGTATCAATTATGGACAACAGTGACTTTTGAATTGAAAAACCAAAACGAAGTTACGTTAAATTTAGCACACTAGATGACTTGTAGAACACAGGAACACGGTTCTCGTTCACCTGAGCCTCCTGGTGCGCAGGTGTGGAAAAACATCCTCTTTCGTGTCTCTTACAAAACAAAAGTTAATTCACAGATTACGCGTTTGTACCTTGGCGTACTGCTCTTACAGAACAGGTGATATGGACACAGTGTCTTTGTGTCCATGGTTACCGACGAGGACAGGCATGAACTCAGATGATAAAGACAAATAGAAAACCTCAATTAGTTCAAATATGGTAAATTCAGTAAGGGGCTTTAGAAAGTGGGCAAATGCAGGCAGAATTAAGTGACCACTAGTGCCCACTGCTTTAACTGTATAAAGCAAGCATAAGCATTTTTATTTGACAAGTGAGAAGGTAGAAGTTAGAGTATGTAGAAGGTGGTGGTAGTTATGCACAAAGTGCACTGAATTAAAGTTTTGTATGGAAAACAAATATGGTTAGGTTACTCATTTCTAAGGCTTTTCTATACAAAAGTAATGTATACCTCTTCCTCAGTTTATTGTCTATTCTGCACAGCATGTTTCATTCACAGTAAACTTTCAGCCACAAAATATATTTTGTGTCATTCAAGTGTCAGTCAAGTGGTTAGGGACATTTGATACGTTTTATTTTTATGAAAATTGAGTCGTTTTATTCTTGGAAAAGAATAAGAACGAATGATATTAATAACCAACTGTGGTCTGCGTAAGTTTGCACTTTTGGCTAGGTCTCGTCACATACTCAAAATGTCCACAGAACTACCGCTAAACCAACAGCTGCCTAAGGGCCTCCGGGTTGACTAGCCAATCCCTTCCACGCTTCCACCAGTAGGAGGAGCTCCATGCAGAGGTTCAGGGTACACTGTTCTAAACTCTGCTCTTACAACTCTAAAGGCCTTGGTCTTCGCAAGCTCTGAAAGAACAGGCTCCGGTGCTTCAAGACAGCTAAACACTCGAGACATAGAGGGCCCAGGTAGGTACTGACCCAAAAAAGAAAAATGTTAGTGAAAGTGACACGCACTATAAGTTTCTACGAAGGAAGATTATATGGAACGATGTGATGCCCCATCAAGATAAGACAGTATGTTAGAGTGAAGTCTAGGTTGGTTTACACACTGGCAGAGCAAAATACAGCCCTAGCATGATATAACTGTAGGGGCTGGAAGTAGCACTAAATGGAGTGACGGTTGGTTTACTGTGAAGCTGTTCCCTGTAAAACGTCTTGCCTGGTGGTCATGCATGGTCATATGCGCAAGACAGAGTACATTATAGTGTGATATGTTCACTAAGTACAAACTACACCTATATGTACAGATCAACCTATGAGATACTTCTCATACCCAAAATAGGACATTTAAAACCCATTAATATTCCAGCCATATAGCTCTGGTAAAAGTAGCTTTCGGCATGACATCAGTCAGACTCAGCATATACACAAAGAGTGCTTGTTAAAACGTGATGAGTCAATGAAGCACATTTAAACAAATTCAAAACGAGAGGTTAGTACAGTAACAAGGCGAGTCTGAGACTCAAGACAACTAACATGCGCATCACACCAGACAGCCCATTCAGATCACAGGAACTTAAACAAAATATTTTTACAAAATATAAAATTAAATGGAATAACGAAAATAAAACTCTGTCAGAAAAGGAAGCGGACAGTGAGAGGACAGGCAGGAGTGTGCCATTATGTGAGATTGTTATATACAGTACTGTGTTCCAGGTTTGTTTCTCAGATTTCAAAAACCCTGATCAACTAACAACATGACCACTAGAGAACTGCTCAGTCAATACACGGTGGATCCATTTTTAAGTAACAATCAGAAAGATAAGTAGAATAGTCAAATAAACCCCCTCAGAATCTTGCCCTGAATGTATGCTCCGCTACTGCACAGAGGTAGGCCTACTGATCTAGAACTTCACATTTAACAATGAGTTCTTCCGAGCATACCATTTCCTTACGACTAAGCAAGAAGGGTGCAACTGGAAAAAAAAAGATTTGAAAAAAAAAATGTTTTTTGAAAAAGGTAAAACGTTTTAAGATTTCACTTCCCACTTCCAGCAGAAATTTAACACTGGCTGGTGGAGAAGGTGTTTGGTCACCATCAACAAACATTTCCCTGGAGGAAATGGAAAATAAAATGATTGAAAGATAATGATATGCGCTCAATTGAAATCAAGATAAAAACACCTCACCATCTGACGTTTCAAGCAGGTCACATCATTTACTGTGTGTGTGTGTGTGTGCGCCTGTGTGCATTTTTCACGATGTGCCATATGATGTGCGTGTGTTCAAAAATGGCGGGGTGAAGGTGGAGAGAGAAAGATGGGTGAGATGGGCGAGGGATCGGATGGCCAGGACGACGCAGGCAGACGGGGGTTATGCGGTCTTGGTTATTTTCTCCGCCTCCTTTGAGGCCCACAGCTCCTTGTGCTGCTTGCGCCCAAAGCCCTCGTCGTAGTTGCCTTTGCTTTTGAAGAGCTGCTGGAAGTGGGGCTTGCAGTAGAACTCACCCTGTAGGGCAGCGTAAGTGCCAAGGCTGCAAAACAGGAATCGAGGGAGGGGGTCAATATGTGTACAAAAAGGTCATTGCTGTGTGTGTGTGTGTCAGATTAGTTAATACATTGACATTGTTTGTTGGTGTACGGGCCCCCACCTGAGTTTGGTGTTGCAGTGCTTGCAGCAGAAGCAGGTGCTGTGGAAGATCAGGTTGTTGGCCACCAGTCTCTCCATGGGGTAGACAGTCTTGTCACAGGACGAGCATACTTCCCTTTGAGTCTTGAAGCTGAAGGACTGGACGCAAGGAAAAACACAAACACAGTCAGAACTAGGCTTCCAGAGAGCTGGGGTTCTGTGGCCATAAAGCCAGTTTACAGAATAAAGCCAGGCTTACTTTCCCTGGCATGAGCCTGGTTTATTCGGTAAACTGGCTTCGTGGAACAGGCTCCAGGTTTGGCTGAGACTAACTTCAGTTATTCAGATATGTTCAGTCATATCTGTGGTATGACCGACAGGGCCTGTCAGTGGCTCAGTATGAACAGAGGTCTTGGTGCATTTTGCACTATGCTGTGACCAGTCTGACGGTGATCAGTGGCTGAGATAGAGACAGGTGGACAGATGAACTGACAGGCAGCCCTACTGAGCAGAGTGGAGTGGTTGTATAATGAAGGTATATTTACTTTAGAGCGCTGGACCGGTTTCTCTTCAGGGGTGTTTCGGTTGTCCTAAAGGAGAAGAAAAAAGCAAATATGTTTATTTTGACCTCTACACACACACACGATAAATACAGTAGTCAAAATGCCGGAAACATCAACATTGCACATCACCAATGTTACACAATTTTCACAGGCAGACAGTGTGAAGCGACCAACTGCCATCCTCACCCCAGTCACTCTAAAACCACCTTTTCCCCCATCCTTGTTTCATGTAATTCCATCCCATCATTCCCTTTCATCACTGCCTCTCCCCTCCGTGGGCCTCTCTATCCTGGTCGCTCCATCTGTCTGCGGCCGGCGCTGTGAGGGGATCAGGAGCCTTCTGTCGGAGCGCGTCAGCCCTGCTAGGCGCCGCTCACTGGCTGCTCTACAACTGCACTCACAGGCCAACACTAGGAGGGAGCACTGCTCCGTCATACTGTATTCTGATGCACGTTCCACATACTGTGGAGTCCAAACTCCCCCCCAAAAATAAAAAAATCTAAGTAAGAACGCAGGCACCAGAAGAAGGAGATGTTTTACGAGCGCGGACTGAAAAGTGCTGTTCAAAAATTCAATTCCTTTCCAGACTAGCATTAGCCTTGTAATAAAAGCCTATGCGCCTGCCCTGTTATCAAAGAGTGGCCTGAGGGCAGAGCTGTTACACACACAGCGTCCTCCCAGATCATTGAGGTCGAGTCAATACGTGAAGAGGCACTTTGATCTAAAATCTTCATCCAAAACAACAACAAAAAAAGAAAGAGAAAAATAACTGGGCGGGGAGGGGTCAAAAAGTCGGTCAAATGTGTTTTGCTTCCAGGCTTCTCACCTGTGACACACCTGGCGAAGGGAACCATCCGTAAGGATGGAATGCCCTCGGGAACCTTGGGCCTTGTCTCCATGGTTACGTCTATGACCATGTCTTCAGGCCGGACTAACAGGTCGTTTGGGTGGATAATGAGGGCTGGAGAAAGCCAGGCACATTGGGGCTCCGCACGCTGGTGACAGGCGCTAAGGCAGTGTGCAGAAGGGCTCTCTCTCTCTCCCTCTCTCCCTGTCTCTCTCTCCCTGTCTCTCTCTCTCTCTTCCTGACTCTCTCGCTCACGCTCTCTCTCTCTGTTTAGGAGGGGAAAGTCCACTGCAGACTTCACTAAAACCTGATTATATAAGGGGGCTGGGGGGAGGGAGGGAGGTTTAACGAAACCTTTTAGTGAGGCCTCCACATCGGAGACAACTACAACCCTTTCATGTAGTCGTACACCACCCAACACACACACACACACACACACACTTTTATGCAAGCACACTGAAACTAGGAAAACACGTAATCGCACCAAAAACAAAACACAATTCAGCTCCGAGACATGTTGACCAGACAAAATCCCTGGCGAGTGACACATCAGACCAACCAACGATTCAATTATGCAGCACTAAACAAATTGTTGCCATTAGGCTCAGTGTGTTGTGCCGTATCCCTTACACACACACAGGTCACATTTCTCCCCTATGCCAGACGGTGTCACAGCTGTACGCTGTGAAACAAACGGAGGGAAGGAGGGAGACATGGGGGGGAGGAGAAGTGTCCGTGTGCAGCCTGTCTATCATCTGGGGACAGCCTGACCTCATGGACCCAACAGGTCAAGTTCACACCTCTGACCTCACGCAGACATCTAGAAAGAGAAGAATGGAAAGATTGGTGAATGGGAGTGGGGGGGAGAGGGAGGAGGAGAGGATTATAGCTTCCATATCTAAGATCAGGAAGACATTTCAGCGGGCTAATTTTCTCATGGGAGCACAACAGCTTCCTGAAGATGCTATCACCATCCTCTCTTCCTCATTACACTAATTTAGCCTCTAGTGGGTGTGTTGGTGCAAATCTTGCATACTTGGTTGCTTGGTGTAGCAAGCCAAGCCTACTTCCTGTTCCTGAAAGTCTTCCTAAAACTGGTTCCAGAGCAAAAGCCCCTCATGGTTCCAGATTTGCAGTGTGTAACGCCACCTGGTCCAGTCTTAAAAGAAAAACAAAAAGTGCAATATATACTCAGGTGACAACTCTGGGCAATCAGTTCATGCAAGGCATCGGGTTTCTCATGCACACTTGTCCTGTTGCAGAATCGGACCACAACTTGAGCAGAACACTTCAGCAACGTTTAACATTCCCTTCCATCATAGACCAAGCTCACCAGGCAGAGGCAACAGGCTCTTGTATACAAAAATGAAACCGGATTAGATGCCATGTCAAGACACACACACACACACACACACAAATCCTGGAAGGCTGCACCATAGCCATCTGTCTTATGTTGCCATATTTGTACATGAGATGCACGACATCCCTTCCCAAAAGCTAGCGTTTAAGCAGGAAGTTGTAATGACACCCAACTTCCTGTGTTTGGCTGTCTATCTGGGGAGGGGGACATAGATACAGGCCCAGTCAACTGCCACCCTGCTGCCTAACATGGGAGAATCTTATTGCTCTTGATTAGGTCCATATATGGGCATCACCATCAGTGCTTACAGCCAAACCAACATCAAGAGGAACTAAAAGAACAGAGTCTGTTCTGTCTAATCTATGGCCACGAACACCATAAAATATTTTTTGGTGCAACAATATGGGATTAAAACAAGTCTGAAAAATAAGAGGCCTTGATGTGCCCATTATTGTTGACACGAAGATTCAGTTGCAATTTGGTGCAGGCTGCCTATGTTTGGAAGGTGCAACCATATTTGGAGGGCTCTTAGCGAACAAAGAAATGCTTGCTTTCTCAGATTGCGCAAGATCAGTCTCCTTTTTCAGCAAGAGGCTCAGTTGTTGCTTGGTGACGTCAGATCTTAACTTTCAATCTCATAGCCGAACAGAAAACACTTATTAATAAAAAGGTTGAAACTGTCCCTAAAACACCGTGCATCGAAGGCTCGAGAGAATGTCTCGCTGTACGTTTTAAAAAGTGTGCAAGCGAGAATTCTTTAGGACCTGATTCTTAAAGCCACACCGTGGTAACTTAAGTATCTTCTTCTCCATGCTGATGATCCTCTTATTGTTTTACCAAGACAAATCCCTATTGCGTTCTCCCTCGACATTAGACAAGGGGCTGAGCTGAGGAGGTTTCCAGAGGTACCTGCACCTTCAAAGCCATGTAGGCCTTTAGACTATTCTAAACATGGAAATACTCAGGTCATAAACTGGAGACAGGTAAGCATCCTCTTCTTCAGACCATAAACCGGACCAAACGTGTTTACAAAAAGAGTAACTAAGTAGCTAATCCCTCACTTTTAGTAGTGTTACAGCACCACTCTGGAATATTACCAGAGAGACTCTGGTCTTTGCACTGCTGAACACAGTGATGAAGGACTTGATCTGTTCGGGCTTAGTGACAGTGTCCAGTCCGAAGCTGAAGAGTGCAACTGGCCCTACATGGGGAGAAGGGGCCGTGTGCTAACAAACGTCAGTGGTCATTAATTTCACCACGTCTTTCATTGTGTCATGTGATATTTTTAGAACCGTGATCAGCGCCTCATCCCCTTGAGAGAGACAGAGGGACAGATTAAAACGGCATCAAAATGCAACAAGGGCCACGTCCCACTGAGAAAACGGTAACTGCAGGGTAGTGATCAGATACAAGTGTCTGTCTCCCCCCCCCCCCCCACCATGAACATGAGACAGGATCTCTGATCTCTGAGAAGCCTTGTGCAGTTCTCGGGGAACACCACAGAAACAAACATGTGGTGGGGACATGGTTGACTGCTTTGCAGCCGAGTGCAGAGAGAAACACTTGCTTCATGAAATGTTGACACATTTAAGGGTAGAAGATCAGGGTGAAACTAGCTGGTCAGCAGATTGAAGGCTTTTCTGGTCTGCCAACTTCAAGTAGGCCGCACAAATGTTTGGGGTGTTAAAGACCCAACAAAACGCACACAAGCAAACAACTTCCTCCTTTGTTAACGTCTTTCCCTCAACAACACCAAGTACGACTTACAATCTGCCAAAAACGAGTCTAATACAAATGATACAATGTTGTACCGAACATTGTCTGCGTTCTGTAGCTGGTGGTGACGTTTTCCGTGAACTGACATGAAACCGTTTCTTCTATTTGACACGCCTGGAGGCCATTTCCTGTGAGCTGGCTGGGGGTGGCGGTGGTGTAACTAGTGACACAGACAGACAATGCGTCGTAAGATCATCCCTACACAGGATGTGAAACCTGTGTAGCAAGGTTCCTGAAGGCTGAGGTCTGAGTTTTCGTAGACGGGACACCAGACGGACCGTTTCCCAGGCTTGATCTGGACTTCCACTTTCTCACACGACTGCTTTCTAACACATGACTCCTTTCTAACTTGCATACATCACAACCAAGTGTTATTTCAGGAGGCCCAGTTCTCATCTAACATGTAAACTTCTTTTTCTGAAAGAGCTGCCAGTGTCTCCATAGTTTTCTAGGTCTGCAGAAAACGCACCACATACAAATCATGGGAAAGACTGAAGACACAGTTATATTCATGCTTCCAGGTAAGAACGTTTGCCACCTGTATGAACCTGTGCGTATGCATGTGTACTGCATGTTCAAGAGGCCACATTCAGTCTCAAGTTCTAACAGGTTAGGCATTGAGTAATACCTAGAGGCTGTATTGGCTTGAACATACATGTACCCAAAAGGTTTCTGATACCTGGCATATTTGTATGGGAGTCAGGTGGCTGAGCGGTGAGGGAATCGGGCTAGTAATCCGAACTGACGTTGTGGGCCTTGGGCAAGGCACTTCACCCTACTTGCCTCGGGGGGAATGTCCCTGTACTTACTGTAAGTCGCTCTGGATAAGAGCGTCTGCTAAATGACTAAATGTAATATTTACCGAAGACAACACAGCCTTCAGCATCTGATCAGATGTTATCACACAGTGGGGAAGAGAAGATTTTTTTTCCACCAAAGCCTCTGGGGGGAATTCTAGATGACATGCCCAATCGTGTTGACAAAAATGAATGCAAATCTGTCTACTGTTCCAGATGCCCTCTTCTCATTTTAAGCTGCGGGCTTTATTGACATAGCAGGGGGCAGGGCTGACGTTAAGGAAGTGTGAGGCCCCTGGAAAGGGTTAGTCTGGAGTGGATGTTTCACAGGAGGAAAAGTCGGCTTTCATTGTGTCATGTGATATTTTTAGAACCGTGATCAGCGCCTCATCCCCTTGAGAGACGGATTAAAACGGCATCAAAGGAGGAAAAGTGGCTGATCTTGGTCAATTATCAGCTGCCATTTTCATTACTATTTGATTGGAGGAAGCAGTGTGACATTTTGAAAAGGTTTTGTGTTGAAATGTCCTTTTTTGCAAACTGTTGAAACCAATAAAACAGTCGAGGGTCAATTGTTATGAAACTGTGATGCAAATTAACAGGAACTTCAATCTCACCACATTCAAAGATGTAAATCCTTCAGTCATGTAAGCCTACAGTACTCTTAAGACTCATTATTTGTCATAAACAAAGACAAAAGTTTGGTCTGGAAAGCTTGAATAAATCCCATAATTCTGCACGAATAAATTCTCTTACATTCTACCAGAGCAATAAAACATGATTATTGGATTATCATATTTTGTAATCTTTTACTGACTGATTTATTTCTGGTAGCGACTGTATTTGGGACTCATTACACAACATTTCTGAGAAAATGCTTAGATGCGTGCAATGACTACACAATCTTTTTTTTACACGACTGTATATCGGACACCCCTTAATCAGTAAAATTATCAGATCATCTGCATTAATTCACGGATTGCAGGACAGAGGGTATTGAACCAGGAATAAAATCAGCTCCTGAGGTTGCCTAACCTTGATGACGTGCACCTGGAGGGGATATTAACGGCTGCTATTCGGAATTGAAGCCAAGCAATTTCTCATCGTTATATATGCATCCGTCTTAGCCTTGTGCACCTATGGAAGAGAGGCTGTTTTTGTATTAACATGTGTGCATATTTAATTGAATTCCAATACACTTATTCCAGCAAAACAAAAACAAAAAAACTTGTTTGTCCATCAAAGTATATTGGAAAACAATGCTCAAGATTGGTTGTGTTGCTAGTCGTGTATTACTAATTTAACTGGAGCGCAATAAATCAGTCAAATCACGACACCAGCCGTCCAATCAAGTTTCAAATCCGCCAGCATTGACGTAAATCTGTCTGCAAACCATATGTGTCAAGTCACAGTAAACACCGGCATAAATTACAGACAAGGAGCACGCCGACGACGTTTAATTACCGGGATGCTGCAGATCGAGAACTAGTTTGACAAGACCAGATTGTTTTTAGAAGTGTGTTCCCTGGTCTAAACACAACCGGGGATATGGTTGGACAAGGCGTTTGCGTGAGGGTTGCTGGCACAGGTATCTGGCAATGGCAAAGCTCGCAGAATGACTCTACAGCCTTAATATCAACGAAATTACATTAGAAATCTTGTAAAGTGGGTTCCTTGTTGCACACTGTGTGATGAAAATCCAGTTTCTCCACACACCTTACGTAACATCGAGGAGTCTTCAGGTGCTGTACAGTACACAAAATGATTCCCGATATCATCAAGGGCAGCATCTAGTCTGGTATATAACGGAGTCCTATAAGCATACATTTCCGTTGCTGCTCGTTGCTTTTGGGTTACCGTAAAATAGATTTTCACGATCTCAATCATGTCAGAGTGGCCTGACAAACACGCAACCGAGTCAAAATAAACCTTATTACAATCATTGTAGCCTATTCAACAGTGAAAGTGAGACAGCATCTACAAATCGTCAACGTTGTTCACGGAAGCAGTGGACAATGCCTGGGTTTCAAGCACCCGCTCAGGTTGAGTGACAGGGGCGAAGAGATAACCCCACAAAAATGAAGTCAAGATAGGCTGATCGCTATTGTTGAGATTGCACGCAAGCCAACGTCCCTGGTATGCAGTTACCTGCTAATATGTGATGTAAATAGGGGCACAATATAATACATAAGCATATTCAATTCACTCATCATTTCTTTAGGAGTAACTAGCCTATTGATAATCATACAACAAAAGAGTTGGTTTTAGACATAACGTTAGATAGTATTTGAGCGCATAGTCGCACATCATCCCACTTGACGAAGAAGCAGGATATATTATTTACTCAAGTAATCGGTCCTGTTCACATCACAGCAGATAAAGACCGAGCCATTGCTCGCTAGCTTAAGGGAATGGACATCACATCACAAAAGAAGAGGGGGGGGTAGCTAGGCTATGTGCTGGGTGTACAGTGCTGTGGCTAGATCTGTGGAAGAAATTGGCAAGAAACACTTACCATCTTTGCCCTGTCGTTAACGTCAATGAATGCGTCCTCTTGTTCGTCTAAAATTGCTGTACTCGACTGCCTTTTAATTCTTTTGACGGGCCGTTTAAGGCTTCGTTTAGATTAGCTTGCCACAGACCCGGCGAGTTACCTCTGCTTGGCTCTCACCCCTCCCCTCGATTTTCGAGTCGTTTTTTTAGGATTTTCTATCAGCAGGATGTAGCTCGCTATTGGTCCAATGTGTATACTCTCGTTCTCTCACCCAAAACAAAAATGCCAAACTGGCCGATATTCTCGAATAAGGTGCGAAATATATGTTTGAGTTAATAATTATGAAATTCTATAAAAGCCGTGAAAATAAACTGTAACGAACCGATATTTCATGCTGATGTGTGTTCAATTAGAGACAGATAAACAGGCAGATACAGTAGATCGATAGATACCTATTGTACAGCTATACATTGTGATGTATTGCGAACTATTTAACGACAGACGCACCAACATGGCACATGCAGTGTGCAGACACTGTCTTCTGTATTATGACTTCCGTACAAAGTTGTGAATAAAAATGTTGTATAATACGCTGAAATCTTGCCAGACTCGAAACAGTTTGTAATAGCCCAAAGTCTGGAACTTTCAGACCGTTGCAATTTAACCCACATTCACATGACAGAATGTCAGACATGCCCAGAGAGAAAACTATTAGCACTACGAATGCTGAACGATAATAAAAAAAAACAGCACAATTCATTCATTCATCAACCCTAAGAATATGTTCAGTACAAGTTTGAAGACTATAATAAAAAAAGAAGACGAGGATAATAAGCCTCTTGCTTCATCGATAGTTCCATGACTACAGTATATGACGTGAAGTCAGGGGTGACCCATAATTTGTTTATTGAAAACAGCTGCTCAGATCCTTAAATGTAGAACGGAAAGGGGTATGGGGGGATGGGGTATATTTGTGTGTACGAGTTTACTGGAAACCACCACCTAGTGGTGAATTGCCGGTGTTGTATCACCCGATGCATGACTCTATGGATTGGCACCCCCTCGCGGGATCGCGCGCGAATCAAAGAGTGAAGGATTTCGTCTTGATATCGCAGCCAAACGAAGGGGAGACAGAAGTCTCACATTATACTTTCTTTGTTATAGAATTCAAGAGAAGAATGTCGGTTATCTGTGTAAATATCAGATGCTATTTTCAACACAAAATCCTTAAAGTTCGTCATTCAAACCATATAGTAACCGTAACCGTATCGTTACTATTAGTAACGAACGCGAACCAACATTCTTGCTCCACGACATCGCATTCTTAGGAAATATACCCCAGTATGATTACCAAAGGAAATGTATTTTGTGTAGCAGGTTCAAAGTATTTCACATGGCTCTTCATACTAATGTATATTCAAAGGCATGCGATTTTAATGCAGTTAGCCTGCGCGTAAGGTGCAGAATAGGCTATCAGCTGTCCTGAAAAGGGACCAAAGGTTCACATGCCTACAGCCTACAAAGCCTTCTCACCATCAAATCCTTTTTTAAGATAGGACATATTATTCTTATTGTTTAAGTCAATGAAATAAATGACAAAAATAAAACATAATAATCCCACACCTACCATGGACTATTCTGATTTCAGACCTGTCCACCCTATACATACACATGTATTGGTATTAAATTTATGCCATTACATGTACATAATGCTGGAGTAGAAGGGAAGAAATGTATGCAGGGGGAGAGCATTTCATGTTTTCCATTTTATGTAAGTGCAATGCACTCCCTATTAACACTGACTAGGAAATTGTTACATGCCTGAAACTTACTGTGGTTACTCATACTAGTGCCCTCAGTGTACAGTAAGAATCATTTGATGCTGGGATATACAGAACAGACAATAGAGGGGGGTGCATTTCACGACAGGCTTGTTGTATTCCTTGTTGCCATGAAATGCAACCCCTGCTAACTCTGACTAGGAAAGTGTTACATGCCTGAAACTTACTGTGGTTACTCATACTAGTGCCTTCAGTGTACACAGTACAAATCAGTACAAATCCTCAGTGTACAGTAAGAATCATTTGATGCTGGGATATACAGAACAGACAATAGAGGGGGGTGCATTTCATGACAGGCTTGTTGTATTCCTTCTTGCCATGAAATGCACCCCCTGCTAACTTTGACTAGGAAAGTGTCACATGTCTGAAACTTACTGTGGTTACTCATACTAGTGCCCTCAGTGTACAGTAAGAATCATTTGATGCTGGGATATACAGAACAGACAATAGAGGGGGGTGCACTTCACGACAGGCTTGTTGTATTCCTTCTTGTCATGAAATGCACCCCCTGCTAACTCTGACTAGGAGTGTTACATGCCTGAAACTTACTGTGGTTATTCATACTAGTGCCCTCAGTGTACAGTAAGAATCATTTGATGCTGGGATATACAGAACAGACAATAGAGGGGGGTGCATTTAACGACAAGCTTGTTGTATTCCTTCTTGCCATGAAATGAACCCCCTGCTAACTGACTAGGAAAGTGTCACTTGCCTGAAACTTACTGTGGTTACTCATACTAGTGCCCTCGGTGTACAGTAAGAATCATTTGATGCTGGGATATACAGAACAGACAATAGAGGGGGGTGCATTTCATGACAGGCTTGTTGTATTCCTTCTTGCCATGAAATGCACCCCCTGCTCATACTAGTGTACCATCTACCTCACAAAGCCATCCAAATGCCAAGTCTGAAAACGTTTATTACGAGGAAGTGAGATGACAACAACATACACGTGAAACACAGAATACAGATGAAAAGTGTTACAGATCACTGTAAGTCATTTGAAGTAGGTTATGAAGTCTACGCAACGGATTGGGATCTCCGGGATGAAAAAAATGGATGACAGACTGAGTCCTGCTCAAGCTATTTTTTATAATAACTTCCGCAAGAACTTTCCTCACACACGTTAACAAATACGTTTTGTTGACACCAAGGCCATAAGCATATAAAACACCTAAGTGCCACTGAAAGGCACTCCGCTAAACTTGAGCACAAGATGTTAAACACGTTGACAAATGTAATTTGCAGTAGTTCACATCTTGAAAACAAAAAGTTGAACAAATTAGCAACGTGGGCTGATATTACCTTTACCAACACATGTTGTAAGGGTATACATATACATATATAAAATAAAATGGTTGTGGAGTTGACCTGAGCAGCAACTGGCTGTTCAGTGAGCAGTAGGACATAAACAAGACAACAACACACACTTCAGCCTTGAGCGTTTACTGGGATAAAAATGGAGACACTGCTCCACTTCTTGCTTCAACTGGCTCAATCTGAGGCCAGCTTCACAAATCCAGACGTATGGCTGATACCAGGTGGGACTCCCAAATCAAAAAGTTCAGTTCAAGATAAGAGGACTGTTGTGGGAAGTTTGACAGAGTACCCAACCAATAGAAAGTGTCCACATTTCCCTTCATACTCGATCCATATAACGGGTTAAAGTAAAACTCCCCCTGAACCTCTGTGCTTGTTTCCGACTCTTCTGATATGACCAGCTGTTTGTCTACACACTAGGCATGCTCAAGAACAGTTGGCTGGTTCCAGATGCTTTCTTACTGGGTGGGTTTTAGTTGTCCCACCTGCTTTTTTTACGTTTGGGCGGATCTGGGACGGCAAAGCTGTCTTCCTCCCTGTTCCCTCTCCCCTCACCTCCCCTGTCTCCCCCCTCCCTGTCTCCCCCCTCCCGGTCTCCCCCCTCCCTGTCACTTCTCCAATCATCTCTCTCTCTCCTGTTTCCATCTCCATTACGACTGTCACCGTGGCGACCACTGCTGCCGTGGCGCTCCGCGTCCCCGTATCGGTCGCGTTCGGCGTGCCGGTCCCCGTGACGGTCCCGTTCTCCGCCTACGTGGCGCTCGCTCCTGTCGCTGTACCGGTGGTGCCCCTCTCCGTGGCGACCCCTGTCTTCCCCATACCTGTCGCGGGGCCCGTCCCTCGGGGAGGGCGGGGCAGGGTAGCTCTGAGGTGCGCTATTGTGGCTCTCTGGCACAGAGCTGAGGGAACCAGCACTGGTGAATCCGGCCATCTTGGTGCCCATACTGAGGGCTGGAGGAGGGGCCATGGAGGCCCTGAACCTGTCTGGGGCCTCGGCAGCCTCTGTGGGCACGGAGCTGAGACTGCCGGCACTGGTCCAGCCTGAGGAGCTGCTAGACTTGGTGGTGAGCTTAGGCGGAACGCCTGACGCTGCTACAAAGTGGTTCTTGTACTGTGACTGGAGGAAAGGTAACACATTGGCAAGTTATATATAGAGCAATGAAAAGACTAGGGGGGTATGAACAGGACACATTGTTTGAAATGTGAAGGACGGAAACTGCGGATGTTACAACATCTGATGAGTGGAGAGAGAGAGAGAGAGGGGTACCTGGAAGGCTTGCTTCATGGCTGACATTCTGTCTCCCATGGCCCCAGTAGTGGGTTTACTGTAACCTTCATAGCTACTTGAAGAAGACCCTCCACTACGATCCTGATACAACAACAAAAGAGTCTACAATGAGAACATATTTTGTACTATCTGTCTAAACACGAAAGTGCCTGGAGAATTTGACCTAAAAAGGCAAAGTTATGCAGGAGCACACAGACTTGAGTTTGAATGATGCAAAACTCACAGAACTTTCAGCTCCAAGGCCTGGCCTCTCCCTGTAACCAAGACCACCACCTCCTATGTTCACCTTCTTTCCTTTACCACCCTTGAAGCGGGATTTCCTGAACCAGGGATTCTGAGTATCATAAAACAAACAGGTTCAGTAAATACACTGAATCATCAACTCATGACACTCATTCTAAAACATTATCATTACTGTTTACCTGCATTGCTAAGTCCATGAGCTCTTTGGATACACATTGATTGGCTCCCTCCAGGTTCCGCACAAGGTCACCAGCAAAAGACGTGTCTTTATTGGTCAGGAGGGTGTGGGCCACACCCTTTTCACCCGCACGACCTGTTCGGCCAATCCTGTGAGTGTGTGTGTCGATGTCTCGGGCCACATCGTAATTCACGACGGTGCGGATTGAAGGGATGTCCAGACCACGAGCTGGAGACAGAAACAAGAGCAAGGAGTCAAGAAGTCATTAAAAAAAAAACATTATCACTGGTGAAGTCATTTAAGCAGATGAAAAATCTTAAATATGATTCGCTCCTCCTCTCACCTGCAACGTCAGTGGCCACCAGCACGGGCAGGTTCTTCTTCTTGAAGTCGGCGATCACCTTGTTCCTCTCGCTCTGGTCCATGTCTCCGTGCAGCAGCCCCAGGCTGTGGCCCTCCTGGGTCAGGTTGGTGGCCAGCTCGTCACAGTTGGCCTTCTTGGTGACAAAGATGAGCACTGAGCCGGAGGAGGTGAACTCCACCAGGCGGCGGGTGAGCCAGCCCCACTTCTCCACCCCGCTGGGCAGCACTTCCACCAGCTGGGTCACATCCTCGTTGGCCTGGAGGTGGTGGAGGAAGAGGAAGGTGAAGAGAGTGAGACAGGGGTATTATTATGGGGTTTGATCCAGATCACAGGTATCACAATTGAATGTGCATGCGATCAGATGAAAGTTGTAGGAGAAGTCTGTTACCTCTCCGATGTCTCCCTGCACCACCCGGATGGGGTCCACCAGGATGTCTCGGGCTAGCCTCTCGATCTTTTTACGGAAGGTAGCGCTGAACAGAAGGGCTGTGAGGACATGCGTGGTGGTGGTTAAGTTAGGAACAAGTAGTCCAGAACAAACAAACTCATCATCTCTTAATCATCAAGAAGGCTGACGAACACTCACTCTGTCTGTCAGGGCGGACATGACTGGCGACGGACCTCACTTGGTATTCTGTAGACACAGAGCGGTTAAAGGTGTTAAGACACGTCTGACTGTAGGGAGTCAGATGGCTGAGCGGTTAGGGAGTCGGGCTATTAATCAGATGGTTGTTGGTTCGATTCCTGGCCGTGCACAAATGACATTGTGTCCTTGGGCAAGGCACTTCACCCTACTTGCCTCGGGGGGAATGTCCCTGTACTTACTGTAAATCGCTCTGGATAAGAGCGTCTGCTAAATGACTAAATGTAAATGTTCCTCGTTGTGCACACTGTATATGAGAAACAGGCAGACAAGCGGAACCAACCGAAGCCCATGTCAAACATGCGATCCGCCTCGTCAAACACCAGGTATGTGACTCTCTGCAGAGACGTGGCCTTCTTCTTCACATGGTCAATCAGACGGCCCTGTGATGCAAACAGGCCACGTGAGTATAAACAGTGAGCTTATTCAGAGGCCGCGAGGACAGATTCCATCACGACAAACCCCCCGACAGGTGGAGCACTCACCGGGGTGCACACCACAATCTCCGCCCCCTCCTGCAGCGCTTTGGCTTGTTCCCACATGCTGCCTCCTCCATAGACCGCCACAGAGCGCAGAGAGTAGGCTTTACCGAAGCGCTTGCACTCTGCATGGATCTGGGGACCACAAATATGTCATTAGGGACTGGTGAATGTGCCATCACTAGTGACTAAATCCCTTCTTCCCCCGCAACCCCAACCCCCCCACCCCCACTCTCACCTGCTGACAGAGTTCCCTGGTGGGGCACACTATGATTGCGATGGGCCCTTCTCCGGTGTCCAGCTCTTTCTGGTCCATGATGTGGACTAGCATGGGCCAGATAAACGCTGCCGTTTTCCCGCTGCCGGTCTTGGCGATACCGATCATGTCACGACCACCCAGGGCTATTGGCACTCCCTGAACAACAAAAGGTTAGAAAACACATCCGATATAGCATCAAAGCATGTGCGTCAGAACATGTGACATGTGCGTGTACACAGAGTAAGCAGCTTAGGGACTGACCTGGCACTGGATAGGGGTTGGTTGTGTGTACTCAGACTTGCGGATCTGGTGCATTAGTTGCTCGTCAAAGCCAAAATGGGCAAAGCTGGTGGAGGGTTTAGGAGGGGCAGCACCTGACACCTGGCAACAACACAAGAGGTCAATCAGGACAAAAGATATATATAAGATCGAGACAGAAAGGAATCCAAAACAACAGGATTGTTGGACACAGCACACAGTCATGAATTACGGTTAGCATTTTAAATACGAGTTGTGTGGGTGTACGCGTGTTGGAATTCTGGGACTTACCCGCAAATTTAGTTTGTGCCTCAACTCTATGACCTGGGTAGGTGTTAGGCTGTGAAGTTCCTCATGCTCGTTGTAGAAGTTCTTCTCAAAGGGAGGATAATCGATCTGTATAGGGGTGACACAAAAGCAATAAGACGAGTCCTTTTCCTAAGTGCTACTCGGCAACATGCCAGAACCAGCTGAATCTTAAAGATGTAGTCTTCCAGTGTCCAGCCCATCCATATAGTACCTCTGAGTGGTCAATGGGGGGCAAGGGCATGATGATCTTTTTGGTAGTAGGTGCAATGGGGTTCCCATCGCTATCATAATCCACGTTCTCGTCCTCGTCCTCCAGGGTCAGCCCAGCTGTGGGGTTCTCCGCCATGTACCTGAAGTAGGCTTCCTGCAGAGAGCACACCATAATGTGACCCACACGGTCAGCTAGCCTGCAGAATTTCACCTACGGAGGCACTTGTAACACTCACAAAACATGGGAGTTGTTCACATCTACAAAAGGTTGGCCTAACCCATGGTATGGACAAAATATGGATGTTATCCTTATTTGTATCGATGCTGTTATTCTTTTTAACCCCTGACAGAGGCATTCTTTCACGGGATGAAGTAGGACATTGCGTGTGTTATTACATAGAATAACACGTGCTTTTCTGTTTTCAGAAATAAAGCAAATACAATATCGAGGAGACTTTCCTCCATGAGGGAAAATACCTGCAATCACCTATGTTAAGAAAAAGAGCGAGAATGGGTCGAGTTGTGGGATTTGAGCAGATATGGGTCAAGAAGGGGATGGTCAGAGGGCTTCTCTGATCAGAAATGTAGTAAATTAAGAACTTTTGATGAGTCACTCACTTGTTCATCTTCCTCTTCAATGTCATCACGAATACCCCTGAAAAGACAAGCGGAGAAAAAAAACTTCCCTGCAACTCGTTCATTTAACCCATGATGCCCCCACAACCCAGTTGTCCCTCAACAGTGGCAATTCAAACCAAGCTAGATGTGTTACCTATCTGGTGGGTTTGAAAGCAAATCGTGTTTGTTTTTGAAGCTGGCCAGATGTCATTTTGCATCTTTGTACTACTGCACCTGGGTTCAGTCTGGGTTCAGTCTAAAACACTTTTCCTTGAGGACATTACCGTGCGTATCCATAAAAAAAAACAAAAAAAAACTTACTTTGCAGTTTTCTTCTCCTTCTCCTTCTCCTTCTCTTCCAGTTTCCTCATGTCCTTAGCCGCTTGGTCCTAGAGAACCAAGGGTTCAATGGGACGGAAACAAGAAAAATCGAAGACACATTAAAACAATGGCAAGCAAATACTCAGTGACAGCCTTCGGACATGACCCCCTTCTGTAAATTGTCAATCTTAACACTCACCTCAACTTCCGCCATGAAGGCGTCCAAGGGGTCATCTTCACTGTCTGAACCGCCCCCTGACGGGAGCTGCTGGCGTGTGGGTGAGTTCTCAGCTGGGATGTAGGGCAAGTCTGTACTGCTGGACTCCTCTTCATCATCTTCGAAATACCTGATGTAGATTTGGATATACTTAACTCAGGTTGATGTAAATGTAAATGAACACTGAAGCTCATCGACCCCACCCAATGCAGTGTGGAAAAAGGTCAATACTCACGCATTCTCTTCGTCAAAGTTTGCTCTTTTTGTTCCTATTTTGTAGAATGCTGGGAGCTGCTGGTTCTTTCCATAGCCTGCTGCTGATGCAGTCGCTCCAAACGATGTGTGGGACTTTTGGGGCAAACGAGGCTCTTCCTTCTTTGCTGGTCCTCCTCCACCACCCCCTCCTCCTCCTCCTCCAAGTGAGAATCCTCCAAACCCGAATCCACGCTTACCACTCGGCCCACCCTTGCTCCAATTCATGTTTTAGGCTGTATCCTAGAAGGCGGCGAAAAACAAGTTAATACAAACAATACCAGGTTTTGGCTATTAGAAACCAAACCAATTTCTGTGTTGCCTCTCCCTAACAACTTTCTTGTACGAGTATATGTCCTATCCACCACACCAAGACTAGCATGGACATTAATAAAACCCCATTTGGAAAAGAGATTGTTGGCTAGCTAGATAATACACTAAACTAAGTCCACCAACCAACGGATTTTGTATTCTATACAGTGGGATCAAACAAAGACTTCAATCATACAGATTTGATTTTCAAAAGAGGAACTATATGATAGGTAATAGGCAGCGTTTTGGTTGCATGTTATTATTTACTAGCTAGCTAAACTAGCTTAGCTCGCTGTGCTGTGTGCCATGGGCCGCAGCGGCACGACAAGCTCTTGAAGTGGGTGTGTGATGAAAGATTAGCAACCAATGTGCTTTGCCAAGGTAATTTGCAAACATAACAATCGATACTTCATCACTAAATACCATCAACTCTCATATTGGTGCAGCACTATTACTACATTTACCTTACTGTTGCTTCGAAGAAACGTCTTTTAACGCAGTTTGATACAAAAAGTATTCTGCGTCATCAATGTCCGCAGAATTTGTGCACAACGTAATTTTCAAGCGACCCACAACAGCAAGAATTGTTCTTCGATTTCTGATAGTTAACGCACGTCGGTACACTAGGTACTTCCCATTAAGACAGATACAACAAGTGAATTGAATTGGACCAGAGATTTGCTGTAAAAAATTATACATTGTGTATAATTTATACAATTGTTAGTGTATTCATTAAAGACTCATGGATGCTCCCGACAATCCGTCATGCTATAGTTGTATTCCGCCCTGTGTCCTCAGTGTCAATCATAACAAGTAGACCCTATCACAGTTCCGAACCGCATCTTCCTTAGTACCCACCCCCAGTAGCTACGCTACGTAACGTTGATATTCAGGGAGCTTGAAAAACAAATTGGACACGGCTGAACAAAACCCAATACGTGTAAGTTATTGTACTTGCTATATGCATTAACTAGATATGTATATGTCTTGTTAGCCAATCCTCCCATCGGCAATGGTAGCCAGTTAGCTAGCTTGCAATCCTTCGCTAGCTACAGTAGCTAATTGAGCCAGCACAACCGATTATGTCCATTTCTGTTTCACATCTTTGGAGTTATCATGCCTATTCATTGTAATAGGTACTTCAACTATCATACTAATTTACATCTGTTGTCTCAGATTTTTCCATTGCAGGTGTTATCTCTGAATGGGTATTTTGACGTTATAGCCATCACAATCATTCGGATCCATGTCTTTTTTGGTAAGTCCTAGCTAGTGATGACAGTCCTGTGTTAAAGTTGACGAGCAGCAAAAGCATTCCAGTCACCTTTTCAATAAATAACCATGTGGGGCCTAGTGATTTACAGTATTTGTCACCATGAGGATTAGTCTAGGCTACGCAGTTGATCCGCTCTCTTCTCTTTCTCCTTTTACACATGCTTTGCACCTCGTTTTCTCCGTGTCAGCGTTGGGTCTCAGAGAAATTGAGCGTGGAGAGTCTGCGGGATTTGGAGTTATTTGGAGGTGAGATCCAGGTGTATTATTAACGGGTTCTCCCAAGCAACCGCGCACACATCAGGCTATTCATCAGCTACAGAGTTGCCTAGCCAAGATATGATCTGCCAGCCATGTCTCTGTTGCAGCTTTGCCAACAAGAATATTGTGCAATCTTTGTTTGCAACAACCCCCTACAAACAATCTTTAAATAAAATAATTGAATAATTCATAGATCTACAAACATACCATTGTAACAGAATACAGAACTATTATACAAAATAGCCACAGCTTGCTGTATTTAATTTAATTTAAATGTTTGTGGGAGGTTAGAAACAACATTTTTCACGGGAATGTTAAAAATGATTTGTCAGCGAGTTTCTCTGTTATCACAGTTTGGTTTGTGTCTGAACCCTGGTTGTTATTGATTGTTGTTCTCTGTCTGTAAAGTGACAATATGAAGATGATGTAACTTAAACAATGCAGCAGATGGAAGTCCCAAATGTCATTAGGAAAGAAATCTCTCCTGTTTACCTTTTAAACATGCAATAGTGGCTTCAGCACAAACAAACACTACAAATGCTTACATTGAGAACAGTTAGCCTAGCCCAGAAGAGTAAAATGTTATTGGGTTGAATATATATAGATTAATCAAACAGTCTAGAGGGCTGGGATGGGATGGGGGGAGGTTCATTTTGTTTTCAAGCTATGCTTCATGTTCCTTTTTCCATCAGCTTTTTTGTGCCTAATTGTTGCATGTGTCCTTTTTCTGTTAATGAGGTGGGTGGACCCCTTACATTGTATTGCTTTGTCTAGTAGCTTAAGGTAACAAATTGTCTTTCTAGCTTGATGACATGTATCAAATGGATTACATTAGGTATATCAGATGTTTTTATTCTTCCTAATTCATTGATTTACGGATGTCTGAGAGGATGATTCACACACATTCCAAAGAAAGAATTGAAGAAAGGGAGATTTACTGAAATATGTCACTGGCTGAATGCCATTTGTACATCTTACATCAAATGGATCACGCTGTAGCTGTCATAGGGTAAAACTAGGGCCATAAGTCCTTTCTGTATTTAAAGGAACAGTTCAGCCTACCTGATGCCTTCTGTTTACTCGTCATGAATAAGAGTACTGGTTTAAACTAATATTATGTAATAGACTACATCCAGCAGAATGAGTCTGACCAGCCATGTTGACACATATGCGATATGCTCCTCCAAGCACACTGTGAACCTAACGATTTCGATGCTGTCTTAAACACAGACCTATTTTGTGTGTATGTTTGTTTATTTGTCATTGATGTGGTTTCTTTACCCCAGAGCAATCTCAGAGAAGCTCTCACAGGAACGTAAGTGCAGCTATCCTGTCCACTGCAAATGATTCTTTTTTGCCCACCATAAGCCTTTGTTCATGTTACATTGTGTGAGTGTGTATGCGAATGAATTCACAAGCCCTGAGCCTGGTACTATGCATGGTCATGTGATTCACCGTGTTGCTGTGTGTGCGCTTTGTGCTATGAGGCCCATCCCACTTCACCCACCATGTTTTCTATTGGGGGAGGTGGAGAATAGGTGAAGCTTACAGTAATTAAACGACATAGTCATAGGCTTATGGTTAGTATAAGGAGACAAGGGGGTCAATTCAATCATATTAGCTACGAAGAGTTTGGTGAAAGTAATAAATGCCAATTCCAATGATGTAGCTGTCCCCCCCCCCCCCCCTCCCATGTGCATGGTTGCCTCAGAACATGGGCGATTAGTGTTTGCTTACTACTTTGATATCAAGTGATCCCTGTCTATTAACATTGTGCTTTCACCTACTATATGGGTTGATGTCCCTGTGGCCCCAGGTTACAGGGACTATTTTGTCTTCTAGTTTAAATGCCTAAATGGGTCCTCACTAATCCTCACGGTGGTCTTGTTGATGTACATCTGTTGTTGGGAGTTGTGATTTTACCATGTCTTTGGTCCCCCACTAAAAGCCCTCCTCACTAAATGTGACTGATACTGTTCCATGTGCTGTATGAGGTGAACGTGATCCGTGAACAGTGTCTTTGTTTGTGGCCCGTGTAACAGTGTGTGTTCTCTACGTGGAAAGACATGAAGGTGGATGGGTGGGGGCTGGTTGTTAAGGTCACCAGCTGCTGTTGATGCTTGTGGACTACAGTTGGATGGAGTTCCATGTGTTCTATTTTGGCAATGCATGGCAACCCCTTCTGATTCTGTCTTACTGTCAACATCCACCTCTCTCTAAACCGGTCACCGTGGAAACGCTCCCAATGCTTCTGATGCGCCCACATTGCAACGCTATTCTTACTCATTGCCCGACGATATTTTTGCACCCTACGAATTAGCTGCCGTGCTGCCACGTCTGGTCAGTTGCCATCGTTTGAGTGGCAGGAGTCACGGTCGATGACTTGATTGAACTTTTAGTTACAGAACCTTAGAATACACTCATGCACCCCCTGTTGTGAAACCAGTGCAGTGACGCGCTCCCCCCCCCCCCCCCCCCCCCAGTTCTGTTAACCAATCAAAAGGAACAGCTCTTCCTCTGCATGAGTCGAATGCTGCCGTCTAGCCAGGCCTCTCAGGCCGCCTAGCTACAACCAGCATCACGCTGACCCAGCCTATCGGAGTCACTGACACATGGCCTACAGCACACTAGCACTAACGTAGCCTGTTGCTTCCAGCGTTGACTCGTATCTGTGTTGCCCTCCGTCCTTCTCTCCCCAGGCCCATGAAGACAGCCAGGAGAGCCTGACCTCGCTCTGCAGACGGGGAACCATGGCTAGCTTCCTCCCAGACAGCGCTGCCTACGAGCTCCTCACCGTCATAGGTGAGGCAGTGACTCCAAGGCCGTGACGGGCCCTTGGTGTCAGACAGGGAAATCGGGGTTTTAATGTTCCCAGTGAATGCGTCTGTACACTGTGCGTGCGTGTGTGTGCGCTAACGAAAATGCGCGTGTTTGTCATCCAAGGCCGTGGCCTGGAGGATTTGATGACTGTGAACCTGGCCAGATACAGACCCACAGGGGAACACGTGGCCATCCGTCGTATTGACCTGGAGTCCTGCACCAATGACATGGTTGCCTACTTGCAGGTCCGCCTCTTGTCACGGCTCCCCCGCAAGCCACGCCCACAGCCAGCCATGACATCATAGGACAAACACTTCCTCTCCTCTCTCTTTATATCACACGTTACATAATGTCCTCATCTGGCCTCTGTGTTGGCCATCACTATGTCTCTCTCTCTCTCTCTCTCTCTCTCTCTCTCTCTCTCTCTCTCTCTCTCTCTCTCTCTCTCTCTCTCTCTCTCTCTCTCTCTCTCTCTCTCTCTCTGTCTGTCGCAGGGAGAGCTCCATGTGTCCAAGCTGTTCCACCACTCCAGCATCCTCCCCTACAGGAGCATCTTTATCGCTGACAATGAACTGTGGGTCATCTCTCCCTTCATGGCCTACGGTGAGGAATTGAGGCTTCTTAACGAAGGTATTCCCCGTGGATCAGTCCGGTGTTGGTGGAGGGGCCTACGTCTCTTAAGTCCAGCCTCTGTCTCCCTGTGTCTGTAGGGTCAGCCAGAGATCTGATCAGCACCCATTTCGCAGATGGGATGAGTGAGCTGGCCATCGCCTACATTCTTCTGGGCATTCTCAGAGCCCTGGAGTACATCCACCACATGGGCTATGTACACAGGTAAAACACATCGGCACCAGTCTGTTTCTTGCTCCCTGGGTTGACATGCTCTCACTGACCCCACGTGTGTGTGTGTCAGGTGGCTGAGCGGTTAAGGAATCGGGCTAGTAATCTGAAGGTTGCCAGTTCGATTCCCGGCCGTGCCAAATGACGTTGTGTCCTTGGGCAAGGCACTTCACCCTACTTGCCTCGGGGAGAATGTCCCTGTACTCACTGTAAGTCGGTCTGGATAAGAGCGTCTGATAAATGACTAAATGTAAATGTCTGCGTTGGCAGGAGCGTGAAGGCCAGCCACGTGCTGATCTCTGCCGACGGCCAGGTGTGCATGTCTGGTCTGCGGAGCATCTTCAGCCTGATCCGACACGGCCAGCGTGCGCGGGTGGTCCACGACTTCCCCCAGTACAGTGTTAAAGTGCTGCCCTGGCTCAGCCCAGAGGTGCTGCAGCAGGTACGCTCGCCTCGCCACACACATTTCACCACGGGGTCTCGGGGCCAATGACGTGGCATAAGTACGGGAACGTCCTCCAGACTAACCATCTGTCGGTCTCTCTCTCTCTCTCTCTCTGTGTCTCTGTGTCTCTCTTTCTCTTTCTCTCTCTCTCTCTCTCTCTCTCTCTCTCTGTGTCTCTGTCTCTGTCTCTCTCTCTCTCTCTGTGTCTCTCACCAGAATCTGCAGGGATATGACTTCCGGTCTGACATCTACAGCCTGGGTATCACAGCTTGCGAGCTGGCCAATGGACATGTTCCCTTTAAGGACATGCCAGCCACACAGGTGAGCACCGGAACTGACCTCGCCCTCCTTCCCTCGCTCTTATCGTTCCTCGCTTCTCGAGTTCAGTCTCGCTCACTGTCCCATCTCACTAGTCATTGTTCCTTCCCCTCCTCTCCCCCTTTCCTCCCCCTCTGGCCCCAGATGCTGTTGGAGAAGCTGAATGGAACAGTCCCGTGTCTGCTGGACACCACCACCATTCCTCCAGAGGAGCTGACCATGAAGCCGTCCCGCTCCGGGGCAGACTCGGGCATCTGTGAGGGCCCCGGGGCCGGAGGGGCCCGCCACTCTAACGGGGAGCCCTCCTCCTCCTCGGCGAACCACCCCTACAGCCGCACCTTCTCCCCACACTTCCACGCCTTTGTAGAACTGTGTCTGCAGAGGGACCCCGAAAAGAGGTGAGCCCGTGAGACGATTGGTTGTTACTGGGGCTCAGATGGCTGAGCGGTTAGGGGATCGGGCTATTAATCAGAAGGTTGCCGGTTCGATTTCCGGCCGTGAAAAATGACAGTTGTGTCCTTGGGCAAGGCACTTCACCCTACTTGCCTCGGGGGAATGTCCCTGTACTTACTGTAAGTCGCTCTGGATAAGAGCGTCTGCTAAATGACTAAATGTAAATGTACTGGGCCGTCAAACGCACCGCTCGGTACGGTGAAGCATGTGGATCATTTCAGTAATGGTGGATGTCCCTCTTCTCCCAACAGGCCCTCTGCTACCACTCTTATAGGTCATTCCTTTTTCAAACAGGTGAGTAGGACCCTTTTCCAAACTCTAGTCCAGGATATAAAAAAACAAGTCTAAATAAAGGGCTGTTCCTTAATGTCCTTGTATCCTTAATTCATTCATCTGTATTGGAAGAGCCTGGGAGGTAACAGTGGTTTGGGGGGTGTTCCCTGCAGATCAAGCGCCGGTCATCAGAGGCTCTTCCGGAGCTGTTCCGGCCCGTGTCACCCATCACAAGCTTTGAGAGCGGCCAGCCTCAGGACTCTCCCTCAGGGCTGGCTAGCCTGGAGTCAGGCCTCAGCTACCTGGATGTGGAGGACTGGGACTTCTGACAATGGAGGACAAACGGACGTTACGAGGAAGAGGACATTTTCTGAGAACACTGGACTGGAAGAACACTTTTTTTTTTTTTTACTTTAAACAACGGAAACTGAGTTTAAAAGCCAGCGGCCATCTTGCCTCCCATTGCTGTATCTTGCGAGCTATACCCTAATAGGTGCATGAGCAAAAAGACCATGCACAGCTCTGCTGTCTGTCACACACTTCTAGGGTTAAACTCAAAGCCCTCTAGACCCACCCTCGGAACACTAGAGAATGTCTTGACTCTTTACCAATGGAGGTGTTACATCAAGAGACAATTTCTCTATAGGAGATCAAGCTGTGTTCTCCCCAAGAAGCATCCTCAATGGACTGTCTCCAGTGGAGGACTTGGCTTTATCGGCCTGCATATATAGAGGCTACACTCTACCTCTCAGTCAGTGTGAGCTAATCACTGATCTATCCCAGCCAGGAGGCCTGTTTGTTATGGTGGGGAATAGCCCATATTAATCTTACCATCTGATGGTAGATGACCTGGATTCAGTACCAACAGTTTATGAACAGTGTTTTAGCGTGTCTCTACAGCTAAGAGAAGCACGTTGTGTTGTCGCCAAGCTCCTCATCCTCGCGTCGTCACGTCTTGTCTCACGCTTCACCTATAGGGGAAGTGACATTTGTTGTTCTCAGTCGATTGCTAACTAGTTCCTGCGTACATGCGGTGTCATCTGAGGTCAAATTCTTATTGGTCCACTGTCACATTTTTGTCTCTAAAAGTGAACATCACCATGGTGCTTGTTTCTGATTGGTTGTGTGCATGTGGAATTAAGAGTATGTGGAGCTGAGAAGGAGAAAATGTCGAGTGTGATTATTGACCATTTTACTTGATATTAAACACTTCACCTTAACGTGTAAGAAGCAGAAATTATAAAAATTCATTTTTAATCCCAAAAAGTTTGATATTCACAAAAGACAACAGAGCTTGGCAATTGCTTGCATCCTTTCTCCTAAAAACACTCATATGATACTCTTCCCCTTGGACCAACCAGTGCGTTAGGAAAAGGGATGACAGGATCTGGGGAAGGGTGGATGACAGGATCTGGGGAAGGGTGGATGAGGATCTGGGGAAGGCTGGATGAGGATCTGGGGAAGGGTGGATGAGGATCTGGGGAAGGGTGGATGAGGATCAGTCTGCTAATCGTCCTCGTCTGAGGGCGGCTGGTCGATCATGGCTTGGTGCTTCTGGATCTTGGACATCAGCTCTGCGAGAGAAACACATGAGGGAAGCAGGGTTTTAAAATGTGTTCACCTGACAAAATATATTCGCCAACAGCAGCATTTGTGTCTTAACCCGTTAACGATGTAGTTTAATCTGTAAGACAGTTGAATATATTCTAATCAGGTTTAAATGTTCAAATTGTCAAACTGTCATTTACCTTTGGCTGGGTTGAAGACACCATTAGTCTGGACGTTGCATACGTAACACCGCTTGGACTTCCGATAGTGTTGGAGAGCGCATGTCTCACAAAAGTAATGCTTGCACCTAAGATACAGAGGTCATTCATCACTGCTTCAGAAACTGCTTCTCATCTACACACCATCAACAAAGACTTTGAGGTATCAGTGCCTATGTCTTACTTTGTGATGACGGGATTCTTAAAGGACTCCCGGCAGATGAAGCACTTGAAGGGCATGTCCTCATCGTCACTGCTCACCTCATAGTTCTCCTCATCTACACACGACAACACAGTGCTTAGCAGGAGAATCCCTGAGATCAGAGCAGCATGCCAGAGCATGGCCCCTGGGCTTCTGTACACCTCTGCGGGGGTGAACTCACCGTTGGCCCCGTAGCGCCCCTCATCCAGCTCCCTCTCAATCTGCCAGCCGTGTTTGTAGTCGGATCGGTCATGCAGGAACTTGCAGCTGTCTGATGGGAGGAATATTTAGTACATTTAGTACATGTAAGCATTTAGCAGACGCTCTTATCCAGAGCGACTTACAGTAAGTGCAGGGACATTCTCCCCGAGGCAAGTAGGGTGAAGTGCCTTGCCCAAGGACACGTCATTTGTCACGGCCTGAATCGAACCAACAACCTTCTGATTAATAGCCCGACTCCCTAATCGCTCAGCCATCTGACCCCAAACAGAAGGGGGCTTAGTTTGCCAAAGCTGCCTTAGTTGCTATAAAGTGAGACTGCAGTCTGATGAGTATATGTATAGTTCTGATAGCCGAGGATAAATGCTAATTTGGCAAAGGAACTTCAACAACATGGTGCTCACCTCCAAAGCCACAGAAGCCTGTCTCTTTGTAGTCTTTGCAGATGTCTGGCTGGTAGTCCCACCTTACTGTGGCCCTCAAGTGTTCAGGGGCCCTAATTGGACCTTTCCTATCATGGTAGAAGGGGGGGGGGAGAGAGGAAATAATGCACAATGAGCTAACATTCAAAGCTGTTCTATGTCTGTGTTCCTCAATGCATACGTGTTCACTCACCTGACCATGCCAGAGGACGCATTGCCCATGGTGGAGTCTTTAGGCTTGATGTATTTGTGGTAGTTGTTTATACCGCGGTATATTTTATCATCTTCTTTACCTGTCAGCTCCTAGTGACAGAATACGTCATGAGAAATCATGTTTTTGCCTCTACTTTTGACAGGACACCCAACACCAAATGATAAACTGATATTGTCCAATTAGCTATCAAGCTAAATAAAGCAACCGTTACCTCCTGAATCTTTTGGCTCCTTTCAAAGATAGACTGAGCATCCTTATCCTTCTCGGTGTCCAGTTCATACACTGCAGTCGCACCCATGTCCTCTGGTCCTTCTGGTTTCTACACATTTAAGATGACACGTGGCATGATGAGGGAAGAAAGGATAGAGCTCAACAACAGAGCTCAAAACGTGACAGTTACGATTCAAGGTAAAGATAAACTACAGGCTTTAGTAGAGAAACCATAGAATGATGTTTGGAGATCTTAGAAATGGGGACTCACTGCCGACCGTGTGGACTTGTAGGCAACTGTAACTTTCTTCTCTTGTTTTTCTTCATCACTTTCGCTGGATGACACCGCCTCTTTCTCTACTTTCTTAGTCTGGGATGCAAAACACATAATGAGCTATATTTTATGATTCAAATGGCGAGAACCGGACAGTAGATATGAGCAGAGAAAAGGCTGTTCGTAGGCTAGTCAAGAGTACACTTTACCCTCTGAATCATGGGGTTGACTCCGGTAGTCTTCTTCTCTTTCCTGACCACAGCATTTTTATCTTCATCGCTATTATCTAGGCAGAACACAAGAAAACGGAATACACGATAGTAACAACTAATGGTAAGCCGTCTCAAATGGGCTCAACGTGTGCATTGGGCGCTCATGCACTGCAAGTAGGATCACCGTACTTGACGAGCTGCATTTAATAACAGACTTGGGGCAAACGTAAGCTAGCAGTAACGCCGCAGTGTCTAGCTAGATACTAGAAAAATAACAAATGGTTAAAACACCTGGATGCTACAGTGATTTCCTAACATATGTATATAATTCGTACTTTTTCGTACTGTATTTTATACCAGACTAAATGTGGCTCGCTGTTTAGGCTAACACACATATCTTTCATAGCAAGTCATTACATTAGCTCGCAAGCTAACAGGCGAACTATTATATCATTTTATGAACCAAAAATCAGCAGTGCGGTTTTCTTCAAATATCTGTGTACCTTTTTCGCTGTCACTGGCTTTTCTTTTTCGTGCAGAGAATTTCTTTGTCGACTTTTTGAAAAGAAAAGTACATGTTGATTTAGGCTCATCTGATTCCGCCATCGTTCTTTCTGCTCAATGCAACCTGCATCAACAAATCAGCAAGAGCGAACAACATTGAAACAGCGACCCCAACCGTAGAGGAGACATGTTTTCCATTGGTTTATTCTGAGGCACACCATGCCACCGTGTGGCCAAAGATAATATCACCATTTACAGATATTTGCTAAAATAAACGTATTCTATGCATTCAATTTAGAAGATTTCTCGGTCTAGTCGAAATTAAGAATGCATTATGGATGAATTAGTGTGCGTTAAATTATTTTGCATGAAGAACAACTATAGTCATACATGTTTTCAGTATAGGGTTGTGTGCAATAAGTCAATCGTGAATCGAATCGTGAGCGTGCCGACGTAGCTGGACACTCTCCTACGATAACCTTCTCCAGCATCCCTACCGCGGAGGACAGCGGAATATCTGTATGGCATAGTCCCGCGCGGAGGGAGGGGTCCTGGTGCAAGGTAACAGAAGGCTCCGTGCCGACGAATGGAGTCCGGCTGTTTACAGACAGCAATGGCTATGGGTTTGACATCGAAAAAGGCATCTACTCGGAGCGTCGGCGTGGAACGAAAAAATCTCATCACTGTTTGCAGGTATAGCGATGCGGATATATGTATGTAGGCTACTTAGTGTGGATATTCACACGCCATGTATTGGCTCATCCTATTGCTAATGTGGGATGTCAAATAGCCAAAACATGAATGGTGTTCATTAGGCTAACATCTGAATTTCATAAATGTTCTGCCTTGTCTTCCCATTAATACAATGTATTATATTCTATATCCAATTCTGTTATTTTGTAAACCATCTTTGTAAGTGAACCATAACAAATGGTAAAATGAAAGGACATCCATAGCTTTATAACCTGAAGGTTTTCACCTTCAGATATCCCCCAATGGCCTTATGAGAAAGAATTGTAGGCCGATGCGGTTTAAAGGCATCGCTCCCCATGACTGGCAAATGATGACGAGGGCCTGTTAAGGACAAGGACATGGTCTAAGCTCTGGAGAATACTCAGTTACTGATGATGATAGCCTTCATTTTTGTGAATTGACAATTATACCCAACATCATTTTACATTGTGAGAATGAAGGGCTTGAATCTAAGAACGTATGAAATATATATGATATAAAACGTTCCTATAGAATTGCATTGGAATATGTTTTTTTTGTGTGTGCAAATCTTTGTTTTGTTTGTTATTTTGGTGCTGCCTGTTCTGTGTTCTGATGCACAATGCAGTTAAGTCACTTATGCGTTTATTGTTTAGATGGACCACAGGTCACAAACAGAGCCAGGATTGTTACCTCAGAAACGTGTGGGTCTGTGGTTGGCAGATTGTATGTTAGCGATGTGAATATGTTATCTCTGGGCACCCCATGCCGCGTCATGTCAGGAGTCAGGTGGCTGAGCGGTTAGGTAGTCGGACTCGTAATCTGAAGGTTACCGGTTCGATTCCTGGCTGTGCAAAATGACGTTGTGTCCTTGGGCAAGGCATTTCACCCTACTTGCCTCGGGGGGGAATGTCCCTGTACTTACTGTAAGTCGCTCTGGATAAGAGCGTCTGATAAATGACTAAATGTAAATGTAAATGTCATGTCCTAGAGGGTTTGTGAACAGTGTGTACTGTCACTCCTGAGAAGTCATGATGAGACCCAACCAATGCTTGAAGGAGGCATTGTTCCAGGCTGGAATTACATCAGTTTAGTAGCGTTGTCAACATTTTTTGAATGATGAAGACATGGTCACCTCTCAGTCATCTTTGGTGTAATATTATTAACATCAGCGCTTTATATTACAGTGGATGTGGCCATGCTGACTGTGAATATGTGTTGCATTGGCATTAAAACATTTGACAGATGAATGAAAACGACAGAATGCAAAGCGATTTCTTTTATTACCTCTATGCCAGAGGTTCTGCCTGCCTTTAGTGACACAGAACAGTTGTGTAACAGAACAAATACAACATCACATAGAACATGCCTCAAAAGAAAGAAAAAGTCACAATACAGACTTCTGAGTCTTAGAAAGATTAGCGAGAGCACAATGGACGTTTGTTGCCACTTTTCAGTGACAGTTCATGTCAAGAACATTTTAATCTAAGACACTTAAAAGACGAGTACAGTGGACACAAGACTAAAAATGAACATTGAAAACAATTTGTCATCAGTAATGCTAATTAAACCATTCCATTCACTTTTTTTTCTTTCAAATAAGTCAGATTAAATTCTTTTGAGGGTTTTGCTCCCAAGGTTTGACTATTTGAAAACATCTGTGTGGTTGTCAGATCTGCCTATCTCTCTTGTTTAGCACCAAAGCATACAGTACATGGCATTATTAATCTAAATGGCACTCAGGCTCTAGATCACTGTGGTCTTGCCAGACAATTTCCTAGTGACAGCTCATGTTCTGGGGGGGCTGTTCAAGTAGACAAAGGGTATGACCTTCAGTCACACTACAGGGAAATATTGACTGTGGCCTTAGGCCCGCTGTTTGCGAATTGAATCAGGCTGGCAATCTGGTGTGGCTGTCATCTTTGTGTAAATCAGCAGGCTTAGACTGCCCAGGTGCATGGCCATGATATGGAGGCTAGTTTGACTGACAGACAGATACACAGCTACTTTCAGATCATTAGCCAAGAAGCCCTGCAAAGCCCACATTAGTGTTCAGTTAGTACAGCCAAAACATTAACAGTATTCTGATGGAAGGGTGTATATTCAATTTAACATGCATAACTATTCCCCTCCCTATCATATCATATACATGTAACATACAGTACATCAACACATATAGATTAACAGTCCACTTTTTATTAGGTGGAATGAAATCCATTTGTGGGATCTCTTTTGTTATAATTATTACACAGAATCATGCCCTGTTTTGAGTTTTCGGGGTCCTGGGCACATATAGTAAGCATGGGCACATGTGCAACTTGTTTATTATCAGGGGTCATACATGTGACGTCACAGGAAATAAAAGCCATCATGGTTTTCAAGGGGCACATAGGGCACCCTTGTGGACTGGTCATACTACAACTCTCTATATATCTAGCTATATCTAACACCCATTGATGTGGCTGGTGGTTTGGGGTCTTCATCATCAGTACTGTGACAATATTTTCAGATGAGACATAACATGCAAAGCAATAACGCTACACTGGGGAATCTCATCTGCATCGGAAAGATCATGGGTATTTATTATGCATGTGCAAGGTTTATATGTGACCTAGCTTGGAAAGGTCTCTTCTTTCAATTCCTTAATGCACTACTTGATTACTTACCTCAACAATGTTTGAGCTGTTGCTATGGTAAACATTATATGTAAAATATGGCAAGACTAGAGTGTCATACTGGTTTCAGATCTTGAAATTGTCCTGAAGGTGTTCCAACAAGGGTTTACAGACAATTCCATTTGATTCTACTCTACTCTAAATCTAATAGAAAAGGCCATAAGCAAAACCAGCTAATCGCAAGGCGATAGGTCATCCCTTTGTGGGTGAATAGTGTGCCCTAAGAGTCCACATGTGAAGGTCCCAGACTGGACGAACCCTGATGGCGGAGACCCGTAGAACCTAAAAAAACAACATAAGTTGAATAAGATGAGACAAATTGATTTTTCACTTTTTACTTATTTTCTCTTCTACTGTAGCTTGTTTAAGCCTTCCGGCTTTCTTCCTTCACTTAGAAGTGGCTGCACCATAGCTTTTTGTGCATGTTTACTGAGTAGCATAAAAACCTCTCGTCATTTCCCTAGTCTAGTGTACTGTCACTCTAGACTTATGCCCTATGTATTTATCGCAAGGTTTATTGGCATTGCAATGACAGCAGGTCCAACCAGATCAGACGCTTAAAATCACAGCATTAATTTAAGATGACTCTTGTGTTTTGCGACTCCAATCCTGTCAGGTTCATTTTCATTTGACTTTCACATATCATGCAATTCCTCCAGATACTCTCAGTTCTTCCCATCCCAGCCCTCAGGGGTCTTCTCGCACCCTCCTTTAGTTGCACTTGCACTGACCATAAAACACATAGCCTGGACGCTCATACACTCAGGAAGAGAAACACATTAATCCCCAGGACCTATTGATTCTATTTTGCATTTTGTCTGTTTGACCAAAAGTGTGATATTCCCAGCATCAGAGCAAATACACAAACAACTGTACGCCTAGGAGGTCCAGGGCACAGTTAAGTGGTTCTCCTTGGCTGAACTCCTGTCCCCTTATTGGGAAGTAGGGGAAAGCCTAGGCTGCACAGCCCAGGACATGTCTCTCACACCCCAGACGGTGTCTTATTATGCTGTGGCCAGTGAGATGTCCTCCTGTGTCAGCTGATCCTGCTGGTTATGCCAAAACTAAAGAGAGAAGGGGAAGACAGAGAGTGAAAGAGAGATAAATCAGGAAGAGGTTGAAGAGGGTGGCTCAAAGGATTATTGCTGACAAATGAAAGAAGTATTATGATAGTGTAAGTGCTATGGCAAATAAACCAGAATTGTGGGTAAGTACAGTAGAGGGGGGGGGGGGGGGAGGGGAGAGAACAAGGAGAACATTTGAAGAGAGCTGAGAGGAGACCTGGCCAGAGTCCAAGGCGAGTGAGAGGGGGCACAAAAGATGCTTGTTATAAGGCAGTGGTTGTTTTTCAGTGTCAAATCGTACCAAGAGCATGTTGCTGTGGTATTCCAGCCATTTGCATTTCAGGCATGCCAGCTATTCTCGCTCTTAAACTCCCCTTCACATCAAGACCTCCTAGTCAATAGAATAACTGAACACCTATTTGAGAATTTTTTTATGACACTGGCAATTTTTGCTTGGTCATCACAAATACCACAAATATCAATTAAGTCAGACCTTACAGTTAAATTGAGTATGCAAATTGATTTTGGGGGTGTGTTGCAAACAATTAACTTAGCATTGGACTCAAGGAATCATCTGAAGTCATGGATATAGTAGAACACACGTTACAATGCCAACTATCTGATATCATTCTGATACTACTGACCTGTTTCAGTGGTAAATCCTGCAGGATAAAAAAAAAATGAAAGGTCCGAAAGTAATATAATCCAATATTTTCGAAGTCAATTTGGATACCCCTTTGCAGATGTTGTAATGATGTCCGTAGTTCCCCTGTGACAGTAGAGTTTTGTCTTTTGATGTTGTAGATATTGCTGCCAGTTCCCCCCACCCAGTACTGAGACCCCGTGTCATCTAGAGGGTCTTGCGCTTTGGAAAGAACGCTTTCCGGAAAGATGTGGTAGTGGTGCCCCTGCTGAAGGAGGCACTGCCCAGGGCAATCTTGGTCTTCCCGCTGGTGATGGTGGAGGCGCCTAGAGAGGTGGTTTTCTTGCCCCTGGTGATGGAGGAGTTGCCCATGGCAATCTTGGTCTTGTCCCTCTTGATCTTGGTGTTGCCCAGGGAGAGAGCAGTCTTCCCTTCGGTGATGCTGGTGTTGCCCATTGGGGAGAAGGTTGTCTACCTGACCCGGATGAGGTGGTGGATTTTGGGGTTCACTCGACACAACGCATCGCACACTCATGCAGCACACCCTGCTCACCAAGCCTTGGGTGTGATAGTAACAGTATGTGCAGCCCAGACCAGAGCAGAATGCTAAGCGTGGATGGTGCTACCCCCGTGGCACATAATGCCCTCGTTGAGCTTGTGGACGTGGGCTCTGGAAGGCCGCATACCACCCATGTGTCCCTGTGAATGGACAGAGGCTGAAGTAGGAGGCTATAGCCTATCGGGGGGCCCCAGACAGGGGACTGATTGTCCCATCGCCACGACGACATAGGATGGCTGAAGGAGACATTGTTGAGCAGGGGACAATCTGCGGTGACATCACTATATTCCGAGGCATTGTTCCCTATATCCCTTGATTGTAAGGCATTGGCTCTGTGTGATACTGTTAGAACTGATATCAGGCATATCATTAGAATGTGAGCCATGATAAAGGCAGGGTGTCCTGGCATGATGTTCATGCACTGGCTTTAGCATCTCTCTTCCTGTCTCCTGGCTTCTGTTTGATATTATATAAGGATTTGGTTTCATAGATGTTCGGACTTTAACTAATTGTGACACAATGAAATTGTACTGATTCAACTTCAAGGTTGTCACACAAGTACTTTCTAAAAATAATTCCTGGATAGTTGTCTTCCACTTTAAGACAACGTTGTCAAGCAGATCATTACGATCATTACAAGTTCCATTTGTGAACAAAACAAATAAGCCAAACACGTTAAATTAAGGTTATTCTTTATAAGCACCATGTTACATCTGTCAATCTTGACATAAACTTTCTCTAGATTATAACTGTCTTGCTAAACATAGCATAATTATTGTAAAGGATGTAACCCCCATAATTTAAATCCGTTTCACTAGCATACAAGCTGGTTTTCTATTGTAAAAATAAATGGATATTTTGTGATCATATATGTGGAACTATATGCCATACATATGTGACGTATTCCCAGAGCTAAGGACACACTCTCTTGTGTTTTCACATACATCACACACAGCTGTTTCACACTTCCCCGCCCTGCCAACACAGCACCAACCACATCTCATCAGTCACACGTCTGAACAATGCTCTCAATGTGTCTCCAGGAAATCTTACTCATCCGATTTCAAGCCTATTAGATCTGCAACTCATTTAGCACTGTCCCCCACATGGGGATTTAATGCAGTTTTCTGTGTTCGATGAACACTTTGAACAGTTTTGGGATCTTAACATACTCAGTTAGGGTCATGTAGAGACCAAAGGAATGCTTAATTGTAACATAAACTTAATGCTTCACATTTATTACCAACACTGATTTTTATCGACAAGATTTTAAGCCACTGACCTGCTACAATTGACAACAAAAATATCCCTTAGTTATCGTATGTATCAAGTATTCACAGGTTCAAATCCCAGTAGACGTTCCTTTGAGTTTGGTTGCCCCTGGTGAAGGTGGTTTTGACCACAGACACGGACTTGGCCCCGTGACGGAAGGTCAGCGTGCTCAAAGAGCTGGTGTTTTCGCCGCGTGTGACAGAGGTTGTGCCCATAGTGACACTGGTGTTGCCCAAGGTGATGGTGGTTCTGGTCCAGGAGATCGATGATTTTCCCCAGGAGATGGCGTACTTAGTTCTCAGAACCAAGGATGTGCCTTTAGTGAAGGTGGTCTTGCTCGACAGGAAGGTGGTTTTCCATTCACCGCTAGACTCTCTTTTTGATGTCTTTGCTGGTTTGGGAGTCTTAGCCCTGGTGTCTGGCGTCCTGTCCATCTAGGTGGTTCTGCGCTTGGGCATTAATGCTTTGCGGAAGGAAGTGGTGGTGGTGCCTCGGCTGAAGCTAGCTCGGCCCAGAGCGACAGTAGTCTTCTCTCTCTGGATGGTGGATTCCCCCATGGAGGTGGTGGTCACTCCCCTGAAGATGGAGGAGTTTCCCAAGGATACGGTAGTCTTGCCCCTGGCTATGGAGGTGCTGCCCACGGCCAGGGCAGTCTTGCCCTCCGTGATGCTGGTGTTGCCCATGGAGGCGGGCAGCCCTAGTCCTGGACTCTGACTCCTAACTCGCACACAGCATTGCTTCCAGCCTCCTAATGGTGTGTTGGGTGTGATTGCGAGGCCAAAATGCTGCCAGATGAAATCAGTGTCAGGGGCTGCCCTAAATAGATCAGACCACAATTTATAAGGAGGGGGGGGGGGGAGGGGGGGTTCTTTGATTATAGCTGGTCTCTTAGAAAGTACAGACAGAGGGACAGACGAGACCCAGTGTGACCTGGAAGCTCAGAGAGTGGACAAAGGCTGCAACGCCGACGACCGTATCATCTGCCACTGGTTCGGGACACAAGGGGGTTAATTGTGCCGTCGTCACGGCAACGCCGCCTCGGACCTGAAGGGGGGCATTGTGCCGCACACAAGACAATCGGGGGGTGACCTCAGTGGGCTTTGATGGCGTCGCTCCCAACAAGCTCCTCCCAGCTATTGTTTTGCGAGTTTCAAACACAGAGGTGCATTTGTCTTTGCTGTGTGTGTGGTTACACCATAAAAAATAAAAATATATCAACACTGTACTGTTATAACTACTAGGCCGTTCTCCGTCCCGCTGTACAGCTGATAGGCACATTTACAGTACACATGACGTGACAAGATTCCCCTCATAGCAGATATTTTGTATGTTACATTTCTAAGCTTTTGTTGTTGTTGTCCCTCTCTCTTAGATTTTCAGTGAAGACTCTACTGGAAAAGTACACAGCCGAGCCCATCGATGACTCATCCGAGGAGTTTGTCAACTTTGCGGCCATTTTGGAGCACATTCTCAGCCACCGCTTCAAAGGTAACAGGGCAGGAAAAACCCATCACACATGCACAGATGGTTATGGTAGCATCATGCAGTTACTCTATTTCTGTAAATAATAAATGTGCGCCACAAAACTGGAAGAAAAGTGACACTTAAAGGTCAGTACAGTAGATTTATGAAACTGGCAAATTATTTCCTTGGCTGAGCAAGACTGTTGTATTACTCATATCCATCTGTGTGTACTGCATAGTGTCGTTTGACAGTGTTTGCAGACACTGTGTGGGCTGTGGTAGGAGTTGTGAGTCATTCTTGTGTTTCTAAACTGGGGTCCAGGTCCGGGCAGCTGGTTCAGCTCAGATGGACAGCGTAGTTTCTGGGACTACATCCGGTTGGCATGCAGCAAGGTGCAGAACAACTGCATCGCCAGTATTGAGAATATTGAGAACATCAGCACCTCACGCGCAAAGGCAAGGACTGTGTGTGGTATACTTTGTGTGTGTGTGTGGTATACTCTGTGTGTGTGTGTGTGTGTGGTATACTCTGTGTCTGTGTGTGTGTTTGGGGTCATGGGAAGAAGGGTTCTCTGATTCCGAAAGCATGCACTCTCTCTTTGTTTCTCTGTATGTATTTATCCCTCTGTCTGTTACTCTCTGATTCTTGATCTGTCTGCCATCTTCCTCTGAACCCTTCTAGGGGCGGGCATGGATCCGAGTGGCACTGATGGAGAAGAGAATGTCTGAATATGTTGCCACAGCTCTGAGGGACACACGGACCACCAGGTCAGTATGGACCAACCATGACAATGTCTTCCATCCACACCGTGCTCAGCAAGCCATTAGCATGCCCTCACACAACACAACCTCATCTCAGGACCTGAACACTTTGTACGCTTGAACGCACGCTTTGTAGGAGGTTCTATGATGACGGTGCCATTATGCTGAGAGAAGAGGCCACAGTGTTGACAGGCATGCTTATCGGACTCAGCGCTATAGACTTCAGGTGAGGCGTCACTCAGATCACATCAGAATAGGACACAACTTACAGAGTCGATACAGAACATTTCAAACATGCACAATGATCTCTCTCTCTCTCTCTCTCTGTGTGTGTCTCTACAGTTTTTGTTTGAAAGGCGAAGCGTTGGATGGGAAGTCCCCTGCAGTGATTGACTACACACCCTACTTGAAGTTCACTCAGAGGTCAAACGCTACACTTGTGGAGAGCTTAGAAGAGCGCAAACAGAGTGACATGGACGTGTGCTCTAGTACGATCCCTGTGTGTCTCTGTTGAGCAGCTACGACTACCTGAGCGACGAGGAAGACCGCTGCAGCGTGGACAGCAGTGCGAGTGACGAGAGTGTCCCCGAGCACCCCTACATCCCCTTGGTAACCGACGACGAAAGCTGGAGCACCAAATGTCGCAAGATGGAGCAGAGATTTAAGATAGTCTACGCCCAGAAGGTGATTCCGACACGTCGCTCCTAGCAATGTACTGTAAAACATTCAATATCAAAAGCCAGATTAAAAAGGATTTGATGCAAATGAATAACCCTTATTTCCACTGATAATCCATTTACATTACATTTTGTCATTTAGCAGACGCTCTTATCCAGAGCGACTTACAGTAAGTACAGGGACATTCCCCCCGAGGCAAGTAGGGGGAAGTGCCTTGCCCAAGGACACAACGTCATTTGACAGAATGGACGGAATCAAACCGGCAACCTTCTGATTAATAGCCCGATTCCCTAACCGCTCAGCCATCTGACCCCTAACACAAGACGCCAGTGTATATGGCACACACCGTTTCCACTCCTAAACGTCCACCTCGGGGCCTGTGCGTGTCTTTGCGTTTCCAGGGTTACCTGGAGGAGCTGGTGCGTCTGAGAGAGTCCCAGCTGAAGAACGTGGAAAGTGAGAACAAGCGTCTGAGCTCCACGCTGGGGGAGCAGAGTGTCCAGAGCCACCAGGAGAAGAAGGAGCTGGAAGCCATCGTTCTGGAGCTACAGGCACAGCTGTAAGAGCACACAAACTGGCCCAAACCGGCCCAAACTGGATCCTCATGTCCCAGGGCTCTTTTACGCACTGGGAAATTACATTTAGTCATTTAGCAGACGCTCTCATCCAGAGCGACTTACAGTAAGTACAGGGACATTCCCCCCGAGGCAAGTAGGGTGAAGTGCCTTGCCCAAGGACACAACGTCATTTGGCACGAACCGTGCCTTGAATCGAACCGGCAACCTTCTGATTAATAGCCCGATTCCCTAACCGCTCAGCCGTCTGACATGAGAATACATATGCAACTGTCATTCTTCTCTCTCCCTCTCATCCCAGTTTTTTCTGCTGATAGTTATTTAAATCTAGTGTTCTCCCTGTAGCACTGCCCTCATCCCCTGTGATTCCTCTCACCTGGCCAAACACCTGTCCATCCCTCTGGTCAACCAGTGGCCCTCAATCCCAAACAACCAGGGGGACGTCAAGCTCTTTCGCAGGTAAAACTTCCCACGACATGCAGCACACGGATCACATTTTGGGCTGTTCCACCTGTGTGCCTGTATGGTTGACATGCATGTGCAGGTGTGCAAATACAACAGCATTCCATAATGCTGGTTCACTTTTTCAGAAGAAGTTTCCACAGTCTGGAGTTGCTTTCTGCTGAAGTTAGCCTGAACTCCGAGTCCCAGAGAACAGATGGCAGAGAGAATGGAGATGCTGCCTGGTCTTCAGCAGGTATACAACTGAAGACATTCAGACTCATTCTCACCAAAACTAACCCTTTTGATACTGATATGCAAACGTTCAGATGGAAACCTCTCCAAAGGTATCCACATGTCACATGTAAAGGCATGTTTGGGTCCTGTCCATGTTGGGTTTTGGTCGCTGATCAAAGCGTGTTTTAAGGACAGAATGTTATCCTGTTTGTTCTCTCTTTCCAGATAAGGACTACACCCCCTCTATGCTTGGTCTGTGTGGTTCTCTGGCCTCCCTTCCTAGTTGCAAGTCCCTGTCCAGCCTCAAGTCAAGCGAATGTCTGGTCAACATCAGTACTGAGCCCAGCCCTGCTCTTTCTCCCAGCTAGGGGGCGCCACATCCAGGCTTCGAGGAGTGGCAACCCAACAGCCAACCCCAGCCCTTCCTGCCTGTCTGCCTGGTGATGTTGCATCGGCCATGATGAACAACACTGCAACCATCCTTGTCCTCCTCAACTTCTCCGCCACCTCTCATTCACAAACAATAGAGGGAAATAATCTATCCCTATTTCTTTATTTCTATATGGATACATTTAAAGTGACGATACAACAAAAAGCATAAGGTACTCAAGTATAAACTCTACGCATAACTTCTGTGACTTTTGCCCATGCAGTAATTCACTTGCCTTTTCCCACACACTCTGTTCTAGCCCTTCTGATGTATACATTTCTAGTTGGACTTGGTCTTGGCCTGTGCAGGATCTTGCTGTGCTTTTGATCACATATATGCCACTTCATTTCAGGAAAACAATTCAATTTAAATTCATTCTCCAACTGTTTCTCTGACACTGATAAATCTCCTCATAGTACTGTTTGTGTGTCAGTGTTGCCCTGGGCAAGTCATGCTTTTGCCCAGAGCAAGTCAGAATTACACAGAGCTGGAATGACTATGGAAGCAAATTAAAATTGAACTAAGAATTCATTTCAATGTGAAAAAAAAATTCTAATTCATATTTCAATTTTAAAGAGGTGAGTTCAAAACCAACAAATTCGGTGGTGTTAACAAATTCGGTGGTGTTAAACACCACCGAATTTGTTGGTTTTGAACTCGTCTGTCAATATTAAGAATTCAAGGCCTTTTAAAATTCAAAACATGTCACTGATTAACTTCCATAAATGACGTCCCTTTGCATTAGAAAGCAGTCCTATCTGGGTAAACAATGTGGTTGGGATGGGATATTGAGAGTGTTGCTAATAGTGTAGATGTGTGTTTGAAGCATGTGAATGACTGATCATTGACCCTTTATTTGCCAGGTTTTCCCACTCTCCAATAGGCATGTCATAGACCTGCTTGGAGTAATCAGACAGTATAACTTTAGTTAGTGTAAATTTGTGCAGCAGTTAATAAAAGCTATTGATGCCTATCGCCATGTCTTTGATATTTGGTTTATTGGACGTATTTTATAAGTCAACTATTCTGTTCTTTCAATTGATCTATTTTGTTATTTTTTCAATGACCAATGCTATTTGTTGCAATAAACAGCATTTTTGTTTATGCCCATCACAGTGTGAGTGAATGATTTTAAACTGGGAGACATCTTGTGTTCTCTTGATGTCACTTTCAAATGTGTCCAAATTATGTCCAAAAACAGCTTGTGCGCGACAAGCCCCTGTACAATCAAGGCTCTCTTTTTACTGGTTTTGGCTGTGGTAGTTAAAATAACCAGATTTTACAGCTGGTACAATTTCCGTACAAAACATCATCAAGACCGCTGGTAGTGATCGAGTGAAACTTTGTTCTCCAGTCCCTGGTACAAGGCAGTACATGTCGTTGAACGCGTGGGGACGCCGTTGTCGCCTACAAACCATAGCCGCAAACCTTAAGCTGGACCCAAACTTCCTACTGCACTGTTTTCTGTGGGTCAGGTACCAGGCAGTGATTGAGAATTACTTTTCATCCTGGTGCCTTTTTTCTTTGACGTAAAGGCTAGTTATCAAAATACCTCGACTCAACTCAAGTGAACGCTGGTTGCCATTCAAGGTAGCCAGGTTACCATGGAGGTGTCAAAAGAGTTCCCACCTCAAGGGGAAATTATGAAAAGCACACCACTGGTCTTACTGAAACCATGTTAAACAACGAAACTTGCCCAAATGGGAAGGAGGGAAGGGGGATGGGTGGTGTGTGGATGGATGGAGGACGCCGCACGGCACGCTGTTATGCCTTTTAACAAAGTGGGAGGAAACTTTTAACTTTGTATGGCATGCCTTTAACAGATAGACAAAGTCTACAACCAATAGATGCTCAGTAGTATTTTTCAGCATCCAACCAGCTACATTATTTTGCATTTTCCTCGCCCCTTGGAAGTAGAAAGTGCACGAGACGAGAGAACTTGTGTTGTCAGTTATCAGCGGAGGTGCAGGCAGGATCAGCTTGTAGTGTTAGGGTTTATATAAGTAGTTAAAAAGCCAAATAGTCCACTTATATTGAATAAACGAGTTGATTCGTAGGATGGTGTGGTAATAACTACGTGCCTAACCTGCTACTATAAGACATTTTACTTCTTTGATGACGACAGAAGTTGAGGGGAAATCATGGCCATCACAAAAGGCTGGCTGGCTGTGGCTAGCTGAGACGTGAGGCATGATGTTGAATAGCCATCGAATTCAAGCATGAAATATTAAAGTTTTCCATTGAAGTTAAAAAGGAGGAGCGGTTGCTGTATCCGTATAGAACTATACTCAAGTCGTAGGGTAAAAAGTGTCAAGTGAGGTCTGCTGCTTTTGCACTTTGGAGATGTCGTGTAGAAGTGGTGCGATACGGGGGGGAAACCCTCCGTGTCTTCAACCTCTGAGGGCCACTGTCCCCTTCCAACTCCACAATAAACCGCACTGCAAAGATGTCAAGACGGGTAATTATGCAGCCAGAACGCTAGAATATATATTGGGTGCTAGAATATTAATATATTTTCTTGTCATCATCTTTTAGCACAGGACTTAACTTGTATTGTTATTTTAAAATCCTATAACCTGTTATGACTATGCAGGAATCAGGAATTATGTAGGCTACAAACTATTTGTAAAATTAATTGATTTAGCTCATGTTTTCCAAAAGATCAGTATGTTTTGATCAGACATTGCATATAACTTTTTTTATACTCTCAGAGATTCTGAAGAAGGGGAAAAAAAACATTTGCAAGCTAAGATGACCTCAAATAACTTTTGAACTTTTATTGTGGGCTGAACTGGCCTACATATGTATGCTACTTTACAGATAAAGCGCAGATCTGGGCAAGTTGTACCATGCAAGAATCATCTTGACATTAGTCCACATTCTCTTGAGAGCTACTAACATCCCCTTATCGTTTCCAATCCTCAGTTTCCAGTCATCATTCTCTTAAAGATGCATTAGAAGCACTTGAGGTTTTGCATAGCTTTTTGTCCATCATGATCACCAGGGTAACCCTATGCACTTTGACATTTTTTACCATTTTTGACCACTGCCAAAGCATCAGGGGCTTGGTGTGTTTTTGTTCCTGCGTGTCCTGATATAATACACAGTCAAAACCCTGCAGCCTCCCTGTGTGCCCTTAAAAGCATTCTGTAACAGTGTTGCTCAAGTGCTTGTGCTGTTTATTTATACTGGATGCCTGGGAAGTGGGCCGGAGGGTCTGGGGTATCTGTGGAGGAGTGACCTGGAGGGTCTGTGCGCTGCAGAGGAGCAATTGTTGCCAGTTTTGTGCTTAATGCCTTTGCGTGGCTTTTCTCTAAACCCTGTGGTTTGGCTCACACCTGACATAGATTACAAAGAGTTGTTTAAACACACTCGCCTCAAACAACCTACATTCTCATCAGGGCCTAACAGGAAGGCTGACAGGAAAAAGGATGGGGGGGGGGGGGATGGAGGCCATTTTGTAATCCCTTGTTTTATGTCTGTTAAGAATGGGATAATCTGTATCTGTTTCATAGGCATTGTTACTGTAAGATGAACATGATGCCATCTTTATTACACTGGGTCAGTGAAGTATAACACTAAGCATGGCAGATCCCGCTCCCCTTTAATAATCTCACCTTCCGTTTGTTCTTCCACAGTGGACAGGACCAAGTCTGGGCCACCAAAACCAACCATTCGACGCACGCTCTCCCTTGATGCCATTGTGGGTCCTTATCTTCAAGGCCAGTGGCCCAAAGAGACAGAGAGCATGGACGTCACCTGTTTTAACGATAAAGCTACACAGGTGAGTTTATTTATGACACAGTAAAGTTAACATAGTAAGTAAAACCTTGATGCGGTGACACTCTGGACATGAGAATACATGCAGTAAGTGTTTTGGTGGTTTACAACAGCTTGAGCCAGAGACTGTTTATAGTTTCATGTTGAAATCAATGTGGCCTAAAGGTACTATACAGTGTAATCTGATTGTCTTTGTCTATTTTGAGGATTTCAAGTGAGCGTATCAGAGGTCGCCTGCACAGGTGTCGGGCCAGTTACAGTTTGAAGCTGTCAGAGAAAGGGCAGCCAACTGGAAAGGCTTGTTTTGTTCTTTACAACTTTTTCTGCTCTACCCTGTCCCCCCCCCCTCTCTACGGCACCTACCCCCCTTTAGAGCACAGACTCAGCTCACATAACCGCTCTGCATCTTCGGTTCTGACGCGGTTTCAGCTGAACAAACCCCCCCCCCGCCTGCACTCCATTGTGTGGAGAAGACCCTCCCTGAGCTCAATACACAGACCCCCCCCCTCACCCCCCCCCCGGTGTACTTTCTCTGTTTTACTTAAGATGATGTAACTGTCTCCTCTTCTTGGGCAGTTCCACGCTAGTTTCCCCGGCTCCTCTCCGCAGCGCCTTCCAGACTCATCATGTAAAACACACACTCGCACCGCTGTGTGTTTAAACCGTCAAAGCCCAGGCTGAACCGGCTAAGGAAATATTAGACATGTTCAGAATATTTGGCCACCTCTTACAGATCTTTTTATAGGCTTGTGTCCCGTGATTGCCTGTTTCTTTTTTGTGGGGTGGGGGTGGGGGAGGGGGAGTGGGCTGTAATACTACACCAGCGTCAGTGTGTGACTGACTGGTCTCCCTCTATGACTTATTTAGCCAGGCTCCCTGACCATGAGGTCCATCACATAGGGCAGTGGATGGCGTCAGTGTTTCTGTTTACAAATTTAGCTCCCTGCTTGAGTGGATTATGACATCTGAGCAGAGCTTGGCGAGAGGCGTCTGACCGGAGAGTTGTGAGGCGAGTGTTGCTCCAGTTCAGGCCGGAGACCCCCAGAGTACCAGGAGACCAGTAGCCGGTGGATCGTGTGGATGCCAAGCCTGTGAAGCAGCTAGAGTGTGTGTGGACGAGGTGAACTGGTGGAACAACTCGGCACAGGGCCCGTCTGATGAACCACCAAACAGCCACTTCCTGTCTGTCCCCAGCAGCCCCGAGGCCTGTGGGTAGAGCGGCAGGAGCTTGTGTCAAGATGTCGGTAGGAACACGGCAACGGCGTGGCCCCTTCTCCTGTCGCATGCGAACGTAGGAAGTCGCGGAAAGCTGCGAGGAAGACGGCGTCTCTCTGCCGACAGCTGGCTTATCGTCTGCGTGACGTGTCGTGTTTTCAGTTTGTCGAGTTGGCGTTCCGCCGCACTGTGCTGCGGTTGTTGGGTTTGTGTCGTGTGTTTGTGTGCACCAGGCTTCTCTGTTGAGGGAGTGTTGTCAGGCTCAGTAATAGTTGTTTCCCCCCCCTAACCCCCCTCTCTCATCTACACAGCTGTGTACGGTATAGCAGGTGTTTGAGACAGATGTGGGGCACCACTTCTGTTCTGAAACTAGAGAAAAGAAGATCTGCTGCTGTGCAAATGTCAGTACTAAACCCCACTGTGAAATAACAAGCGGTGTGGGTCCACCTAGTTTAAGCACGCCCACGGCTTTGAAGAGGAAAAAGCTTTTATCTGTCTGTTTCTTGACTAGCATTCCCCTTTCGATGACAAGTCTGGCTACTGGTGATACGCTCTTTTTTTCTCGTCCCTCCATAGACGCCCAGCTCCTGGGCAGAGGAGACCCGGGGGAGGAGGAGTATCGGTGGGCACAAGCGCTCCGCGTCGTGGGGCAGTGCGGAACACTTGAGGGAGGTCAGTAAAATCCTTCGTGTCAAGAGTGGATGGCAGTCGGAACAGTTGCCCTGTCACTCAAACACGCCATGACGACCCCATCGTCGTTAGGCAGATTTCGTTTTCCCTCGGCTGTTGTCCGAGTTAGCCCTCCATTTTTATAAAAATGCCTCTCATGCCGATGAACATGAACTTTTTCTGTCCGTCTACATTGAAGCCTTGACACCTTCTCTCTGTGCTGGTTCTCCCCTCAGGTGGCCACGCTCAGGCACCAGCTGCAGAAGCGGTCCCGACACGCTCCACCCTCGGGAGGGAGTGAGCGGCCTCACCACCCCATACCTGGAGGCCCCGTACCAGGATTCACCCAGGTACCAGAGACACAGCCCTCTCCATAGCCCGCCGTCTGCCTGCACGCTTACGACAGCTAGGCCGCTTTTATAACATCTTACGTTAGTTTTGAGAAATGATTCTGCATGTTTCTGTATTGCTAATCTAGAATCAAATAGCCTTCCACGTGATCCCAGAATCATGAAATGTATGAACATGTGTGTACTTCGGCAGAAATGGGTTTTTGTCTTAACATGCTGTAGTTATGTGATTGTGAAAAAAGGTGTGTCTTGCCCGTGACATTATGAAGGGTAGGACTCTAACATGCAGTTGTTTGAGCCTAGTCTCTAAGGCAGAACAGGGAGGAGCTAGCAACAGTAATATATAAACAGCTCAGCTTTTCTTAGGAGCTGGTGTCATCAAGCTGCCTTCATCACCCATAGCCATGCTATTGCAGAAATGCACAGGGAAACATATTATCTCAGTCTAGCACATATAGACACACACAGACTGGCTCTCGTTAAACACCACAGCCTTTTAATACACCCTTTCCTGCATTCAAGTGTGAGCCTAAGCACTTTTACTGTTTACTTCCCAGACACACTCTCTGATGCCGCTGAGCAGACTGGCTCCTCGACTGCGGCGCAGCGTGGAAGGTCTTAACCTGGAGCTGGAGGGTGTGTTTGTGTCTGAGATCCCAGAGGACCAACACAAGGTGAGCACAGCTTAGATCCACTTAGTGGTTCACTCAAACCTAACACACATCTACCACAATGACCTTAGCCGTAGTTTCAGGTGTATCCTCCCACTGCAGCCCCCTCTAAGTCATCCCACGGAAAGTAAAGTAGTTGTTGTTCTTAGGCTCTTGTCGTCTTTCCCCGACGTGTTTTTTCTTTTTCTTCTGTTTAGATTCTGGAGGTCCCAGATGGACACCGAGCCCCTGTTCCTGCCCAACGATACAGCAGCGGTTCTCAGAGTGACCCATCCCCCGTCCCCCTGGACCCGGGTCTCCTCTCCCCATCCCAGTCCCCCTGCCTCATGGGAGAGTCAGGTCAGTGAAGGGACCATTTTGTGCCAATATATTTACATCAGTGAGTCTGATCTGGAAAACACATGGATGTTCCCGTGTTTTCTGTGCAGACCATGTGGACAGCGAGACCTTGTGCCCCTCTCCCACACCAGCTCTTGTGGTTCTGGACCCCTCCATATTCCAGTCCTCATCTTCCCCTCGTCCCAACAAGACCTACTCCTTCCAAAGGGAACCTCCTGAGGGATGTGAAAGAGTGTGCGTGTGTGAAGAGGCAATGTGAGTAATACTAATGCTGTGTGGACACTCACAGAACCAAAAATACATTTTGGACCGGATAGCTAACTGTTCTCCTCGTCTCCCACTCTGTTAATGCTAGGTCGCCCAGTCAGGGTGAGCCTGTCATCAAGCCTTCCTGCCCTGACCCCAACAAGGTGAACTTTACCCCCCATGGAGGCTCTGCCTTCTGTCCTGTTAGTCTGCTGAAGCCTCTTCTGCCCTCCATGGACCTTCTCTTCCGCGGCCTGACGGTCTCGCCCGTGACTGGCTGCTCTGGTCAAGGCTCAGTCTCCTATCAAGCACCAGTGCATGCTGCAGGGGGGTATCTGAGTGGACCATTCCAAGACTCCACCATGTAAAAAAAAAAAAAAAAAAAAAAATTGATTTCTTTAGATGTGAGGAGAAATTTAGTTTCAAAGACAGATTGGTTTTAGCCTTTTTGCTGTCAAATGCTGTCCAGGCTATGAAGAACGCTGTGATTTAAATCTGATCAAGTTCGAAAGCGGTGAGAATTTATGTCTACAGAGTTGTCTCTGTGAGACTAAATATGAACTCTGCCATCTGAGCTTTTTTTGTGATAGGGCTTCAAATGGAACCAAACATCCCTACAAGGCACACCCTTTGCAAGAATTGTGTTTGAATGTGTAAAGAATATTTTTATACTATTTGTTCAGGCTATGATAATGATCATAATTAATATTATAAGGTAGACTTAACCATTTGACAAATGATTATCAACTCTATAAAGAGGTAGAAAAAAGGATTACATAAACAAAAATAAAGTTTGTTAAATGCTACCATTTCATTTTTTGGGGTGGCAAAAGTCATGAACTAGGCTTTAATTTGGATATTACCCACAACCACATTTTTCTAGGTTTAGCAGAAGATGAGCTCAAAAGTGATTTTTAGTCAGTCTGACAGAAAACCTTGATTCTGGGTTGGTTTGATGATTTCACAAGTTTGTAACCTATAAACTTTCAAAACTTGTTTTGTTTTGAAAATGTACTTGTTGTGAAAGGCTGTAAACTCAGTTTAAACCCCAATGCTAGCACTTAGATTAAGTATTTCAAGCATGGAAGGGATATATTTGTTTGGGTTTGGATGTTTATGGTACTGTTTTTATACTCATTTATCTTTGAAATAAGTGTTTTTTGTTTTTCTAAATGATATCTAGCTATAATTGTTTGGTTTACAGTTGGTTTGTTGCTGTAACTTAGTCTCCTGTGAGTTTCTGGTCACTGATGGAAGTTCTGCCAATGTTCACTTTGTTTGGACCCATCAATGTGTCAGTGTTTAGGTTGGTATTGATGTGCATTTGTGGTATTATGACCTGCGTTCATCACCAAAACGTGTTGTGTAGTTCAAATTTTTTTTTTCACTATTATTTGAGAATTCACTTGTTTTTGAGATGTGAAATGACAAGTATTAGAATTGTCTATTGTTAATTTTTTATGATTCAATATACCTTTCTAGACGTTTTATACGCATGTTAGTTGCGGACACTAATAATAATAAATAAATAAAATGGTAATGAGTGACGATTCATGTACTATAACCGTGTAAGCCCGTCTTTGTTGACAACTTCTTCCACGGACACGTGTAGCTGTCCAGCCCCGCCTTTTCAACAAAATGTCTTTCCTCATTGGTCTAATCAGGCTCGAGATTGCCTTATTTGGACCAATACAATTCGTACACATCCTAAAACGACTAAATGTTATGCGACCCTTCCAAGAAAGGCCCCCACATATCTGAATAGGAGGCTGTATATTTTGCCACATTTTTGCAATCGTAAATTTTTCCATGTAAAGGATTCTGACTTTATGTATTCGCAGCTGTGTGCAACCATCCAAAATGATGTGCTGCAGTAAGATCACTTGAATTCAGTATGACAAAAATCCTATGTCATTACCAAGTTTGTTATGGTGCACTGGGTTGTGCTGAAACAGTAGGCAAATCCTTCCACTCCTTGACTCCTAATCTTCGGGTCCTCATTCCCATTATTTTCTGACGCGTCCATATGCTCAATGAAAACATTCCAAATTTACACCGGTTATCACTGACAGAAGATTGACCGAATGAGAAGCGAATAACATTAACTTTATGTTGGTCTAGGGTCAAATTACTCCGTTTCAGAAACGGAGTAAATTGAATGGACAATGGCTACTCTATAATTCCATCTATTAAAGATTGATATCTAGCTAGCTAACACTATCCGAGTCTTGGAAGTAGACGGGATTTTAGGGTGAATTATTAAGTATAATTAAAGGGACCATCAAATCCCCCTTCGGCGTCACCATTTCCGGACTTGTGACATCTGGGATAGTGGAGCGGGACGTTGGTTTACGGGGTACGGGGAGTGGTGTCGTATCGGTTAGCATACCCGGAGTTCTCGGGGACAGAATGGCCTCAGGAAAAGGGAAGAACTCGCTTCTTCAGAATGAGCGACTACGATTCATTGTCTGTTTCCTCGGAGTTTTTGTTTGTTATTTCTACTATGGCATATTGCAAGAAACAATGTAAGTAAGCCGTTGCCACATCTTACCTCACCTTGTGTACGGTTGTATTCATTGCAACGCTGGTATTCAGTCGTGCATTTTTCCATTTATGATTGCCCAATGCTATGTTTTGTGTCTGATAGCTCTGAATACAATTACTTTGTAACTAGCTAAATGAAGAAGTATGAACTCTTATGGTATGCAGCCATGCACCATATCTTCTTATAGCTAATGTTTTGGCACTGGTCCGAGGTCCACTCTGCCACAAGAACTATTGAATGGCTTTCCGCTTAATGGTCAATTTAAGTTGTTCAAGGTTAAGCGGCAATTTACGCTTAACCTTGAACAACTTAAATTGACCATTTCTATACCATCTGTCTCTGATAATCCAGTTGCATACAGACTGTATAAATTGTAGCTCTGTAATGATCTTGGTCCTGTTATCTCAGCACAAGAGGACAGTATGGCCAAGGGGACCAAAAGGAGAAGTTCCGATTTGCAACAACCTTGGTTTTAATTCAGTGCATCATCAACTCTATATTTGCCTGGATCTGTGAGTATACTGTCCAAAGCTTAGTGTCTGCTTCATTAGAATATCTTAGAGATGGTTTCAATACGTGCTATCGCTGTTTTTAACTTGTTTTGATCATTTACCCTTGACTGATTGTTGCATCCGTTGCCCTTCCTCGTCAGTAATCCAGTTTTTTGAGGGCTCTACAACGGATCACACCAAGAGCTGGCTCTATGGCCTCTGTTCCCTCTCCTATCTGGGAGCCATGGTTTCCAGCAACTCTGCCCTTCTGTATGTCAACTACCCGACACAGGTAAGCCCAACTGTCTTTTCCTCTTTGTAATTACAGCTTCCAGATGTATGGTTGTTGTAATCATGTATATTCTCTGTGTTTATAGGTGTTGGGGAAGTCCTGCAAACCCATCCCAGGTTTGTTTGATATTACTGTATATTTCCCTTTTTTTCTCTCAGATTTACCAACCTCTTGCTTATCTTGTCACTCCCTCCCCACCTCCCTCCCCACCTCCCTCCCCACCTCCCTCCCTACCACCACCACCAACACCACATGACATAACTGTTTAACTAATTTGAGTGACCAGCCCACAGGTTTAAGGGATTTGTCTTGTCTGTTAAGAACAAGACACACTTTAAACGATTTTGTTCGATTTGAAAGAAGATTTTTTAAATGATCCCCTACAGTCATTATTTGGATACGATTAAACATGTTTAACATACTTTTTCTTTTTTAACCCTTGTGTTATCTTCTGGTCATTCTGACCCATCAGTCGTTGTGACCCACCGTCGTATTGCGACAACTTTACCGCATACAAAAACAAAGTGAAGCATTTTCTTTTAACCGTTGGGCTGTCTCAGACCCCCCACATTGCGAAGGTTAAAAGAAAATTATTTGTATTTGTTTTTGTATTGGGTAAAATTGGGTACACAACGATGGTTCGTTATGAACCTTTGGGTCATGTGACCCGAAGGCAGCACAAGGGTTAATAAGTGAAAAGCGTCTGGAAGCACATGTTCTGCTTTCAGGATATGTGTAAATGCAAATATCACAGGCCTTGCTCCCCACCCTCACCACTCTTTTTAAGCAAATCACTCCATGAGTTGTAGTTTTACTGTACTGTGTGCTGTGAATTGGCTTGGTTTGCACTTTCCACAAGGGTTATCTTGTGCCTCGCTCTGTCGCAATATGCAAACACTGTGGTCTCCTGTCCATTCCACAGTCACACTAGTCCTCTCTTTTCCACAGTCCTCCCAATGTGTATAACAGGGAGTCAGGTGGCTGAGCGGTTAGGGAATCGGGCTATTAATCAGAGGGTTGCCGGTTCGATTCCAGGCCGTGCAAAATTAAGTTGTGTCTTTGGGCAAGGCAATTCGCCCTACTTGCCTCGGGGGAATGTCCCTGTACTTACTGTAAGTCGCACTGGATAAGAGCGTCTGCTAAATGACTAAATGTAAATGTATAACGCCTATGATGCATGCTATGTACAGCAATTAGTAATGTTCCAGTAACCTCCTTCTCTGTTTTTGATTCCACAGTAATGATCCTCGGTGTGACAATACTGAGGAAAAGGTACCCCCTGGCTAAGTACCTCTGTGTTTTGTTGATTGTGAGTGGGGTGGCCCTGTTCCTCTACAAACCCAACAAGAGCTCAGCTTCTACAGATGACCACGTTTTTGGTTTTGGGGAGGTGCTATTGGTGAGTCCAAGCCATTCAATGTACTATTCAACATGTCAGATCCTATTTGTAGTCATTGTCTTTCTGTGTGTCCTTGTTGGCTCCTTGTGTGTGTGTGTGTGTGTCTCTTTTGGCATGTCTGTGAGTGACACTGTTTCCCTCTCTGCCTCAGTTGATGTCTCTGACGATGGATGGTTTGACGGGTGTGGCTCAGGACCACATGCGGAGTCGCTTCCAGACTGGAGCCAATCACATGATGCTAAACATCAACATGTGGTCCACCCTAGTGTTAGGATTCGGTGAGTCTACCCATTCATAGGTACTCGTAACTCTCGTGCTGTGTTCACACCAAACGCAACGCGAATTATTCACACGAAGAAGCTAATTTTCGCTTCGCTTTCATTTCATCTCTAGGAGCCAGAAATTATAAAAAATGTGAACATATGTATTTTTTAAAGCATGTTTGCATTGACTTCACATGTAATCTCGAATCATAATTCGCTTTGCTTTCGGTGTGAACACAGCATTATGCCTCCTTCCACCACCAGAGAACTACAGAACTACTGTTACTGCTCACTGCCACTAGGGGGTGCCCTCCTCCAACAGTTGCAATTGAGAAAGCAATTTTTACTGGAACCATTATGTTGACTGCTGGCTAAATCCTGTAAATTCGTTTTGAACAGACAATAGTTGTTAAAAGAGTAGTTTGAATGTCTAAAATGAATATATCTTCATGCGTGTCACTTCCTATTACCCCCACCCCCAGGTGTTTTGTGGACAGGTGAGGTGTGGGATTTCCTGAGCTTCACTGAACGCCATCCCAGCATCCTCTATAACATCCTTCTGTTTGGATTGACAAGTGCTTTAGGCCAGGTAGGTCTTAAATGTGTGCGTTGTTGGCCGTGGGTGTGTGTGTGTGGTTGTCTAATACAATGATAATGCGTGACGTTATAAGTGTCCCAACATGCAAACCTTACAGACAGATTCTACAGCCATTCATTCCTTTGCCTCCAATAGACCTTCATCTTCATGACGGTCGTGTACTTTGGGCCGCTTACCTGCTCCATCGTCACAACAACACGGAAGTTCTTCACCATCCTCGGCTCTGTCATTCTGTTTGGCAACGTCATAAGTACCATGCAGTGGTGCGGTACTATTCTGGTGTTCCTTGGTGAGCATCAACACCAACTTGTTAATTCTGGCTCAGTCTCTGCTTTGCTGTCTGTTTCAGTCTGTCTCTCACTCTCCACCCTGTGCTCCTGCTTTCACTCCTGCCTTTACATCTTGGGAGTATTTGATTGGCTGATTACACATCTTTTGTCTCTGCCCAGCTTGTCTTTTGTAAACCGTACCGTGTGATTTCTTATTCTAGGTCTTGGTCTGGATGCCAAATTTGGCAAGACACCCAAGAAGACAACACACTAATCTGGAACATTCTGACAGGCAGACAAACTGAAAGTGTAAGGCTTAGCAGTAGCCACAATATCTTATTTTCTTCCCTCCCAGCAGAGGTATGTGCCAATAGCTTATGGTTTATTTCCATTCATATTTTAAATTAATTTACCTGATTGTGAGGAGGACATTGGACTGAATGAAGACAGGAACTGAAGAGGTGAAAAGGCGTCAGAAACAGCATGATTGCAGCCTACTGAAATCTTATCTCCAGTATTTACCTGGGGTACTCGCCATTACAGAATGTCTGGTTTTCAACGGTTTTGCTCGTATTTGTATGTTTGAGAAGTACACAAGATGCCCTTCTTGGACATGTTAACTATAGCACACCTCTTTTTGTTTACTCATGCCAGCACTTTTATTCATATCTTGGATGACGGATAACTTTGATTACATTGTATGAAACTGTCATTTCATAATAAAAGGGAAACACTTTGTCATCAACGACTCAAATGTTTTCACAACTTTCTTTTGTCTATTAAAGTATTCTTGGACTGTTTAAAAAAAGAGGCCAATACAGGGTTCTTTGTAAGAGAATTAAAACCGAATGGAATAAAAAATTATATGGGCAACGTTTGTCACGCCTGTGTCATTGTATATATTGTGTTGTGTATGGCCGGATACACAAATATTTATAAACGGCAATATCAATCGACAATCGTATATGGAGGGCGATATGTCGCACTTGAGAGAATGGAGTAGGCTAGGCAACAAACCGAGTTAGGAATTGGACTAATCAGTGGTCGATTCCCAATATACACAATACTAGGCTACCGATGACTAAACGGCAAACGACTTCTGCTCTGGTTCAAAATCCTAGCTATGCTCAGGAAATCGGTAACAGAAAGATCAGTAAGCCATTTAACTATATACTATCTACTAATATACTATATCACAAATGATATAGTTAGTAGATACATCTAGCTAGTTACTTATATCCTTGGCTGACACTGACTTCAAATAGTGGAGAAAGCTGCATTATTGGCAGAATATCAGGTTCTGACACCTATGGAATGCTGCGATGTGAGGCACTACAGATGACATTGATCGACATTGAGATGCAAACAATATCTTAAATTACTGTCATTCTGACTATTCTAATGAGATAAACTTCTATGACATGGTATCAGACTAATTGAGCAAGCATACGCTTTATAATAAATTAGAAACATCAGAAATAATTTACGATGGTTGTACTGAGTTTGATGTGAAAATATTGCCAGATGAAAATAAACGTAATCGCTATATCCTCTTAACCATATTATAATATTCTATAGATTTAAAGGAACCTCAGTCGCGCGTGTAATAATTGATTAAATGTTGGTTTATTCAAAATTACTATATAAACTAATGATATGGGACATTACCAGTCAGGCAGCACGGGCAGCAAATAGGACCCCATTTTATGTAGTGATCGGGCAGTAGAGTCATCGGTATTATTTCTCACCCTTTTTGGCAAGGCCAACGTCAATCCAGTTATTGCGGTACCAGTTGGGATAAATAAACCCATACAAACGCCAGAATGCTAGGTACCGTCAGCAAGCAACTTAAATCCCACCCCGCTGTAAGTACGGTTGTTTTCTAGTGAAGGGTATATGCTTTATTTAGATACTTTTTTGTGGCACGTTTCGTATCCGTAGCCTAGACTAGCTAAATTGCTAAACAAGATTGTCAATTTTGTTAATCCCTGGCACGATTCAAATGTAGAGTTTTATCTTTTAAAAAACATTTTTTTATCCTTAATACTGATTTTAATTGAACGTTTAAACAAATTGACATTACTTGCGTTGTGTAGCGTTTTGTAGTTGGCTATATTTGTAGCTAACATGAGCTAGGAGTCACATTAGCTACCGAAGCTACCGGCAGTACCCCGGCCCTAGGTCACGCTGTCCACTCGTTCAAAAGGCTGTGTTTTGCTAACTCTCACTTGAATTCATTCGTATAGATGTGATATTCACTAGATGATTGTGTAATGGACAGGAACACTTTTTAAAATCAATTTACTGGATAATAGTATTAGGTTTAGTTAGCTGTCAACAAGCCAGCTGGAGAAAGTGATCTAAGGTCACGTGACGTGCCTACGGACTTCAAGGGCGAAACGGGTGACGTGAGGACAGAGCAATCGCTTTTAAACAAAGCTCTACGATAAGATGTTTGTTTGTCCTCATTATCAATGTTAAGTATATATTTGTTTTCTGGAAGTTCTTTACACTCCTGTGTTTACATCCCGCACTATCTCTTCCTCTTCCTCCACTGCAGCTGATCCCCCTGTTCTTCTTTATTGGTGGTGGGATGGTCATGTCCATGATGTACCTTGGCCGTCTCGGCCTCGGCCCTCATGTCTGGTAAGAATCCCGATGGAAGCGCAAGCACGGGTCATAAACGGGTCAATGTTATGATAAGGGAACATCGAGTGATAGCTAGGTGTAGGATCCAGTTCAATGCCAGCACATGAGAGCAGATCGACAACTGTTTTGTTTACTTTGAAATTCACACAGAGCAGTTTAATAAAAAATAAAAAATACTATACTTATATATATACTTGTATACTTAATCCTTTCTCAGCTGGGACCGCAAGAATAACCCAGAGCCCTGGAACAAGATGAGCGCCACAGATCAGTACAAGGTATGGTAACAGTGATTTGCAGTGCGATCTTTTGGCAGTTTGTTATTGTGTGAAATCCAACTTCCCCATAGTCTATACTTTGAATGTATACACCCATAGTGTAGATCTAGAAACGTTGACCGTGTACACAGTTCCTTCCAAAGACTATTTTGAGACAGGGACTAGAGCTAGATATGTACATGAGCTGCAGTCAGTGGTGGCTTATCCCTGCTTTGAATTAATTAAAAAGGATAAGCTTGTTATAGGTACCTTGATGGTAACTGATCTGATCAAATGATTTTCTTGCCAGTCTTGACACACTATCCATGACTTGGGTGTGCGGTTAAGGAGTGTGCCGTTCTGAACATGTTTTTTCTCTTCTCGTCTAGTTCTTTACCGTAAACATGGACTACAGCAAGTTGAAGAAGAACGGCCCCGACTTCTAAACTCGTATCTTCTGTCAAAGTGTTGCAGGGCCGTAAGTTTAGGGGGGAAACATGTTGAAAACACCTGGACCTTTTGAAAGCCCAACTCTGACCCCAATGGATGTAAAAAAGCTAACCCGCACAAATGTTTCTTTATCTTGTTGAATTTCCCCATTCGGTCCCATTGCACTTTCTTTGCCACCTTATATATATTATTTTCCTTCTAATTCTGTAAAGTTATCTAAGGTTGGCAATAAAGTGAAGGAGATATCTCCTGCATACAGAGAAAAACAATGTCTAATTTCTTCTTTATTGTAGAAAAAAATACAGATTTGCAGAATGTAAATCCATGTATCATGAGTAATGAGTCTATTATACTTAAATGTTTCTTTTAAAAGTGTGAAGTACAATGTGATTGTATTGGCTGGAAGTCAGTCATGTCTACCGTCGTGTCATTGTATTATATTTACATTTAGTCATTTAGCAGACGCTCTTATCCAGAGCGACTTACAGTAAGTACAGGGACATTCCCCCCGAGGCAAGTAGGGTGAAGTGCCTTGCCCAAGGACACAACGTCATTTGGCACAGCCAGGAATCGAACTGGCAACCTTCTGATTACTGGCCCGATTCCCTCACCGCTCAGCCACCTGACTCCGATATTTAGTTTTTCCAAGGTTTTTAAGATGGCTGACAACAGGATATCTTTCCAGACACACTTCTTCAAAAGACTTCACGCAAGTATTTATTGTAATCCTTGGCAATAAATTATTTGCAGGGCTCCATCTAGTGGTTCTGAAAATACACATGTATTGGCAAATGCAGTACTTTCACCATGTGAAAAATACACAGATGAGCCAAACATTAGCCACCTGCCTAATGTGTTGTTGGTCCACAACCCATAGAGGCTCAATCTGAGGAGATCTGGAGAATATGGAGGCCAGGGAAACATCCTGAATACTTAATCAGTTTCCTTCAAACCATTCCCTAACAATGCGTGCACTGCAGCATTGCACATTATCCTGCGGAAAGAGGCCAGTGACATAAGGGAATGCCATTGCCATGAATGGGTGTACTTGGTCTGCAATGGTGTATTTGTTTATCTGCTACGCATTTTTCCTGCATCCAACACGAGAACTGGTTGTTCATTTACATTTAGTCATTTAGCAGATGCTCTTATCCAGAGCGACTTACAGTAAGTACAGGGACATTCCCCCGAGGCAAGTAGGGTGAAGTGCCTTGCCCAAGGACACGTCATTTTGCACGGCCGGGAATCGAACTGGCAACCTTCAGATTACTAGCCCGATTCCCTAACCGCTCAGCCACCTGACACCATCGACCTCTACCCAGACCATGACGTGTGGCCTTGTTTGTAGATGTTATCTGCTTCACCTTTGAGCGGTCTAAACGTTAGGACTCAGCAGTGTATACTTTCATCAGTACGCTGCACAAGTTGCTTTAGATTGAAATCACACTTACCCAGTAAGTGTGATTCACACACAGTACAGGACAACTTTTCACTGTAAGGTGACAGTTTTCTTTTTATATATTTTTTTACTTCAAGTGAGCAATTATAATTTTCTCTGGAGAGCTTTAAATAGACCAGATGAAAGAGAGGCCTGGCAGAGGGAGGTGTGCTGTGTTTCTTCTTATAGAATGTCAACGCTCTCTGCCTGATGAGTTTGTAAATGTCAACAGGTCACACTGTGCATTTCTGTGGCTCGCAAATGTGCGACAAGGATGAGCAGCCAACGCGACAAAGAAAATGTCAACGAGACCTTCACATTTGAATAGAAAGCCTAGTCTCGCCTACCCTTTCAGAGTGTGGAGCACACTTTGTACCTTCGAGAATAATTGTTTCAGATGAGTTTCAGACTGACTGCAACTCTAATTTGTTCTTCTGATGTCTTTTGCATCAAAAGGATTGCTTTGTACTTTGTCACAGTCATTATAGACTGCATATGGTGACGCTAGATTCAGTAGGCTACAGACTAGAGACACTTATGTTAATGTGACCAGTGATACACCATGATACAGTATGTATAGCAATTGGGAATGCAATGTACAAACAGTAACTATTGTGTACTTTTGAGTCGTTATATATTGAAATGTGTGACGTTATAGATTTCAACAGGCAACATGTGAACCCTAACGCCTGTAGTAGTACAGCACAATGGCCTCTGTGATCAGTGGCATAACAGGTTGATAATGTGAAACTGGTGGTAGGAGTCGCTAAGGGGGAAGCCAGCTGTTACAGTGGAGCGTGGATACCGGATGGGTTTGGATTGATTGATGGCCTTAAGTGTTGATGGTAATCTTGCTTTCCCCAGATCTATAGCATGCCAGATACTCCCTCACACCCTTTTTAAAACATTTATACTTTGTACTCTGTGACTGTTTGTTTTCTTCCTCTCTCTTTCTTTCTCTCCCTCTCTTTCTCTCACGCTCTCTCTCTTTCTCTCTCTTCCTGTCTCTCTTCCTCTCTCTTTCACTCACTCTCTTCCTCTCTTTCACTCACTCTCTTCCTCTCTCTTTCTCTCTTCCTTTCTCTCTTCCTCTCTCTCTTCCTCTCACTCTCTTCCTCTCTTTCTCTCTCTCTCTCTCTCTTCCTCTCTCTTTCTCTGTCTTCCTCTCTCTCTTCGTCTCTCTTTCTCTCACTCTTCCTCTCTCTCCCTCTCTCTCTTCCTCTGTCTCTTCCTCTCTCTCTCTCTCTCTCTCTCTCTCTCTCTCTCTCTCTCTCTCTCTCTCTCTCTCCCACCCCTGCAGTGTGCTCCTTTCAGAGAGCATCTAAGGCAGCAGCCTGGATAGATTTATCTAAACGCTTGTATTTCATTGGCCTGGTTTCTCTCCTTAGGGAGAGGGGTGAAATTTGGGAGAAATCCTCAGCCATCCTTCACTGGAACTTCTTGAACTTGCTGTCTGTTCACTTAACTTTTTCGATTGTTCAATTTTTGATCCACGTGACCCATCTTTATCACGCGATACACATAGAGTGCAAACCAAAGAGTCTATCGATGCTTCTGTGTACCAACACCATTACATTGATCTCTCAGCTCCCTCACTTAGTCTGACAAAGTATCATTTGCAGCAGACACACAAAAAGGTCAGGGCTGTCGATGTAGTTTTGAGTGAGGGGTTGAGTAAGGGCACTGCAATTTAACAGCCAATTCAAGACAAATTCAATTGGAATTAATCATCCTGGAAATCTCAGGGACACTGGTGCTACATTTGAGTCGGAGGCTCACTAGTTTTGAGAGAGCATCAAAAGGGTTTTATTACGCCAGTTGGAACCATTTCTGATTGTCAAGTTGATAAGTTTCTCTCAAAACATTTTACACAAACATACAGGGAGTAAGGTAGAGACCCATATCAAAAACTGTGCCAAGTCGTCATCATCTATGGTATCTGCGTTTTGATGAAATCTGATTTATTTTCATCCATGGTTGGAAAGCAGGTCAAAATTTAAATAGCTGAAAATAGAACATCTGGCTGGGTCTTGTCAGTCAGCAATGCGTAATGAAATATGGAAATTGGGACGCTCTTCAAAGAGACTCAGGCCCTCCGTGCCTTACTGGGTCTCTAGCAGCCTCTTCGACAGCCCCGGTAAGACCCCGCCCCCTTGAAACGCGTGCTGCATTTCCAGGTGCCGCCGCCATGGCCCGAGACGCCGATGCTGCCAGCTCGTTAGCGCCCGCAGGCTGGCGGAGCTGGCATCTGGCATCATTAAACTTCAAACCCGCTTTCGACCTGAGGTGCCCGATCTTGGGTTTGCCAGAAGTGGATTAGCACCACATATCCCCCCCTCATCGAACCGCCATTTGTAAAAGACACTCAAATGGCAAAGCATAATATCGTTATCCATCCATGTCACCAGTCTGTCCTCCTTTTGTTTTCCCAACGTCACTCTCCTCATAGATGGATTCCCCTTTTTGCTGAAAATGTCATGAATAATACAAACACAATTATTTCTCCAAATGGATCCCAGTGGACCCATTTGATGCTCACTGATAATTTGAGAAGCTTTGTCTGCCTTGATAATAGTATACTGTGAAAGAGACATCATCTGTCCAGCCTTTGTGCTTTCATTGCTCTGTTGTGAATCACCACAGATGAGTCTTGAATAATCCTGCTCCATTCAGTAGCAAGCTATGTGGACTGGTCATCCACACTATTCAGTCCTAGGTGTAAACGGTGTTATCTTCCTCAGGTTGAGAGGTTTAGGGGAGCACAGGGATAGGGCCTGATAGTCACTGAATCCGAACATCCTGCAGGATTTCAAAAGTCTAGCCCATAACAGACATTATTTAAAATATGATTCACGCTTACAGAAGGCTTTTGCTACCGCAGTATCTTTCTTCTTGGATGTACTGTAAGTGGGTCCATTAAAATGCTTTAAAGGTACCTCAGGGAGCTGTAAAGACAGCTGTGTGGAGAAACTGCTGTGTTTTGCTGCTGCGAGACAGAAGTCCTCAGTTACAGCTCGGATGATCCGTTAATATACACAGACACACGCGCAACACAGGCCTCGTCAAGATTCTGTTGGAACTGAAAGAAAAAGATGTTAGGTCTTAGAAATCCCTATTGTATTTTGTAAGCTCTTTCATCGAGCTTCCAACTGCCTCCCCATCAGTTGAAACTTCTGTCGATACAGGGTGGCTTTTATAGTTTGCGGCAACTATATTAGTGCCAAAAGTGTCCAAGATACAAATAAATGAGCTCGGGGTTAAAGGAAGTTCAATAGATCAGCCGCTGAGCACTCTTGATGAGGTCTCTGTTCTGCAATAGAAACGCTACATTGATTTGCCACACAGCAAGTGACAGAAAGGTCACCAAGCCACTCTGTGATAGGCTCCCCAGCCTTGGGGTTGTGACACAAATCCTTGACCTCCGCAGTGTGGTTCTCAACGATTGGCTGCTCATCATGCTGTCACACGATACATCACAAGCAGACCCTGGAACAACAAACAGCATCATCTTTTTGTCCGATCGTCTTTTGGATGTACAAACTGAGGGATGGAAAAACCGCATATCTTCACGAGAACGGGCGTCAATGCTTTCGGGTAACATGACCCAAAGGTTCATAACGAACCATTGTTGTGTTTACCCAATTTTACCCAATACAAAAACAATTTTTATTTTTTATTTTAACCTTTGCAATGTGGGGGGTCTGAGACAGCCCGACGGTTAAAAGAAAATGCTTCACTTTGTTTTTGTATGAGGTAAATTTGTCGCAATACGACGGTGGGTCACAATGACTGATGGGTCAGAATGACCCGAAGATAACACAAGGGTTAAAATGCTGAAAAAGCTGCAGTTCTTATTTCCTCCATTGGGAGGCAGTACCAGTGTACGTGTTGTGCAGTATGATCTCTGTCTGTTTTGCAGTTGACCCCTGTGTTGGGGAGGGCTGGGCTTGGACACAGTCCTGTGTTCTCCTGGCTCCAGGCCCCCACTTTAGGCATCCAGCGCTGGGCAGACTGAAGAGAGCATCCCTGGGACTGGATCAGAACCTTTGGACTCCATCTGTCGCATCCTCAACACCAGAGGAGAGGGAGACTGTGAGAGCCAGAGACAGGTGTGCCTACCCACACCAGCTGCCACGGCAACCAACATCTGCCCACAGCCAAGGAAACTTTCCTCACTTCTAAGCTTCTCAGACAGTTTCCAGTTGCTTCTCTCAGTCTGCCCCCCACCTCTCTGTCCCCTGTTCTCTAATGTACTCGTTGAGCCGGAGCAACCAGGGAAGTCTAGAAACATTCGTTGGTAATAATGTATCTCACATGTCATTTCTGGGAAATACGGGCGGGTAGAAACACTGATAAAGGTGCTACATGTTACTTCCCCTAGGGGGCGCGATCACCTCTTAAAACATTCCAGACGTTGGTTTGCAGTAACTCTAGCGCCTACTCTACATGGTTCACATGCTTGTGGGATGTGCAAGCGGTGTGATGTTATGTGGGAGACTGATGTTTTTATTATGAGCTCTTTCAGGCCTGTGTGTTTGTTTTCTAAATTGTGGTGCCATTGTGTTATCCCTGCCTTCAGCTGAGCTTCCTGCTACACTGCATGAGATGGATTGAAAGGCAAAAGTGATGCTGGGAAAAATTATTACTAAAATTATTATTAAACTAGAGAGGGTACAATTTCTGGGGAAATTGTAGGGTGTGCTTGCTTGCGTCGGTTGCACAGGGGTCCGTTTTTGAATGACATTTTTACAACTGATTTCTGTATATTTTATATGATCATGCATAGTTATTATTTATAAAGATTAAATAGATTTAAAAAAAACAGACAAAAATGCTGCTCATTTACAACTGAAAATACGAGTGAAGTGTAGAATGAAATAGATGTCTTCTCATTTCCCCTGCAAGAGGCAGCCTCATCGTTGAATCAAAACGAATACATTTGGCAGACCGGTGTAAAAATTGACCTAATCTCTATGACTTAAACGTCATTTTAAGTTTTTCCCTTCTCGTGATATTTTCAGGCATGTAGCCTACTCATTGCATTCATTCATTATTATAATACGGGTGGTTGAAATCAAGCATTCTGATTGGTTGAGAGTGAGTCACGGGGTGTGCTTTATTGAGCATAAAGTACTGTACGGTGTACAGGTGTTTACAGTACGCCTGTTTACATTTGCCTTAAAATGGAGCGTTCCATATTAGTGCGCACTCAAAATAACGGTTACATTTTTGGTTGTCATTGGTAATTTTCGTTGTCACTTGGTTGTCGTTGTCATTTTGTTGTCATTTCAAGATTAACAGTAAGCAAACATGTTTCATGTTAACGTCGATCTTTTGGGGGGAAGAACTTTTGATGAGTGGTTAGCCGAAGATGAGAGAGCAAGAGTGAGCAAGAGTGGTCGAAAGCAATGTCATCAGAGACGAAGGGGACATGAGAAACGTTTTCCATGGATGCACAATTAGTGGAAATATCCAAATCAATATAAGCAAACCGTAACATGTTTAGACCTAATGTTTAAAATAAACATTATTTTATTGAAAGTGTCCCATTGTCATTTTGTTATTTTAAAGGCAGCTTTTATGAAATGAGCAAAGTCAATTGCGAGATCTAGCTAGCTAGCTAGGCTAACAAACGTGAAGTTCACAATGCTGTTTGTCCGTTGCATAGCAACAGCCACTGTTTACAGGGACTATTTTCTCTCGGCTACTGAAATGCGATACACAATGTTTGTTGTCTATAACTATTTTGTGCTGAAAGGCAGCTTACTATTTATTTACTATTTATAATTTCGCTGGCAACCGTATTATAAAAGCAATAAGGTACTCGAGGCAGTACTTTATCGCCAATAAAGTACGTGTTCCAGGGTTTTCCACGTACTTTATTCCCTTCCGCTGTTGGCCTTCCGCTGTTGGCCTCTTCAACAAGGCCAAGGATCCACACTGACTCTAATGACTTCCTGCTTAAAACACACTGCATTTTGTACTGCATTACAAAATTGTATCTTGTACATTTCTATTTTTTGTAAATTTGTATTTTTGTATTTTTATATTATTAATTACGCCAACTTATATTTTATTTTATTGTATATTTTATTTAATTCTAATTCCACTTAGTACTGCTAATTTATGTACCCTTAGTATAGATAGTCCACATATTCAAATTTTAGGTCCCTATATGTTTATTGCACCTTCCTGCCAAAGCAAATTCCTTGTCTGTGCAAACTTTCATGGCGAATAAATCCCATTCTGATTCTGAAGAATATGACCTGGTCAGTTTCAAAGCCCTTTTTACAACCCACGACCGATTAACAGAATGGCCCTACTACGCGACACCGCCATATTTGCACAATAGAGAAGACAAATGCTCCAAATCAACCACATCCGGGCCCTGTAAAAATAATAAATCTAATCCCATTGCTAGTTATTGCCTTCATTTGTCTCCCGTTTTATCATTACTGTGCAGGTGATTGACAGTCCCGCGAGGTCTTGTTCGTAGGGGCTCACCTTCCTGATGTGCAGGCTCTGCATGACCGACGCGCCTCTCAGGACCGTGCCGTACCTATTGTCTGATCATACTTTATCTCTGACTAAAATATTGGATTATTGATTTTGCTAGAGAGCTGGCATGCGGGGAGTGGGGGTATGTGTTTGTGAGTATCCCCCCCCCTCCCCCCCCCCCCCCCGTTAGACTCAACTGAAGACTTGGCTGATCTAAAAACAATTCAGATGAATCATTTTACTTTAATGTAACATGAATGTAATTCTGCACAAAACGTCGCTCGACGATATTGTCAGTGGGCATGAGTTTGTCTGGTGTCTAGTCCTGAGGTGTCCACGGAGCCGAGGTTTCCTCTGGTGTAAGGATGAGTGCATTGTGCTCTGTTGTGGGATGGGTTATCAGAAGCAAAGTGCCGGCTTTTGAAAAAGGGAGGGGAACCGAAATTCTTGAATTAATTAATCTGTCTATGTGCCCTTGTTAGTCGACTCAAATATACCCCTCTGCTTCCTCTTCTGTGGGGCTGCAGTGTATCACGCGACATAGAGGTCAATAGACAGTGGTTAATAACCCAATAATGTCACAAACACACAAACACAAATGAGCGCACCCCCACACCCCCACACCCCCACATACACCCCCACACACACACACACACACACACATACCCCACACACACACACACACACACACACACACACACACACACACACACACACCCCACACACACACACACACACACCCCCACACACACCCACCCCCCCCCCCCCCCACACACACACACACACACACACACCCACATACACACACACACACAGACACACACACACACAGACACACACACATGCCATTAGAGGAAGGACCATCTGGAACCATGCTTGTCCTTTGAAGAGATTAATTACTGGACTGTGGCTTCTATGCCAGAATACACGAGCAGTCGTCTCTGTGCTACACAGTGCTGTGCTAAGTGTGTGTGTGTGTATGTGGGTATCTGTGTGTAAGTGTGTGTTTGTTTGTTTATGTTTATAGGAGGGAGTGGGAGGGGTTTTGAGGAGAGAACACAGGAGAAATAGGTAAGACTTTCATGCTTCCTCAGGAGAATCCCTGAATTAGGGCAGTCTGAACTGGGAATAGGGAGGAGGTGGGAAGAGAATTCAGTCAGGAGGATGTTATCAACCAGGGACAGAGCTTTTATTGATATTAGTGTGAATGTGTGTGAATGTGTGTGTGGGAGAGAGATAGTCCATGTGTTTGTGAGATGTAAGTGAGAAGAGTTTGTGTGTGTGTGTGTGTGTGTGTGAGAGAGAGAGAGTGTGTGAAAGATAGAACAAGAAAAAGAAAGAAAGGCGGGAACAGGAGTCAGAGAGAGGTAGCTGGTGAGTTGTCCTGTAAAGGCCTCCCTAAGTGGGGTGCCTCTTGCTGTTTACAGACTTCAGTGGACCAATGAAAAATGTGAGCCTGGCTACATACCTCAACTCTGGCGTCAGCAAAGCTGGCGTCAAACAAGTTAGCTGTTCACTTTCAGTAGCTCTCTCACCCCCAGCACCAGCAACCTGCTCCCTCTGTCCCCAGCTGTCTGAATGAATTAGTAACATGCAGAGTACCTACTGCTACCAGATCACAGAGTCACACTGTGACATCTGTGCACCTGACCACCAGTGGCACTCGGAGCCCTTGAGCATCTTCCCGAAAGAGTCTCCCGAAAGGACACTTATAACCGTCAAGCAAGAGGAATGTGGAATTACACACCTCCCCAGACAGTAAGGAATCTATCTGAGATCTCCCCTCTCTCTTTGACAGCCAGGATTGTCACCATATTTAGATGAGGGGATAATTGCTGTGTTTAGGTGAAATCATCCCACTTGACTGTGTGTGGAAATGCTAAATGTTGACTCTCTGCTTACCTTCCTACTCAACGTAGTTTTGAACACACTGTATCCAGCCTGAATCCTGAATCTCTCTAAATGTATGTTTGCTTCTTCTCTGTATCCCACTTCCTCATCTCCTCTAGACGAAATATCGCCAGGAACAAAAGCCACCTGTTTTGAATTTACATATGTAAATTAGGGCAATGTTCATAGATCTGTAATTAAGCAAACAGCCGAAGCTTACAAACAAACCTCGGTCTCTATTACTTTTCCAATAACTGACTTTCTGCTGCGTCGCTTTTAAGTGGCTAACCCCATTACTGTCTCACTCCTGCTTCTCTGTGATTGGTTGGAACCAATATCCTGCACCTGATTCAAGGTCTTTGATTATTGGAGCTGCACATTGTTTCAGCATGAAAAGAAGCAACTCATTTCACCCTCACATTCACATTAAAAATGATTAAAATGTCTATGCTAGAAAGAATATTCATTTTTTCACATAGATAACCTAAAAAGCAGTTTAAATGTACTTGAATTTAAATGTAATCAACATCAAAAGGGCAGGCCTAAGTTGTCAATATTTTAATTGACTGAGTAGTTTACACATAGAAATCCCGACTAATATAAGCAGGTCAGGTTCAGCAGGATCTTGTTAGCTCTCATTTAGGAATAGGAATGCTGAGCCCATGTGCCATGCATACTGGCAGACTGAAGATTCAGCTGAGTCTGAATGATACCCATGCAGAGTGTATGTTTGTATCTAAGGTCACAGTGACCTGCTCCATGCGTGAGGTCTATGATGGTTTTTCAATAACATCTCCCCCCTGGATAACCTCTCAACACAGGGAATCAAAGGATTCAAAGCCCATTTGTACCAGGGAAGTCCACACCTCAAATTGGAAAAATCCAGGTCATGCATTTCTAACCTGACACACACACGCACACACACACACACACACACACACACACACACACACACACACACACACACACACACACATACCCTCAGAACCCCCTCCCGCACACACACAGATTGACTTAATGCTATCTTACATTACCTCCCTAGTATTGATAGTGCCTTAATTAGACTTTATCAAAATGTCAATGGAACCTCAGGAGTCACGTAAGGCTGGGTGTCAAACCTGACCCCACCTCTCATATGCTAAAGTCTGGAGTTTCTGGACGGTCTCAACTTGATGGCTCTCACACCCCATTCAAGATGTGGTCTGATTGGTTGTCCTTGTGTATAAAGGGAATTGTAATGCATTGTTCTGTGGATTCTTCATCTCCTGAGACTTTCTCCTCAGTTCTCCCTTGTTCTACTGTTCTACTCCTTGCTCACCTCTTTCTTCTCTCTGATTTACAATGATCATGGTAGAGTAGGTAAGATTTAAAGCTTTCATATTGTAACATGTTTGCCTTCATTTGCAATGTTATTAAATGCGTATTTCATTTAACCGTACTTTGACCATTCTTGCTCTGATTTAACCCATAGAGTCAAATACCTGGAATTCTATTTGTATTGGCATTATTTGGTTCATGCTAATACACTGTTCAGTTTCCCATCTTGTTGGGAAACTGAGGCTTGTTGTATTCCTTCTTGCCATGAAATGCACCCCCTACTAACTTTGACTAGGAAAGTGTTACATGCCTGAAACTTACTGTGGTTACTCATACTAGTGCCTTCAGTGTACAGTACGAATCATTTGATGCTGGGATATACAGAACAGACAATAGAGGGGGGTGCATTTCACGACAGGCTTGTTGTATTCCTTCTTGCCATGAAATGCACCCCCTACTAACTTTGACTAGGAAAGTGTCACATGTCTGAAACTTACTGTGGTTACTCATACTAGTGCCCTCAGTGTACAGTAAGAATCATTTGATGCTGGGATATACAGAACAGACAATAGAGGGGGGTGCATTTCACGACAGGCTTGTTGTATTCCTTCTTGCCATGAAATGCACCCCCTACTAACTTTGACTAGGAAAGTGTTACATGCCTGAAACTTACTGTGCTTACTCATACTAGTGCCTTCAGTGTACAGTAAGAATCATTTGATGCTGGGATATACAGAACAGACAATAGAGGGGGGTGCATTTCACGACAGGCTTATGATTCCAATTGCAATGCTCAGGCTACAGTCCAACTGTGTCCAAGTAGCGTCCACTTAAAATATCTTTCTCTCCCTATTTAAGTTCCAGTGGCTAATTAAGATAGTGATAATTGGCTCTTTTGACAGGCAATATGGAGAGAAAACTGAATTAGCAAATAGGACATTCATCCAGCAAGTATTACAGAGTATGGCTTATGAAGATATCCTTTCTCCATCTCCCACTAACAGACATTCTAGTTTCCACAAATGTATGCTAATGTGTCAGTGCACACAGAATCTTGTTATGCTGCCAGCCCTCAAGAGGCCTCTCTGGCAATGTTCAAAATATATTTTCAACTTAATAATTTCATAAGGGGCGTTGTTTTTTCAACTGGCTGACTGATGGTGTATGTATTTCATGCTTATTCAAGCTTGTCATTAGAGCGAGAGAGAGAGAGAGAGAGAGAGAGAGAGAGAGAGAGAGAGAGAGAGAGAGAGAGAGAGAGAGAGAGAGAAAGAGAGAGATAGACCAGGCACAAACAGAACCCCTTTTTCTCTCTTAAAAAAAATCCTTGCATGGAATAAGAGTGTCTTCCAATGGTTGTCCCTAATTGGGGGAGAAATAGTTAATTTCTAACCGTGTTGCCAGTGTAAGTGGCCATTAAACGCATAGTTAAATCCCTCTTCTTTCATATTGTGGGATGGAATTTTGGGACTTGGTGATGGTGGGAGTTTTTTCTGGTGGTACTCAGATTCTTCTAGAGGGGCATCCAGGGACATTTACACATAGACATGTAACACAGCGCTCTCCACAGTCGGTGGATTCTGCTTGTGGGGGAGACCGAGAACCCATCGTGCTCCAACACCACATCTTTGTACTACCAGACTGGAGAGCAGCACATGACAATCAATGGCTAAAAGACAAGCCCTTGATGTTTCTCCGACTGGCTGTGCTCCTCGGTCTGACTTGTACTGCTTTGTTTCTTTGTTGCAGTTTATTTTTTTCGCTCAGTGGTCTGATTCGGCCTGCAGCTAGCGGCTGGTGAGTCTCGGTGGAGATGTTGGCCTAAGCAGCCGGGTCTGAAGTGATTATGTGAGAGCGGTGTGAGAGATTCCTTCAGGGCCTGAGGGAAACCTACACACAAAGCTACACTGGCACTGTGTTGATGGTGGCAATGAAAGAGAGGAGGACGCAGAGATAGAAAAAGGGAGAGAGAGAGATAGAGAGGGACAGATAGAGGGAGAGAGAGAGAGAGATAGAGGGAGAGAAAGAGAAGGAGAACATGAGAGAGAAACCAAGTGTGAAATAAAGAGAAAAGGAGAGAGAAACAGAGAGAGAGAGAGAGAGAGAGAGAGAGAGAGAGAGAGAGAGAGAGAGAGAGAGAGAGAGAGAGAGAGAGAGAGAATGAAGATGATGTGAACAGATGGAGCGAAAGGTTGAGCCAGAAAGATAAAAGGGAAGATAAATGGCGGGAGGAAATTCATCCTACTATTAACTGTTGTCTTAAAGGATATGTTCATGCCGACATGATTTAGTTGTTTACTTGATGGAACGTTAACAGGCATACATGTATTTAAGGTATGTGTGTACGTATGCATGCACTATGTGCATGTATATGTGTGTGTGAGAGAGAGTGCAAGAGCAGGAGAGAGAGTGTTAATTGTGTATTATTAATTTAATTGATAATCTGACATTTTATCCCATAAGGCTTTCAACTCCTGAAGTAGCAGACAGTTCTGTATGACATCATGAACATATCATATGAGCTCTTAATGTCTGGTCATCAAGTTCAAAACCAGCATAGTCATTGCCAACACATATGTGTCCATCATAAAACTATCACTATTTCATTACCCTACTGTGATTTAAATCCTGTAAGACACAAACTGTTTTCTTGCCTCATGTTTCCTCTCTGAAGTGTTTTAATCCCAGGTCATAATTGTGCAAACAACACAATAAGTAATTAAGCAGCAAGAGTCTGTCTTGTGGACCTGTAACAATTAATTATTCACATTATCTCACATTGTCTTTTAAAGTGCAGCCAAGCAATCAAATTAGTTTCCTCTTCTTTTTTGCCATTGCCCTGTTTTCTCTAAAAGCCCGTCCTTCAGCAATCTCCTTTTCAGAGTGGAGGAGCTAAGCTGAAGAAAAGCAAGCTGACGTTTATCGCTGCCAAACAGACAAATCCACTCTAAAAGGCTGGAGATGTTCACTCATTGGCTCAATAATCCATTGGAGAATTTACCCAGGGAATCAGACACATTGTTGTGGTCCTTGTTGTTTTTTCCCCTCTTTAGTAACAACAATCCACATATTCTCCTCTACTTGAAGGATATTTCTCTAATAAAACAGAGAAGGAATGCAAAGGGTTAGCCAAACAAATGCTAATGTGTAAAGTAATCTGCTGTGAGACTAAGCACACACTTGCTACAGTAAGAGAACCCAGACGGATGAATTTGTTCTGTGTTCAGGCTCAACTTTCCTTTTATACTGAAACTCACTCCCTTCAGGTGATGCACAGATTAAAGGTTGTTGTCATGCTAAGTTTGACAAGGGGAACATGTATTTCCCGCCTCAGTCACTATTCAATCCGCCAAAGTCTCCAGTGATACCTCTTCACAGTTATCGTCAAGACGCTTCACGAACAGCTTACTTTTCAACCCCTCCATCCCCTCCTCACACCCCCCTCCCCTTTCAGCTGCCCCCCTCCCATGGTGTGTTGTAGTAATTGCGTGAGAGCTATGGCCCTGGAGTCCTATGTGTAATCCACACTCTATAAGCACTCTAATTGAAGTGCAAACTCAATACTCCCTCATCAACCTTTTACTAGCTGTGCCTTTGCTTGACACCCCTTAGGTAATTACAGGGAGACTGGCAGTTCAATCACTGCTCTATAAAAAACATAAATACATCCACAGAAACACAATATAACAAAGTGATGCATTTGTGTACATGCACAATGTTGTGTTTCTTCATCTTTGCAAACCCATCCTTTCCTCATCCGTGCAGGTAATCCATCACCTCTTATTATTATCTGTTGATAACGATCATCCATCCATCCATCATCTTCCGCTTGTCCAGGGGTCGGGTCGCGGGGGCAGCAACCTAAGCAGGGAGGCCCAGACTCTCCCCGGCCACTTCCACCAGCTCTTCCTGGGGGATCCCGAGGCGTTCCCAGGCCAGCCGAGAGACATAGTCCCTCCAGCGTGTCCTGGGTCTTCCCCGGGGCCTCTTCCCAGTGGGACGTGCCCAGAACACCTCACCAGGGAGGTGTCCAGGAGGCATCCTTAACGATAACGATCACATTATCAAAATAACGATCACATTATCAAATAAGTGATTGGTGTGATCATAAGTACTGATCATAAGGACAAGTATTCATAGTTGGACATACACACAACCCAACACAGACACACACATCATTTTCTACTAATGTGTTGGTTATTTTCACAGTGTGTGTGTGTGTGTGCTCGCATGCTGTGTGTGTAGGAGTATGGTTTCACAGCTTTAATTAAACTTCCTATATTTTCTTTCAGCTTGTCCCCAAAGGGCACTATCTTCCTCCCCACCACATGCTTATTTATTTATAATTGCATTAAACTCCTCCAGAGCTGACTGATCGACTGCTGAACATGGTGCCAGACCTTCAGAGTGAGCTGAGTTTGTCACAGAGTAATAATGTTCGAACTTATCGTGGAACCAAATGACAATCTTCCATATTTAATTGGCGGGGAATCACCAGCTTCACACATATGAAGCAAGGCTTTAGATGGTTAGATGTTAGCCCTATTAGATCTTGAACAAACTATCCATCATTTAAATGTAATCAATTATAATTTAAGATGTATTCATATAATGAATCGTTGCAACGAAAGTCAGAAATGTGTTATGATAAGCAAACGTCTTGAATTCCGTTAAAATACTAAAATATTAGATTCCTTAAAAAAATCTATAACGTTTACAAAGGCGGACAGTACAAAAAAAGTACAACATCGTAATAAACGTTGTCATTCAGACTATCTGAAGGTTGGCCCCTTAACGTTTTTTATTTTAAAGCCTAAAAAAGATTGACGTCCCGGCCTAACACATCCTAATAAAGTCAGTGCCTTTCATTTAAGTTTACAAAACTAATGCTGTGTTTTGCTCATGTGGGCGCAGCGTGCACTGCACAGGCGTGGATTACATATGCAGTATTTCCATTTGACTCACGTGTAGTCCCGGGGTGGGCGTTTTATCTCTTCAAACAAGAAAATATCGCCCATCTGGGCTACACGAGATTACAAATCGTGCTCACCTCATCTATGGCTCTGAGTGTATATTTTCGTCATCGGCAGAACCCGGATGTAAAATGTCAACTGCTGTCAAAATTTGATCTTGACTGCAAATAAACAAGGAAAGGTGAGTATACAACCTAAATATATCTGTGCCCTTATTGATGGGAGACAATAGTGAGGATGTGGTGGTTACAGCTTGTGTGAGTGGGATCCTGTTTTCCGTACAACCGGCTTGTCGAGCTCGGTTAGTGTCCACACGGTCTGACCGAGGTGCTGAGGAGATGCTACTCACCCCATTTCATATCAATAGGCCCCAATGAAAGTTCACAGAACTCCCGATGCATGGTCGCATAGAGTTCTAAATGATATCAAATTGTATGCCTTGGGTTAGTGATTGTATTTAAAATATCATAATATAATTTGATCGTGTTCTAAACAAAGCCTGACTGTCAACGTCGAAGCAGTCTTTTAGCTACTAGCTATAGCATTGTAGGCCTACATGTACCCAAAGCTACATTATCTTTGTTAGTAAGAGGTTACCTTTTAAACCCCGTTCAGAATAAATAGGATGTTATTTCTGTTGTCTAAACATAGGAAACCTAAGTTGTCTTAGGACTTATGTTAGCTCTACCCCATCAGCTATTCGTCTAGCACACGCCGATTGCGAAACTTTCAGGCTAGCTAACTGTTTTAACAAAAATGTCCCTATTTTTCCACTCATGTGTGATGTCAGACATAAATTTATAGGATTTACGGAGCCCATCAGTTCCTCAGATCTACAGATTATAAAATAACTTAGAAGAGAGCATGATTAAAGAGCATGATAAAATAACCAAGGTGATTTGGGCGGAGGGAGTGTGGGTTATTGTCTGAAGAATACTGCAAGAGATGTCTGTCCTAGACTAAAATCCATAAACATCCTTGGATGTGTCCCTCAAGAACAATAGGTTCTCTAAGTACTCTCCAACCTGTATAGTTTACTTCATCTGGTACATGTTTACCCCACCCCCCCTTCTCTGAGCCAGCTAAGTGGGCATCCTCATTGTCAGTAAATCAAATCAAATCAAATGTATTTGTATAGCCCTTTTTACACGCAAGCATGTCACAGAGGGCTTCACATATGCCCATAGAACTGCCCCTCAACCAACCTATACCCTCAAGGAAGACAAGGAAAAACTCCCAAAAAACTCTCAACAGGAGAAAAAAAAAATGGAAGAAACCTTGGGAGGAGCAATTCAGAGAGGGATCCCCTCCTCCAGAGACGGTTGGTGGGAGAGAGGAGCAGAACACAGGCAGTATAAGGTCATGGTGTTTTTCGTGCATTGCTGTGGACAAATGTAGGTAGACTGGTACAGCTGTTTCCATCGGCTCAGATCAGGAAGATTGTAGAGTCATAATTGGGTCCTTTGAAACCATTCTTGAGTTCACAAACTAAATGCATCATTAGTGCAGTTATGCCTGTGTCTAACATACTGTCTAAACTACTATGAGTGTAATCGAAGTCCTGGCGATGGTTGATGATCCCTTATGGGCCTACAGACCTCTCTTAGTTTGGATCCCAAACTCCCAAGGTTACCCACAATGCTCTTTTACAGCACAGGTCTCTCATCTTCTTACATGGCATGCAGAATCCACACATTCACACTAAAAATCCCATCTAGACCTGACCCCAGATATTTGCAACTCTTCTCGAACTAGAACACTAGAAGAGATGGGGACCTTTCCTTGTTACCCTACCCCTTCAGCCCTCTGACCTTTCTGTCATATGAGGAAATATCGTTTGATTTAGTCTCTCTTCATAATGAGATAGTAGTGTTGAATGAACAAGTGACATCACATTCTTTATTCTGCCTTTCTTAATTTGCGTCTGCCTGCCGGTTAACAGGTTACATATTCATGGAGAAAAACTGTCTGCATGAAATGAACAACAACCCTAAACACTGCATTAATTTGGATGTTCTGCAAGCAGTATGCACGTTCTTGTCTTAAGTGTTAAACAGACAAAAGGTGTTGTGGGAGGACTCCTACTGTAGCTAAGGTGGAGCACAGGATCCATAGCCGTTGTGTTAATGACGCATCCTGACTCCATCTTCATCTCACGTTGGGATATGCTAAATTAGACTTCTCTCAGAGATTTACATTTAGTCATTTAGCAGACGCTCTTATCCAGAGCGACTTACAGTAAGTACAGGGACATTCCCCCCGAGGCAAGTAGGGGGAAGTGCCTTGCCCAAGGACACAACTTAATTTGTCACGGCCGGGAATCGAACCGGCAACCCTCTGATTAATAGTCCGATTCCCTAACCGCTCAGCCATCTGACCCATCTGAGCCATCTGAGATGTTTTTCCACACAGCCTCTTTGCCACTCTTCCTCCCGGAGCCATCTTGGAGCCATGAGCCTCTGGATGCTGGGACAATAGCACGTCGAAGTGCGCCGATGGCGAGCTGGCTAATGGAGTCTGACAGGAATCGAGTGGTTGAGGCCACTCAGGCGTGGGAAAGCTGTCGCTGTTTAAGCCCCTAAATTTGGTCGCTAATACCTGCCTGCATCGTTCTCCAACGGCACAGAGGGGGGAGAGGGAAAGTTTAGGTCCGGAAAGGCGGCAGTTGTCTGGGTTTGTGTCCAAGTTTGGCGAGTGAATGTGTGTAGGTCCTAATATGTATGGCTGCAATGTTTGTGCTCCAGTAAATGTGATTATACCTATTTCCTACAACCTGTTCATTCTGTGTGTGTGTGTGTGACACTAAAGGTCCAGCTTGAGAAGAAGCTGATTTCTCAGTTTGCTGATCACTTGTGAGGGAAGGCAACAAGTATCAAATTAGTTTGCATGAGAGAATGGGAAATTGAAATATGGATTGGGGTCGCAAATGCCTGCCTGTGCTATTGGCTGTTTCGAATGTGGAGGATGAAATGTATTGTGTGTGTGTGTGTGTGACCTGATACAGACAGTGGCTCTATCGAATGGTTTCCCGTCTCCTGCACAGAGCTGTTTTCCAATAACTAGACGGGACCAAGAGTGACACAGAAGAAGTGGATGTTTTAAGAGGAAAAGTAATCTTGAAGTGACGCCGGGCCATTCCTCAGTCTTAACACCGCGCTTCTCAGACAGCTTCTCTCTCCCATTATAGTCACCGTCTCTGCCTCGCACGCCGGCCAGTTCAGCCCCTCTTTACTAACCGTCGGCCTGCTTGACGTCCCGTCCTGCTGAGGCGGAGACTGGGTGGGAGGCTGGGGCGGAGGCTGGGTGGGAGGCTGGGTGGGAGGCTGGGGCGGAGGCTGGGTGGGAGGCTGGGTGGGAGGCTGGGGCGGAGGCTGGGGCGGAGGCTGGGGCGGAGGCTGGGGCGGAGGCTGGGGCGGAGGCTGGGGCGGAGGCTGGGGCGGAGGCTGGGTCGAGGTTTTGGTCTCCCTGGCTGGCTAGCCTTGCTGCTGACCCTGGGAAGCGGTCTGAATATGAATGACAATGCGGTGATTTAGAAGGTGCAGTGGCCCCCAAAAGCCAAATGTAGTTGTGCTGATATTCTCTGGCATTTAAGCCTGGATAACAGCTGATGTGAGGGCGCGATTATAGCTGGCTGGAGCCAGGTGGAAATGTCTTCTGTGCAGATATTGTCTGTTTGGTATTTAGGGAGTTGATTGGTCTGTCCAAGGAGAGCAGCCAGGGGTTGGGTGGGGAATTGAAGCCTTTTGCAAATTCAATGTCAAAGGTGAAGAGATGCAAAGAGCCTCACACTCTCTAACCACAACTGGGGACAGGGAAGAGCAGATGCCAGTGTTTGACAGTGAGTGGAAAACAGCAGTCTTGTAGCAGACTGGGAATGACAACGGGGTAAGGGAAAGTGTTTTTGTGTATAAGAGTGAGATGAAAAAAAAAAAAAAAGATTAAAACATCTAGATTAAGATAGGAGGGGTCTGAGGTGATATAGAGTAGGTGAGATGGAGGCAGGTCAGGGAGGGAGGGAGGGAGGGAGGGAGGGAAGGGGGGAAAGAATTGCGGTAGTGCTGAAATCGATAGTTCATACCATTCTGAAATTGAGTTTTTTTTTTTCTCTCTAAAAACCAGGTATGGAGGGAAGAATATGAAATGGCGGTGGCGTAGGCCCTTGTGTGTGCAGCTCTATTGATTCCTGGACCCTGTTCCAATTATACTTTGCTGTTTTTGTCCGAGCCGCGCTCTTTAAAGAGCCTGGGACACCAGACGGACAAAGTTTTAGGTGCTGTTTGACTTTGTCTTATCTCTCCTTCAAATGGTTCACTTTTGAGGGCAGAGGGAGGCGCAGGGGCAGAGGCAGGTGCAGGGGCAGAGGGAGGAGCAGAGGGAGGGGCAGGGGCAGGGGCAGATTCTCTCTGAGAACCAGACTGGTTTGGGAGTTTTTCTCCATGGCTCTTCCCTAGTGATTACTGGCATCACAGCACAAAATAATCCTCATTGTATGGGCTGTGCGGTTGTGTGTGTGTGTGTGTGTGTTCGTGTTCAACGTGGCTCTCTGTCTGTCTCAGTATGCCCAGAGAGAATCTCTGTCACTGCGGTGTGTGTGTACGAAAGGAACCTATGTATGGTAAAAGTGCAGCCTCTCCTTACCCTGGCCTGTTGTGTGCAGCAAGACAGCGGCAGAGGAATTGTAGTTGTTTGACGCTTTTTATTACAGGAGGATTTTGAAGCTAAAATTGACTTCTCCAGCCTCGTTCCCCTGGACTGGGCCTATCCCTGCTGCTGGGGCACTGCTACAACACTGGCTCCACGGAGCCGTCTCCACGGAGCCGTCTCCCACGGAGCCGTCTCCACGGAGCCGTCTCCACGGAGCCGTCTCCACGGAGCCGTCTCCGGGCTTGTAAAGAGGGAAGAGGGACTGCTGTTGGCTCTAGGATAATGACAACTTTGTCGCACTCCTGAGGTTCAGCAAAGTGCTAATTGTTTTGGCTGCGTAGCAAGTTCTTCCCCCGCTCGTTCTCTCTCTCTCTCTCTCTCTCTCTCTCTCTCTCTCTCTCTCTCTCTCTCTCTCTCTCTCTCTCTCTCTCTCTCTCTCTCTCTCTCCTCTCTCTCTCTCTTCTCTCTCTCTCTCTCTCTCTCTCTCTCATCTCTCTCTCTCTCTCTCTCTCTCGTTCTCTCGTTCTCTCGTTCTCTCGTTCTCTCTCTCTCGTTCTCTCTCTCTCGTCTCTCTCTCTCTCGTTCTCTCATCTCTCGTTCTCTCTCTCTCTCGCTTCTCTCTCTCTCGTCTCTCTCCTCTCTCTCTCTCGTTCTCTCTCTCCTCGTTCTCTCTCTCTCGCCGTCTCTCTCTCTCTCTCTCATCTCTCTCTCTCTCCTCTCTCTCTCTCTCTCTCATCTCTCTCTCTCTCTCTCTCTCACACACACACACACACATCCATCTCCAAGTAATGGAAGCCACATGCAATATGCTGCGTTTTCCTCACAGTGTTGAATATTCATGATGTGGTGGTACAGAGGGTGGGGGCGGCAACAGAGGGGGGGACTGTGGAGAGGGTCGGTTGGCCAGGACGCTCCTCTGTGTGGGTGAGGACAGGAAGAAGGTGACCTGGGCGGTGTTCTCTTCCCACGATGAAGGGAGTTGAACGTCTCAATTAGTGAAGGAGATGTGTGTGTGTGGGGTTGTGGCCAGATTTTTCCTCACTGTTCCAGTACCGTCCCGAGTGCAAAATTAACCGTCCCAAACTGAACTTGACCTGTCCCAAAATGTAACACTATTTAAGTAATCCATCCAGACGTTTTCCTCATAGTACCGTCCCGAAGTGCAAAATTAACCCTCCACATTTCGTGACATTCTGACGTAGTGTCACTGTCAAGAGCTAGTCAGTTGATATGGGTCCCCATTTCGTTAGCTAGCTAAATTAAATTTGCTAGCGGGTTGGAATGAATGTTCGCTAGGAGCTAGCTAGTTTACTCATGCCACGGTTTTTCGTCGTCCCCGGGACGATGGGACGCCCGTAATTTCGAGGCCTGGTTGCGGGTGTGATGAGGGTGGAATGGTGCCCCTCTGCCTGCTGATGGCTGCCCCCTATAGGTTGAGACAGGGACAGGCTGCAGGAGATGACAGTATTTCTGTCTCGTATTTTCTCGGCCTTGTTTCATGACAGTCCACCGCGAGCTGTCTCCAGGAAACCTCTCATGTGTCACACCCTCCTTTCCCCTCCCTCTCTTCAACTCTCTTGCTTTTTACAGACATGGCTGTTTGCTATCTCTTGTGCTGTGGTGTTTAGAGTAGTACTTTCTGAAGGACACGAGAGGAAAAAAAAGCTGTCCGTTTCAGCGTAAAGCGGATATACGCGACGTTGCGGTTACGTCTCGCGTTTGTCATTTGATCTCTGGCGGCTTTTCCTTTTCTTTCATTATGTCAGCTTTGTTCTGCTTTTCACTTTCTCCTCCAACAGTCTCCTCGGTCACATCCTCTCTTTCTCTTTCGGTTGCTCTTTTTGCTTGGGAGCTTTTCATTTGCATTCTCGCTGGCACCCTTCATGCAGTCTTCCTCTCCCTCACGCACTCTCTCTCTCTCCCTCTATCACACTGTCTCTCTCCCTCACACTCTGTCTCACTTTGTTTTGGTGGCTGGATGTCAAACTCCTACAGCCCAACACTACAGCGGCCCCTCAGCCTGGTAAACCATCTGTAAACTCTTTGATCTCGCTCTCATTCTCTGCACAAGGTGAAGGTATATGAAAGTGTGTGTGTGTGGCTTCAGCACATGAAAGAAGTATGTGTGGAGCCTGCGTGTATTCCGTGTGTGTTTGTGGCAGTAACTGGTAGAGGAAGGGTGGAGTCCTCTGGTTATCAGTGTTGGGTCTACTCAAGACTAGCCTGGCTCTGCCCTCCTACGTACTTCCGCTCAATTTTCATTGTGCTTCTGTACTGCGTCTGGGCTTGAGGTACATTAGTCGGATGTCTCCGGTAAACTTCCCACCTGTCCAATCAGCGAACAGAGGGAGTGGCTGAGAACGATGACGTTGATGCGTTGCGCTAGTTTGAGTTGTAGTTCCGTAATGGCGCCGGAGAAGAAGATGCGAGCGAAGCCATTCGGTCCGTTGTGGCAACGCTGCCGAATATCCATAAGTTAAAGCGTTTTTTGGGTGGCCATATGTTGTGGCCCTCCTCCCCACGGGGTTCGGGAAAGTTAGATTTTCCAGCTACGGCAGCTAGCTCTGTTACAGTAGTGGTGAAGGAGTTGGCTAAGGCGAACGCTAGCGATTGGTTATGGCAGATCCAGAGTGGCTCTGGGCAGATCCAATAGTTTTAAAATTCAACAGAATACCCGCCTACAAGGAAGTCAACGCTTGTCAATGGAGCGAACCCAGACACTGTACAAATGAAATGTACGAGAGTCTGGTTAGGACCAGGCTACTCCAAGACTCCACCCAGAGGCAAACCTTCCCCCTGTGTTGTGGCGCTCTGATGCCTTCATCCCTCACACAAATTGTCGCCAGTCACCAGAGCTCTGAGAGCAGAATTAAGGGGGCCGTTTTCAGGTTAACTGGCTGTAGTTTGACGTGGCCTCGGCCTGCCCGCTGCCCTGGAGAGGTGAGGTCCCTCGGTGGAGCCCGCGGTGCTACCTCGCTGGACCCCCCCGGCGTTGTCCTGTGACAGGTGAAGGACGCCTGGTCCCGACATCCATCTCCCCCTCGTTCTCCCCTCCCCCGGGTCCCCTCTTTCCTCACACCCCTCCGCTGATCAAAGCCCCCTTTGAGGGTCCTGAGCAGGGCCGGGCTGATAGGGGTTCTGATGATAATGCACATCTTGAAAGAGGCCTCTTTCTATTTCTTTCTTTCTTTCTTTTTTTTAATTTTGTCTCTGTCTCTGTCTGTCTGTCTGTCTGTCTGTCTGTCTCTCTCTCTCTCTCTCTCATCTCATCTCTCTCTCTCTCTCTCTCTCTCTCTCTCATCTCTCTCTCTCTCTCTCTCCGTCTCTCTCCGTCTCTCTCTCTCTCTCTCTCTCTCTCTCTGATCAGACAGGCAGTGACCAGGCTGAGCCAGGCCCATCAGCTTCCATTAGGCCCCGCACAGCCCGCCGACCACACACTGCCGTTTTTATCCTTTAATGTTGCACCTTCTCCGCCAGTCGAATCATTTATCAGTGATTAAGTTAGTGTCAGAGTCTTTAGCACTGAGCCCAGCACCGCTCCCCCTCCCTGGTGGCGGCTCCTGGGTCCTTACAGACTGCCTGCCTGCCTGCCTGCCGGGCTGGCTGCCTGGTTGGACAGCTTTACAGACAGCTCTAAGTTTAACCTCTCCTTGATCTCTAGACTGCAACGTGACAATGAACTGAGAGTTGATAATGTCACGCTTTGAAAGTCTTTAGGTGTTACGTCACCGTGGCGGCAGGGGGTACCGTTTTTAGAAGGGCGTCACGTGGCGTTGGAAGGTGACGCCTAGCAGTGTTGGCCTCTTGCGGATCCCTTTCCCTCCAGCGTTGGAAGTTTGGGGCGACCGTGACGGGAGATCATCCTGAAGAGAGTCTGTTCCACGCTTGCCTCATCGTACTCCACCGAATGCACACCATGTCCAATTCCCGGTCACAGGGTGCTTGTGTGTGTGTGTGTGTGTGTGTAGGGCACCTTTTTTTTTCGGTGTGTTTTCAGCCTTTTCTCCATCTCAACCCAGATGTATTGTTCAGGGTTTGGCGGTAAGAGGAGATAGTAATCTGCTGTAGCCTTGGTGCTCTCTGCTCTGCTCTTGTTGAGAAGATTGATGGTCCCCACTTCTGGAGGGCTGTTATTGTGGCTGGGCAGAGAGGAAAGATGGAGGTACAGAAGTGGAGAAGTGGACCCAGAATGAGAGTTTAGGATGGGGAGTGGGGGGCGGGGAGGGAGGGAGGAGGGGGAGAGGTTTTTTTTTGAAAATCTGAGTGAAATGGGCACAGAAAAAGAAATGCACTTGGAATGGTTAAGAGAAGAAGGGAGCAGTATTTTTGCGTGCGTTCATGAGCCTGTTTGTGGGGAAGCTTCAATTTCTCGTGGGTTGGTTGTGTGCTCTGCAGCATCAGGTTACGTTCCCGTCAACAGTTTGCGCTCGCGAGCGGGGCGTCAGGTTCAGAGCTGTGCGAGTGCACGTGGGCTGCATTTCCTTGACTGGCCCGCATGACGTGCGCTCTTATCGTGACAGTTTATTCTCTCTTATTTGCTTCCCCCCCCCCCCCCCCCCCCCCCGAAGACTGGAGGTCTTGATGGGACCCCCCAGCGCGCTGCCTCTGTTTTGAATCTCTCAGTTCTAAGTCTTTGCAGGTTTCAGTTGCTGCGAGAGAGAAACAGGCTTTCATTCCTTTTCTCCTTGATTCTTCCGCAGAAAGTCTGATGTTCCTTTTCATGCTCAGCCTGTCCTTCCTGGTCTCTTTCCGCCCTCTGCTTCATTTGTCTTCAATCCTGTCTTGTGTCGTCTTTTTTTTTTATCCTCTCCTTTTTTGTGCCTTTTGTTTGGGCTTCTCGCTCTCGCTCTCTCTCTCATCAGCCTGTAGTACATCGACCCATCTTTCATCCTGCCTCTCTACTCTCATCTCCCATTCTTTCTCTGTCCAGGCCTTTTTCTGCTTTCCATTTTCTTTCCACTTTTCTTTGCTAGACTTCTGTCCTCCCGCTCCCTCCTACCTGGCAGCTCTCTCTCTCTCTCTCTCTCTCTCTGTCTCTGTCTCTGTCTCTCTGTCTCTCTGTCTCTCTCTCTCTCTCTCCGTCTCTCTCTCTCTCCGTCTCTCTCTCTCTCTCTCTCCGTCTCTCTCTCTCTCTCTCTCTCTCTCTCTCCGTCTCTCTCTCTCTCTCTCTCCGTCTCTCTCTCTCTCTCTCTCTCTCCGTCTCTCTCTCTCTCTCTCTCTCTCCGTCTCTCTCTCTCTCTCTCTCTCTACTCTCCGTCTCTCTCTCTCTCTCCCGTCTCTCTCTCTCTCTCTCTCTGTCTCTCTCTCTCTCCGTCTCTATCTCTCTCTCCGTCTCTCTCTCTCTCTCTCTCTCTCTCTCTCTCTCTCTCTCTCTCTCTCGTTCTCTCTTTCTCTCTCTCTCTCTCCTTCTCTCTCTCTCGGTCTTTCTCTCTCTCCCTCTCTCCCTCTCTCCCTCTCTCCCTCTCTCCCTCTACTCTTGCCTGGCTTGGTTTCGCAAAGTTTTATTTAGGGGGAAACATGTACTAGTCAGTAATATTTTATTATTCTTTTTACATATCAATATAAGCAGACTTACTATGTTAAATCTACAGAGTTGATAAAATGAGTATCAGAGTATTCTGTTACTATATTGGTTTGGATTATTTCATGTTCAGATCCTTTTACTTCAGCCAGATAGGCTACTCAACATCTCAGGTTACTATAGAAACGTCAAGGATATAGGACACAGATCACATTTACCAGGCCTGCAGATTAGTGTGCTAATATGTAGAAAACTACGAGTACTGCATTGTAGCACCCCTACCCCACCCTTCAGTGGCTCTCCGCAGCCCAACACGGCTATATTAGCTGCTTTTACACTCTTTCATGTAATCACATTCACACCAACTTTGTCAGAGCTTCACTCAATTCCCCTCGTGCCTGTTGAAGTGGGGGGGCATCCTGACCAGGGGACATTAGACACAATCTGGGAGCGCACACCATCGATCCCGACTGGCACATCTTTGCTGTTGTCAAGTTTCGAATACACATCTGCTTGCAATGAATCACATATTCATTTCAGGTGAGGGTATTGATCAACCTCTCACTCTTTGACACACACACACACACACACACACACACACACACACACACACACACACACGCCTTGGAGAATACAACCAGCTCTTTCGCATTCCTTGTGAGTGTTCTACCTCTGAATTTAGCATCTGATTGACATTTCACCGCTGTGTGTAAACCTGAGGGTTTTAAGGTGAATTCATTCATTCAGTGCCTGCGTCTTCTCTGTATAATTTTGTCTCTGCAGTAGTGCCATGCAGGCTGAGGGAGAACCAGCGCAGCTCATTAAGAGGTGCTGTTCTGTAGGATAAGCATTCAGACAGCCTATATACTGTGCTGTATGATGCAGCATTCATAGAGATGTCGTGTTGATAACGCATTTGTTATTGGGGTTCGACATTTCTTTTTGAAGTCCACTTGTGATTTGATTATCTTTGCCTTTTCATGGTCTGCTTTCAAAGACATAAGTTTCATTACATTTTGTTTTGATTCTTTCAGTGAAATTTGAGCAGGACCCCGGTAAAGCAGTCTCTGTTTTCCTAGAGAGCACAACATGAAGATGACACAGGGAGAGTTGGGCTAATCTGTTACTCTCAGCTCCTGCTGGAGAGATTGCGTTCAGCTTCTATAGAGTTAATCACTCTATAGACACGAACCTGTGAATGTACTCAACACACACAGAGTAAAGTCTTACTCCAGGAATCTCTGGCATGAGAGTCTCTCTCTCTGGCCTAATGCTTTGTCTTTGCATCCTCTTCTCTCTACAGACAGACGGACAGCGTTTCAGACAGACTGCCGGCAGCGTTCAGACAGACGGCTGGACAGAGGGTCCAGCTGGCCCCACCATGGCAGCAGCCAACCGCACAGATGTTTGAGGGACTTGATCTGGGTGAGTACCAAATGGGTGTGAAGAACCAGGGAGTCTTGTGGAGCGTACCAAAACAGGTAGACGACGGGGGTGGTTGGGGATGGAGCGCTGGCGGCTAAGTTAAGGAGTCGAGGTGGACTGAAAGACGTGACACGAGAGAGTGGTTTAACCCTTGTGCTGCCTTCGGGTCACATGACCCAAAGGTTCATAACGAACCATCGTTGTGTTTACCCAATTTTACCCAATACAAAAACAAATACAAATATTTTCTTTTAACCTTCGCAATGTGGGGGGTCTGAGACAGCCCCAGCGGTTAAAATAAAATGCTTCACTTTGTTTTTGTATGCTGTAAAGTTGTTGCAATACGACGGTGGGTCACTGACTGATGGGTCAGAATGACCTGAAGATAACACAAAGGGTTAAGTGAGGAAAAAGCGACTGGTCTAGGATATAAGGAAGGGGGGGGGGGCAAGGGGAGGCTGGGGGGGGAGGGCTGGGGGGGAGGCTGGGGGGGGAAGCTGTGGGGGAGGCTGGGGGGGAGGCTGGGGGGGAGGCTGGGGGGGAGGCTGGGGGGGAGGCTGGGGGGGAGGCTGGGGGGGAGGCTGGGGGGGAGGCTGTGGGCACAGACTCCAGGCTGAGGAAGGCATCTGCACCTAGGTGAGAAGGTTCTGCAGGATGCTGCTGTCATCGACAGAGCAGAAGCGACACTCACCGTCTAATAAAGGACGTGAGAAATGGAGAGGGATGAGGGCGTTGGGGGAGAGATGAGGGGGTGGGGTGCTGTGGGCCATGCTAATGTGACAAGTGACACGCATCCCACTAGTGCAGCAGGCTTCCACAAACTTCATCAAGAAAACTTCACTAAGAAGAAGCTGGAGCGAACCCGCCACCGTTGGAAAGAGGTCTACTGTATCTAAAGCGGCGTGGAGGAGCTCCGTGCCAGGTGTCAGACCACCCACTTTGCTGTTCACAACAACATTAGATTGAGATGTGCTCACGTGTGTGTGTGTGTGTGTGTGTGTGGTAACAGACAGGGAGATCACATGATCAGTATGTGAGTGTGTTGCCACAGTTTGCCTTTTCGAATGAGGCTCAGTAGGATGGGAGTTTTATCCAGCTGGTGCAGAGTGATGTGCGACCCCCCCCCCCCCCCCCCCCCCCCTCCATGCGCCTAAAACAATAGGAGGGGGGGTGTGGGGGGGGGGGTGTCATGGTGCTTGCGCTATTGATGGTTCGTGCTCACCCAGCAGAATGAGCCTCTTTGGTCTGATCAGTGACGAATGTCTCTTGATGGATATGCATTCATTCGCTTTTTTTTTTAGGGAGGGGGTCGGTGGTTTTCATCTCGTCCCCCCGTCAGGGGACTGTCCGCCCCCCCCCTCACCCCAGCCCCCCCTCACCCCAGCCCCCCCTCACGCTCGGCTGCTCCAGGTAATTGATGCCACTTCAGATCAGCCACAAGCTCAGGCTTGGCACACCTGACTGGGCCAGCTCCGCTCACCTGACCTGTCACTCACCCCCCCCAGCCCCGCCCCCAGCCCAGCCCTGCCCCGCCCCCAGCCCCGCCCCCAGCCCCGCCCCCAGCCCCGCCCCCAGCCCCGCCCCCAGCCCCGCGCCCCGCCCCCCGCCTCCAGTGTTCTGCTGGACGTTTGCATTCCTTGCCCAGCGCCCCCATGGTCAACCTGCCAGTGGTCAGATCACTCAGAACCTGGCTGGGATCTCCAGTAGCTCACACAGCACGATGGTCAATAAGAAATCTTATCTGGACAGTAAGAAAGGAATATAAAAAAAAAAAACTGAACTGGTTTGAAAATGCAAGGACTCATCACCATGTTCTTGCTATTGCGGAAATTGACACAGATTTTTCAATTTGATGATGAATTGAAACATTTAGTCTTTGTCCGTTTCACTTCCTAGTTTACTTCCTTCGTTGTATATCTCCTCTCTACTGGCATGTCATCTGACCCTCCCAGTACTCAAGTTTCATAAACTGTCCCCAACTCCAACAGACTAACATGCCGTCTATTGCTAGGCAACCTCCAAGCAGAGAAGGAAACTGTTTCTGAATGCTGTGCCACTCTTATCAATACTTTAATCGACTCTATTCTTTTTCTATCTCTCTAGCCCCCCCATCTCTCTCCCTCTCGCTCTCTCTCTCTCGCTCGCTAGCTTACCTGGGTATTCTCTCTGTCTCGTCTCCCTTGTTATCCCTGGTTTGCCAGTTGCCGCGGCAACCCCTCAACTGCTCCACTGATGCTTCCTCTGCTTGTTGGAGCTTGTTAAGACTGGACAAGCTTTAATGGAGGGGGGGATTTATTTAGATTTCTCCTCCAACGAGCTTCTGCTTCTTCCTTGGAAGAGTTCCGTCTCCATCCCAACGCTCCATCCCAACACTCTATCCCAACACTCTATCCCAACACTCTATCCCAACACTCTATCCCAACACTCTATCCCAACACTCTATCCCAACACTCTATCCCAACACTCTATTCCAACACTCCATCTCAACGCTCCATCCCAACACTATCCCAACACTCTATTCCAACACTATCCCAACACTATCCCAACGCTCCATCCCTCTCTTCCCCCCCCCCCCCATTTCCCTCCTCTCTCTCCTTGTTCTTCTCCTCCATCTCAATCTTTCAGCTCCTAGTCCACCCCTCCCCCACGGGGAGTGAGCGCTGTCATGCAGGCGAACCCGATCCATCGCCTGACTTGGTCCGGCCGGCTGTTCCGGACGTCTTATCTGGGGGGAGCTGGAGGCAGGGGAGCTGGAGGCAGGGGAAGCTGGAGGCAGGGGGAGCTGGAGGCAGGGGGAGCTGGAGGCAGGGGGAGCTGGAGGCAGGGGGGCTGGAGGCAGGAGAGGCTGGAGGCAGGGGGAGCTGGAGGCAGGGGAAGCTGGAGGCAGGGGGAGCTGGAGGCAGGGGGAGCTGGAGGCAGGGGGAGCTGGAGGCAGGGGGGCTGGAGGCAGGAGAGGCTGGAGGCAGGGGGAGCTGGAGGCAGGGGAAGCTGGAGGCAGGAGGAGCTGGAGGGAGGGGGAGCTGGAGGCAGGGGAGCTGGAGGCAGGGGGGCTGGAGGCAGGAGGGGCTGGAGGCAGGAGGGGCTGGAGGCAGGAGGGGCTGGAGGCAGGAGGGGCTGGAGGCAGGAGGGGCTGGAGGTGGAGGTTTAGGAAAGCTTCAGGAGATGTGGATCCGAGTCCCTGAGATGCAGTTAAATGTCAGGAGGTGTGTGTGTGTGTAGAGGAGCCCACATTACAGCATCTTTATCTGCCTGGCATTTCCAGAATCAGCAGAAAGAAGGGCACCAGCCAGCCTTGTGATGCGTCACCAAAGAGCCACTCGAGAATAACAACAGGCAGAGGCACACAGGAACACTTAACCTGAACGTGTTTTGGGGAGAGCTGGGGTTTGGGTGGGTGAAGCACTGTTATTGTTAGGCCTTCTTTTCTTAATTTGTTGTGTGTGTGTGCTGGAGGTTTAATGCCTGCTGCCCAGTTCTGTGGCTCGGTAATGACCTGATTCAGGATCATTCTGCAGGATGATTAAACTGTAGTACAGGGCTCAGCCTTCCAGTCACATGGTCTGTAGTCACATGGTCTGTAGTCACATGGTCTGTAGTCACATGGTCTGTAGTCACATGGTCTGGAATCAAGTTGTACGTTGGAGTCGTTACATGTCTTATCTCTTAAATTTGGAGGCTTACAAGTCTGTGGCATTCAGGCCATGCCATAGGCTAGCACATACACATACACACACGCATACACACACACACACACACACACTCCAGCAGCATCTCCACACATTTTCGCGACACAGCTTATCACCACACTCCATGCAAACCGTAGTTTGACTGCAGGAATAGCGATTACACAAATCTGTCCTAAACAACCATACAGATAATGTGAATGAATTACTGAAATACTTTACACCTCCAAAATAACAGAAACCGTTTCTGTTAAGCGTGCGACGCTCCAGCAACCCACTACTGCCCCCTCTGGTGGAGAGATGAACTGCTCTGTCTGCTCTCACGTGTGGATGGTAGAGGGAAGCATATGCGGGGAAGATTAAACAACAGCAAGCGTTTAATATGAGCTTTACTGAAGGAATGTGGAAATAAGGTGTGTATGTGTGTGTGTGTGTAAATGTGGTAATTGGGAGGTGGAGTGGCGTGTGGGTGCAGTGAGGAGTGGCCTCTGTCGGAGTGGGTGCAGCAGATGGACACAGCTGAACTTATTAGCGCGGTTACCTTATCCCTTCTTCCTGCTCTCTTAAAAGAGCAGAGCAAAGCAATAAGACGGAGAGCTCCGCTACCCCCCCACACACACACACACACACACACACACACACACACACACACACACACACACACACACACACACACACACACACGGTTCTCTACCGCTACACATGTGTCTGCCTACAGTGTATTGGTCCTGAATGTGCCGATACTATCCGTGCGGTTATTGTGAAATTGTCACTTCAGCCGGCCCATAGCCGTGCTGACAACCCTGTCCCCCTGTCCCCCTGTCCCTGTCTCCCTGTCCCCCCTGTCCCTGTCCCCTGTCCCTGTCCCCCTGTCCCTGTCCCCCTGTCCCTGTCTCCCTGTCCCCCCTGTCCCTGTCCCCTGTCCCCCCTGTCCATGTCCCTGTCCCTGTCCCCCTGTCCCTGTCCCCCCTGTCCATGTCCCTGTCCCTGTCTCCCTGTCCCCCCTGTCCCCCTGTCCCTGTCCCCCTGTCCCTGTCCCCCCTGTCCCCCTGTCCCTGTCCCTGTCCCCCTGTCCCTGTCCCCCCTGTCCCCCCTGTCCCTGTCCCCCTGTCCCTGTCCCTGTCCCTGTCCCTGTCCCCCTGTCCCTGTCCCCCCTGTCCCCCTGTCCCTGTCCCTGTCCCCCCTGTCCCTGTCCCCCCTGTCCATGTCCCTGTCCCTGTCCCCCTGTCCCTGGAGGTTCAGAGGGGAGGTGGGGGCTCCACGCTGGACCTCCCGATGACAGTGGCACTGTCTTTAAGTAATGACCGACTTGAGTTCAACTTGGACGAGCAGGTAGCCTGCTGTACCAGGGAAGAGAACACTTTGCAAGTCAACATTCCCATTGAAATGGTCCGGACTGTTCCTGTCCTTTTTTTGGCCATTGAAGTGAATGTCTCACATGAGCGAAGAGAGGCTGAAGTGGGGCTTCCTGTGCAGGTGCTCCACCTAGCAGGCTGTTCCTCCTGCTCGGCTCTGCCCCTCAGGTGTGGGAGGTGAGGGAGTAGGAGGGGGAGCAGAGGGAGGAGGGAGCTGGGGGGCAGAGGGAGCTGGGGGAGGAGGGAGGAGGGGGAGGAGGGGGAGAGGGAGCTGGGGGGGAGAGGGAGCTGGGGGAGGAGGAGGGGGAGGAGGGGGAGCTGGGGGAGGGGGTGCTGGGGGAGGAGGGAGGAGGGGGGAGGGGGAGAGGGAGCTGGGGGAGGAGGGAGAGTGGGTGTTCTGGTCCTGGTGTGTCTGACCCTGTGCCTGACGCTGTCAGCCATGTCTCTTGGTGTTAAGAGCTACATTTGGAAATGACAGGTTTCTGTATTTAATGAGAAGAAAAAAAGTCTGTCTGGTCTCCTCCGACGCCGCGCTCCTTCCTTTCTTCTCTCTCTCTCTCTCTCTGTCTCTGTCTCTGTCTCTGTCTCTGTCTCTCTCTCTCTGTCTCTCTCTCTGTCTCTCTCTCTGTCTCTCTCTCTGTCTCTCTCTCTCTCTCTGTCTCTCTCTGTATTTCACACATTCGGCGACTCGCCCGAGGGGTTCATCGTTATAATTGTTGGTAGAAGTGAAGGAGAACAAGAGGGGAGGGAGGGAGAGAGAGAGGGGGCCAGGATGGTATACACAAGGCACAGAGTGGTGGGACAGGAGGGGGTGGGGTAGGGGCGTCTAGAATGGGTTGACGGGCGTTGTGGAGAACGGGAGGGCCACAGCGTGGAGTGAGGGAGGATGGGATGGATTGAATCGGTCCTGTGATCCTTACGGGGAGGCAGGGGAAGCAGCACTGCACCTTAGTCTGGGTTCTGCAGGAGAGGACCTGGCTTCAACCACACTAACATGGGAATCAAGGCACAGAGGACTGGAGGCTGCTGCCTCGCAGGCTGCTGCCTCGCAGGCTGCTGCCTCGCAGGCTGCTGCCTCGCAGGCTGCTGCCTCGCAGGCTGCTGCCTCGCAGGCTGCTGCCTCGCAGGCTGCTGCCTCATTATCCGTCATAGTTATATCACGACTACCTGAAAACAAACACTTTGCCTGCACCGGACTGAAGGACTGCTGTGTTGCAAATGACATGGTCTGTGTGTGTGTGTGTGTTTATTCAGAGCCTCAGTGCCTTCACACAGAAGAGAACGGGAACTCGCCCATCTCATTAGCTAATCACTATTGATATTTCACTGGAAACGGAGACTAGCTTTAACATTTCATCTGGAGGTTGAGTTGATGTAGAAGCCAGTTGGATGCAGTCCAACCCCCGTGGATGCTGTGTAGACTATGCCCAGCTGAGATGATAAGCCTCCTTGTTTATGAATAAAGAAGAGGATCTTTCATGTTTTAGTATTGCATCCATAACCCACCGAATGTAAAGGGCAGGAGTTGAAGTACACCTGTAGGCATATTGATTGAGGGCATCAGGAGCGACAGGATCAGGAGTGACAGGGGAAGATCAGAAGAGACTGGAGGAGACACACAGCTGCACACAGCCTTCAGTTTAGTTTCTCTTGATGAGGGACGACTCCCGCTAATCACCTAGCACGCTGGTCCAAATAATTGACCGTTTCCTGGCAATGTGAAGGTCTACAACAACAACAAAAATATATAATTCTCATGCCGTCTTGAAATAAAACACCAGAATGATTCGTTTTACAGCTTGTGTTTGTGTGTGTGGTTCTCAGGCTGAAGGCTGAGGAGAATTGACACATCTTTTGTTATTAGCGTCAGTAGCGTCAGAACAGCTACAGTACAGGCTAACAGTGGACTCCCAAGACTCACTGTTACGGCAGTCAAGAAGCTGGGCGCGTTTGTAGCAGTAGTAGTAGTAGTAGTAGTTGTTATTGTTGTCAGGATCGGAGCTTTTTAAGTGTCTGAAACTGGAGACCATTGTCTTGTGAGCAAATCCCATGGTTCTACATGAAGGTTACCTCATATGTTGCTTATCTCAGTTTACTGTTAATGGGAGATTTAAACTAAGAAATTAATTTGCGAGTAAATCGAGTTGCACGTGTGAATCTGAAGTTGGTCTTTGGTCCTGAGAGAGTCGTGGATAAAGGGGTGAAAAAAAGAAAAACCTTTCAGAGTAGAAACTCCCTCTCACTCAATTTGCATTTTAATTATAAATTGCATAATTACAGCCAGTAAGGTATCACACCCACCCCCTCCACCCTCCAGCACGGTTGGAACACTGTAATAACCTCTGCAGGGCAGAAAATCAACAAGACGGGGAAAATGCAATTGAGGAAGCCATGAGACATGAAGGTGAAGGTTAAAGTTGCATTACTTTCTGCACCGTCCCCACTGCCTGCCTGCCTGCCTGCCTGGCTGGCTGGTGTGGGCCAGTCAGAGCCCTGCTGGAGCGCAACAGCAGTATAGGATGTCTGGGTCAACTCCTTATTGGAGGCAGGGCTGGAAGGTGTGGAAGGTGTTGGGCTCCAAAGCACACAACGATCTGTCTCCATCACATCCCGTCACTTTGGGAGGAAAAAAAAGAGGGAAAGGTTTGGGCTCTTTGTTTTGTAATGCGTGTCTTACTTTGACTGCCAGTATGAAAGCATAGGTCTGTTTTGTCAGCTTCAAATGTACTCAAGGGATTGCCTGTACATACTGTTGTGTGTGTGTGTGTGTGTGTGTGCACGCATGCTTGTCTGAAGCTAGCCAATATAGTGTTCTGTTGGTTGCCGTGGCCCTGTGTGTGTTGCGGTGTGCCATTGAAGCGTTGCGCTGTGAGCGTAGCAGCCTAATTGATCACACTGGAGCAGTGTGCGCGGGCAGACTGGGAGAGCACAGACAGCCAGGCCTCAGACCTGGGACTTAATGAGTGGATCCTGAGTCACACAGCAACTGGGCAGCTAGTGCACTGCAGAGAGAGAGGGAGGGTGGGGGGGGGAGGGGTGGGGTGGTGTGGGGGGGGGGGGGGGGGGTTGGAGGGAAGGCTCGGAGGAGAGAAGGGAAGTTGGGGAAGGTGATGGGGGGGGGGGGGAGACGGAGAGAAAGTGAAAAGTGTCAGGAGACTCGGGGTGGGAGACAGATTTAATGGCAGGCTTGTGTGAGCAGTAGAAGCCAGGGAGAGGAGGCCGTTAGAGGTAGAGAACATGGAGAAAAAGCGCGTGTGTGTGTACGTGTGTACGTGTATGTATGCTAGAGGGGAAGGAAGGAGAGAGAGGGAGAGTAGGGGAAGGCATAGGGAGAGAAAGGAGAGGAGGGAGAGAGTCAGTGATATGGAGGCAGATAGAGACGGTGTCTCAGTAGGCCTTTCTCCACGGTTCACAGAGGGCCTTTGTCTCTGCGAGCGCCTCTTAATCCATCACGCCTCCTGCCGCCCTGGACCCGACACACTCCAGCGTGTTCCCAGCCCGCCGCCGCCGCGGTAACGCCCAGCCCCCGTCACGCGTGTCTGCTCGTCCTTCGATTCGCTCTCTCTCTCTCTCCTTTCTTTCTTCCTTTTACTTTCTCTCTCTCTCTCTTCTCCTGCTCTCTCTCGGTGATGTGGACAGCCACAGTCAGAACAAGTGGACAGGACACCGTCTCACACATGTAGCACATGTCATGTCACCGCACTGCTACATATCCCCCCACCTCCACCCCTTCTCTCCTGTTCAGTCATCTCAGACTGTCTCCAGCACAGGCTCTACATCTTCCCCGTCATCAGCTGGAGAGACACTGTGTGTCTGGCCACAGGTGGAGAGAGAACCTGTGTGTCTGGAGAGAGACCCTGTGTGTCTGGCCACAGGTGGAGAGAGACCCTGTGTGTCTGGAGAGAGACCCTGTGTGTCTGGCCACAGGTGGAGAGAGACACTGTGTGTCTGGCCACAGGTGGAGAGAGACCCTGTGTGTCTGGAGAGAGACCCTGTGTGTCTGGCCACAGGTGGAGAGAGACCCTGTGTGTCTGGAGAGAGACCCTGTGTGTCTGGCCACAGGTGGAGAGAGACCCTGTGTGTCTGGCCACAGGTGGAGAGAGACCCTGTGTGTCTGGAGAGAGACCCTGTGTGTCTGGCCACAGGTGGAGAGAGACCCTGTGTGTCTGGCCACAGGTGGAGAGAGACCTGTGTGTCTGGAGAGAGACCCTGTGTGTCTGGCCACAGGTGGAGAGAGACCCTGTGTGTCTGGCCACAGGTGGAGAGAGACTTGTGTGTCTGGAGAGAGACCCTGTGTGTCTGGCCACAGGTGGAGAGAGACCCTGTGTGTCTGGTCACAGGTGGAGAGAGAACCTGTGTGTCTGGAGAGAGACCCTGTGTGTCTGGCCACAGGTGGAGAGAGACCCTGTGTGTCTGGAGAGAGACCCTGTGTGTCTGGCCACAGGTGGAGAGAGACACTGTGTGTCTGGCCACAGGTGGAGAGAGACCCTGTGTGTCTGGTCACAGGTGGAGAGAGACCTGTGTGTCTGGAGAGAGACCCTGTGTGTCTGGCCACAGGTGGAGAGAGACCCTGTGTGTCTGGCCACAGGTGGAGAGAGACCTGTGTGTCTGGAGAGAGACCCTGTGTGTCTGGCCACAGGTGGAGAGAGACCTGTGTGTCTGGAGAGAGACCCTGTGTGTCTGGCCACAGGTGGAGAGAGACCCTGTGTGTCTGGCCACAGGTGGAGAGAGACCTGTGTGTCTGGAGAGAGACCCTGTGTGTCTGGCCACAGGTGGACGGATGAAGGTCTCTCAGCAGAGCGTGGCTCACTTGGTTTCTTCTCATTCTCTTGTGTGCGTGTGGTTACATGGTGGTGACCCTCCATCTGAGGTCAGCTCCTTGGCTTGATCCACCGGCTCCATCTCCCAGCCGTGGGTCTGTCTGGCGTCGTCCTCCTTCTCTCACCTTCTTTCTGTTTGCATCCCTCCTCCCTTCTGGCTCTTATTTCAGTTTTGTTCTTCTCGATGCGTTTTCGCCAAGCTTTTGATGAAAACTGACCTTATAATTAACAGACTTCATTAACCCTCTGTCTGGCTTGTCACCGGAGGGAGGGAGGGAGGGAGGGGAGAGAGGGAGGGAGGGAGGGGAGAGGAGAGAGGGAGAGAAGTGAGAGCACCGAGAGCGTGTGGGAGTTTCATTATGTTCATGCGTAGCATGTTGGAGAGCGTGCACCGACCTCCATCTTCCATGTTCTTAGCCCCGCCCCTGTCTCTCTCCTGCTCCTCCTCCTCGCCCTGCACCTCCTCCCTCCCCCTGCTCCTCCTCCTCGCCCTCCACCTCCTCCCTCCCCCTGCTCCTCCTCCTCGCCCTGCACCTCCTCCCTCCCCCTGCACCTCCTCCCCCTGGCCACCTGGTGGCAGTGTCTCAGACCGGCGGCACCCTTCTCCTCCTCCCACCAGGAAGTGCGACCCTGGGGGGGAGAGGCTGGTGGGTGCTGTGCATTTGATGTTTCTCTTTCAAGTTGCGAGTGAAAGGGAATTTAAATGGAGAGACTTGGTGTGTAATGGTGTTTTTTTTTTTTTTTTCATAATTAATTTACGTCTTGGAGCAATAGAAATAGTATCTGTAATGAATTCCAGAAGGCATTCAATCGTCTTTTTCTGTCATCCAACAGCAGGGATTCTTTCGCCCTGGCCATATGGCAGTAGGCTCGTGAGGATGTCTTGAACCAGGCCCACCAAACCTGAGCAGTCTACAATGTGATTGTTTACATTTACATTTATGCATTTAGCAGATGCTTTTATCCAAAGCGACTTCCAAGAGAGAGCTTAACAAAAGTGCATAGGTCACTGAAGATAACAACGAGATAGCCCCAAACATTGTGGGTAACCAAACATGAAGCATACATTGTGAAAACCAAATAAGTCCCAAAGGGAAGAACCATAAGAGCATGTAGTTAGACAAGTTACAATTAAACAGCATGAACCTCAAAAGTGCAAGGGTGTACCTGTGGAAAAAGCAAGCAACAATAATATATATTTCACAGCGAGTACAATCATTTTAAGTCAGTTACAAGTAACCAACAAGAGCAACAAGTCTCTCAATAAGTCATTGTGATCCTGGAGGAAACTAACATCAGGTTATTATTTACCTCTGATGGACCATCTAATGGTCTGATGGAACGGTTCTTGAGCAAAGTCGGTCGGTCCGACATGGAAAGAGGGCATCACCCCCCCCCCTCCCCCAGGTCATGGGGAGGGGGGGGGGGGTTACCAGGACAACCTCCCTCCACCCCAGAGGTCTGCTGCTGTAAGATAAACACAACATCACCTCCCTGTGTTTCCTGTGGAGGCCTGAGGAGGCAGAGACGGTCTGTCATCACAGGTCTGTCAGGCCAGTGTGTCTGCCTGGTGGGAGGATGGGAGAGAGAGAGGGTCTCCATTCAAGCTTCTTGTGGTGTTTGTGACAGAGGGGGGGGGCTGGGTGGTGGTGGTGTAGATGGAGGGATGGGGATTGGACTGGTGGAGTGAGGGAGGGAGGCTGTCTATGTAATGAATATAAATGTGCTCCCTGCTCACTCCCATGCTGAAGGTCTCTACAGCAGCAGGCTGGAGGAAATAGGATGCGGGTGGGGAACAACTCCCCCTCCTCATCACACACACACACACACACACACACACACACACACACACACACACACACACACACACACAGACAGACTGCCATTCTCCCCCTTTCCCTTCTTTATTTCTATCCCAGCTCAGTCTGCTAGTCTTCGTTTTATTTCCCTCAGTCCACCAGGCAAACACATGAGAGGTGCTAATGTACTCAGTGGGATCACACACTGAGACAGACAAGCACACAGCAGCTGCATTGCCTCCTACTTTGTCTAATTATTGTTTTTTTGGGGAGGGAAGGGGTTGGGGGGGAGTGTGGTGGGGTGGGTTGGGGGGGAGTGGGGGGTCGGGAAGAGAAACACAATCCTCTTAACTCCATGCCTGGCGTACGCTGTGTTGTGACAATATTTATTTCCTTGGTACCGTGTGTATTATCACCTATTAGTCATTTTCTTCATTCGCGCTGTCATCCGATTGAATCCCTGGATGAATGAACCGTCTGAAGTGGTTCCTGCCAGAGAGCCTCCTCTGATGAACGCACACCTCCATCTCTCTCAGCGCCGGCAGCTGATGCGCTCCACGTTGAAAGGCATGAAGAGAAGCCCTCTTCAGCGGTGTCATCCGGGTGTGTTCGTGAAGCCGGGAGATGGTTAGCACCGCTGCCTGGATTGTCACAGTGAACAGATTCCCACCTGATTGCTTGGTTGCCCGTTCTTGAGGGAGCGCAGAATATTTTTTTTGTGTACACCCACATTCCATACACGCGTGCACTGCCTATACCCACGCACATACTGTAAACACACAACTTGTGCTCTTACACACACACGCACACACACACACACACACACACACACACACACACACACACACACACACACACACCATGCTCCTTCACTCACACACAGACTATAATTAATTGCCAGGAAGTCTCAGGTAATTTAAATTGCAAATCACTGCCGCCTTGTTCCTCCAACTTTTGTGATTAATATTTTATTGTTTTACTGAGCGAAAATGCCACCAGTGTTTTTCATCAGATACAAATAGCACGAGAGAAGAAAGGGGGGGGGGGACTGAAATGGAGGGGAGGAAGATAAAAAAAATAAAAACCTGATGGAGCCAATTGAAAGTTATCTCTTCGCATTAATTAAGTTGTGTCTGGAGTGGAGGCTGTGGAGGTCTGGGTTGTCGTGGAGGCTGTGGAGGTCTGGGTTGTCGTCTTCCCTGCCTCGCCTCCACTCAGCCCAGGACCTGTACCCTGTTCCCCTCTCTCCCTTCTCCCTCTCCACCTGTACCCTGTTCCCCTCTCTCCCTTCTCCCTCTCCACCTGTACCCTGTTCCCCTCTCTCCCTTCTCCCTCTCCACCTGTACCCTGTTCCCCTCTCTCCCTTCTCCCTCTCCACCTGTACCCTGTTCCCCTCTCTCCCTTCTCCCTCTCCACCTGTACCCTGTTCCCCTCTCTCCCTTCTCCCTCTCCACCTGTACCCTGTTCCCCTCTCTCCCTTCTCCCTCTCCACCTGTACCCTGTTCCCCTCTCTCCCTTCTCCCTCTCCTTCCATCCTTCTTCATTTCAACCTCCCCTTCTCTCCTCCGCCTCGCACCGTGTTGCTGACTGGCTCAGGTCCTGAACCTCCCTTTCAATCAGCCTCTAATTAAGCGCGGCGGTGGCCAGACGGCTGTTCTGCTGGGAGACAGGGCCACCAGGAGGGAGAAGCCTGGGAGTCGACACTCTAGCACAAACGGCCATTTAAGAAAGAGAGAGGACACGGAAGGGCAGACGACAAACGAGAGGAACACTGAACCGAGGATGATTAGCGGTGTTTCCGGTGGGGAGAAGGTAGTTTCATCTCGAGGGGAGGTACCTGACGTAGCGTAATAAGGGTCGAATTAAATAATGGTAATTGGAGAAAAGTCACCAAGATAAAAAAGATGGAGAGAAACATGGCTGAGGGAAGCTATGGCGGGCCGGGCCCCCTCACACACTTGTACACGGATTTGAAGTCTGCACTTTTCAAGTAGGCTACGACCTCTCTTGTCAACGTTTGTATTTGTTTTAAAGTTATTTGACCTTGTGCGTGCGAGTGAGTAGAGGCTGGCACTTGGAGATGAAAGTGGTAAGCCTTGCCCTTCAGTCAGAGCCACGGCACGCGTGGCTGGCATCGGCTGGCTGGCGCTGCGCTCAAAGCAAAAACAAAGGCAAAACCGCGGGCAGATAGACGAGGGCTTTTTTCACTGAAGCCGACTGAGCGCTAGACGTGGTGCTTTGAATGCTGAGGCCCTTTGAAAACAAATGAATTCAGAACTGTTATGTCCTACTTACTGTGCAATACCGCTCAATTAGGCTAACTGCTCAATTAGGATTTATCATTGCACTCACACACACACACACACACACACACACACACAGAGGCACCAGTCTCTTTGATATGAATCTGCTCTAACTGGTGGTATCGTATGGGTGTGTATTGTATTGTGTGGGCCAGCTGAATTCTCCAACCTCTCCAACCCCTGTGTGTCCTTCCAGGGTCGGCCTGTGTGTGTGGACCTGGTGCCTGCGCTCCCTGCGCTCCCTGCGCTCCCTGCGCCCCCCGGCTTCTGTCCCAGCCTCTGGTGGCCTGGCAGGTTGAGGTCACCTTGGCCCTGGTGGTGTGTGTTTGGGCTCGGCCCCCGCCCGCCCCCTGTGTGTCTCCTGGCTGGCGCTCTGGTCCAGTCAGGCCCCCCCGCCTCAACGCTGGCCATGTCAAGAGTCCCGAGTCCCCCCCCCCCGGCGGACATGTCCAGCGGTCCTGTGGCTGAGAGCTGGTGTTACACTCAGGTAAACAGGGGTGGGGGACACACACATTTTTTTTTCACACATTAGAATTTCCGAGTAACGTTTGAAAATTATTTTTTTTTTGAAATCCGTGTGGGAAAGCTTCCTTGTTTTTTGTTTTCTTTTTTTTTTCTTGCATCTTCTGCTAGTTTTGATAGCAGCCCTGTTATAAAGCAGGATATACGATGTGATGTGTTTTCATTGATGTCTTTTTATTTGTTTTCCTCTCTCTACCATCTCTTTTTCTGTCCTTGCAAAATCGTTTTTGTTGCTGCTTTTTAATATCCTTTCTTCTCTCCCTGTGTTTGTTGTCACTGTTTATTGAGATGAAAGGCAGTTTTGATGTGTGGTTTTGAAGTCCATGCTGACCAACCACCACTTAGCTGTATGGAAAAGAGAAATAAATAAAGAAGTGCCACCGGTCTCATCGCTGGTGTCTCGCCCTCAGATCAAAGTAGTGAAGTTCTCCTACATGTGGACCATCAACAACTTCAGCTTCTGTCGTGAGGAGATGGGCGAGGTCATCAAAAGCTCCACCTTCTCCTCCGGAGCCAATGACAAACTCAAATGGTGAGTGTGGGCGGGTCTTATGTGGGGGAAGGGGGGGACGCTCTGATTGGACGGATGGCGGTACGGCAGCTGAGGCTTCTCCTCACCGTGTCTCCGCCTCCCTCTCTCCGCAGGTGTTTGCGTGTGAACCCCAAGGGGCTGGACGAGGAGAGTAAAGACTACCTGTCGCTCTACCTGCTCCTGGTCAGCTGTCCCAAAAGCGAGGTGCGCGCCAAGTTCAAGTTCTCCATCCTCAACGCTAAGGGAGAGGAGACCAAAGCCATGGGTGAGCCGTAGCTCTGTAGGAACCCCTGCTGTGTGCGGAGAGTCTGTCCGTCCTACATTTACATTTAATCATTTAGCAGACGCTCTTATCCACAGCGACTCACAGTAAGTGCAGGGACATTCCCAAGTAGGGTGAAGTGCTTTGCCCAAGGACATGAAGTAATTTTGCAAGGCCAGGAATCGAACCGGCAACCTTCTGATTAATAGCCCGATTCCCTAACCGCTCAGCCATCAGACTCCTCCTCCTGCGGTCTGCATTATCACCAGCCCGCGAATGTCTCCGTTCAAGACCTGCTGTTGGCTTTCAACTGAGAATTTGGCGCATTTCACCTGGTGGTGGAGAAGGGGAGAGGTGGTGGTGGAGAAGGGGAGAGGTGGTGGTGGAGAAGGGGAGAGGTGGTGGTGGAGAAGGGGAGAGGTGGTGGTGGAGAAGGGGAGAGGTGGTGGTGGAGAAGGGGAGAGGTGGCGGTGGAGAAGGGGAGAGGTGGCGGTGGAGAAGGGGAGAGGTGGCGGTGGAGAAGGGGAGAGGTGGTGGTGGAGAAGGGGAGAGGTGGTGGTGGACAACGGTGCCGTTGGACTTCTTCTCTGAGTTGATTTTGACAGTGTAAATGACTTGGTGTGTCTAATTGTCTGTGCGAGGTTACAGATAGCCATATGTGTGCGTAATCACTACAGGTGGTATTCATTTCACCCAAAGATTTAATTCAAAATAGTGCAAGGCAATTTGGATTTTAATTAAAAAAAGACCCAACCTTTTTAAAAATCTTAGTCTGCCTCTCATGCTACTGATGAATTGGAAACGAACGTGCTTCCAATTCCTGCTTCTGTTTAATCAGGTTATGTTATGGGAAGGAAAGCAAACTTGTGTGGAATTGAATTAGCGAGGGCCAGATGTGACCACTTCCTGGTTAGCAGTCTCACTGGCTGCCTCTCCCTCCCTGCACCCCACAGAGCACAGGAAGCAAGGCTGAGGTGTGGGAGGAAGAGGGGGCCTGGAGGGTGGAGGAGGGAGGAGGAGGGTTTTTTGGAGGGGAGGCAAAAAGCAGCAAGACTGTTTACAACCCCCTGCAGTGCAGGTCGTGCAGAAAGGGGAAGCCTTTCCCCGCTAGGAAATATTCTACCGTGTGAACTTGACCTTTTTTTTTCTTTTCTTCTCTCTACCACCTCTCTCTCTCCTCTTTCACTTTCTCGCTGAGTTGCCAGCTCATTCCTCTCCTGTGTTCATGCCTCCTGCTTCAGACACACATGGCCACTGTTACTGCGTTTCCCCTTCCTGGCCGTGGAGTCGTGCGTGCGTCCTCCTGCCCGGCCTCCTGTGGTAATGGAGGAGGACTGGGAGCTGTGTCGTTCCTCCACTCAGACATTTCATTATAGCCCCCCCCCCCCCCCCCCCGCCTCCTTTCTCTAAATGACCCCACTTAAGCTAGAGAACACTGGGGAAGAATGGAGAATCTGGGTGCCTCATTTTCCACACCTCGTATTTCTGTATATCTCGTCGTCTTCAGTGAACACCTCACGCCCTCTTCCAATTCCCCTGGTACTCCCAATCCTCCAATCTGCCTCTTGTCCCCCCGGGGGGAGAACCAGATCCTCCAGTCTCCCTGACGATAGAAGAAAATTACCCACCAGAGGTGTGACGAGGGCCGCAGCGCCCGCTCGGGATGATATGGCAGTAAAGATTGCTCTGTAGGCCCTGGATCATTTCGAATCCAATTGAATCCGAGGCCTCCAGAAAAACAAGCCAAATCAGACACAAAGTGTCCTAATGAAGGTGTCTGCAGACTGTAGGTGTGTCGCGCATGTCTGTGCACTGTCGCCAGGGGCAACAGGATCCACTACATGGTACATTTACATTTAGTCATTTAGCAGACGCTCTTATCCAGAGCGACTTACAGTAAGTACAGGGACATTCCCCCCGAGGCAAGTAGGGTGAAGTGCCTTGCCCAAGGACACAACGTCAGTTGGCATGACCGGGAATCGAACTGGCAACCTTCGGATTACTAGCCCGATTCCCTCACCGCTCAGCCACCTGACTCCTGGGATGTTAACCCCATACGTGCACGTGTGGTGGTGGAGAGACAGAGCGATGGATGAGAAGGGGCGGATGTATAGGAAGACTTGATGTGACTCGTAAATAAATGGTTTTAAAGCAGGATGTTGACATGTGACTTCCTGCTCTGCCAGCCCCTGCTCCAGACCCACAGGGCGTGCCTTGGGCCTGGTTTTGTCCCAGGTCCAGATCCTCTTGATTGCTGGCTGCTAAAGCGGATCCAGTCTCCAGGCAGCCCCCCCCCCCTCCCACCTCCTCTCTCTCTCTCCCTCCAGACCGCGCTCCCCTCCTCCCTGCTCCACCACATCATCTCTCTCCCAGGCTTCAGCGTAGGGAGGGGGGGGGGGCTGCGAGGGGGGGGGGGCTGCGAGGGGGGGGGGGCTGCGAGGGGGGGGGGGCTGCGAGGCGGCTTGTCACTCGTCTCTTGGTGTTCGCACCCCTGTCCCCGTGCCAGAGAAAGCTGCAAGCCTCCTCCTCTGCTCACCCTGCCGACTGTGCTGACAGGCTCCAAACACACGCAGACAAAGCCCTCCTCCCTCCTCCAGTGTTTTCTCTGAGTGCCAGGAAGGGTTTCCAGCCGTGGCGTGGCTGTGTTACGCCACGGCTGGGGACGGGAGCGCCCCGGCCAAAACCTAAGCGGGCTGGTGTCGCAGGGCTGGCCAGAGGGTCCTAGCTCCACCCTTGTGTCGCTGTGCAGTGGGAGCTGCGTTGCGGCTCGTCTCCCAGCCTGTCTGCCTCTTGATTGGCCTTCCGTCTGAATGCCTGGGAGTGGTTGTCGGTTGCCCTCGGTAACTGTCGGGAGGCGAGCAGGTGAGTGAGTGGGCTAATAGTGTTGAAGTTATCGGACACTCTTTACATAATCAGATAGTATCGACGCAGTTGGGGGAGAGTGCCAATAGACAGTTTTGTGCTGACACTTGCGTATAGAGCTCAGGCGCCAATACATGCGTGTGTATGTGGGCGTTTCTGCCAGGTTATTTGCCTTGTGGATGTCAGGTAGGTACTCTTCACGGAGCAGGTGTTGAGAATGCAAATGAGCATTTTTCTATCCAGATTGAAGTGTAAAATGTGTAATGGTGTAAATGGTGGTTTTAATCGATTTGGCTTTGAGGCTGAAAAGATTGGAGCCGAGATTGGGAGTGTTGGGGGGGGGGGGGGGAGGGGGAGGGGAGGTGGAGGGGGGGGGGGGGGGGCTCCTGATGGATTCTACAGTAACTCTCAACAGGAAGAGGGGAGAAAGGGAATAGGTGGGAGGGAGGTGAAGTGAGTGAGTGTGAGAGAGAGAGAGAGAGAGAGAGAGAGAGAGAGAGGAGGAGGATAAAGGATGAAGAGATTTAGGGAGAGTGCGTGCGGGAGAGAGGGAGGAAACAGAGA